>NC_133617.1:514326899-514926899 GCF_048593235.1 Sminthopsis crassicaudata
ATAGGCACTGATTTTTCCAGATGGAATGTCAAGGTTTTGTTCCAGCTTCTAAACTTAATGGTCTTGTCAGCTGGACATATCCCTAGCCCTCGTGTCTAGATTTGGATGAAATAGCACAAAATTTTCCCCAACCCACAGAGATTTCAGCCTGGGTTCTTTACTAAAACTCTGATAAAATCATGAAAGCTCTCTTACCCCGGGACAATGCAAATAAACTTGAACAGATTAAGCTCCTTAGTCTCTCTGAGTTATGGTTCTACTGCCAAAATTTGAATAAGACTGAAATTCAAAAGCCCCAGTGATAGAAATTAAAGGTCCCCAAAAAGCTGCACAAAATGTAGGCTGATCCTAAAGGTCAATTTCTACATACACCTAATAATTGGAAAGAAGTTTCTTTCTCAGGGTGAATTATGTTTGAGATGATCAGACAGTTTTTTATTAGGGTTCCAACAGAACTTTTTTATGATACATAAGGAGGAGATGTTTCTGTCCAGAAGCCTTTGCATTATAATCGCAACACTTTAAGTGTACAAAATGCTTTAGATAACATTTTTATTGTCTTTAACTTTGAAGAGTAATTCTAGAAGGGAAACTTGTAGTGAGGACCAACCTCAAGTGCAAAGTTGCCTTTACTCAGGTTTACCACATATATGACTTGGTGACTTTTTGTAACCCCGTTTGGAATTTTTGTGGCAAAGATACAGGAATGGATTACTACTTCTTTCTCCAGTTCATTTTACAGATGATGGGAACTGAGATAAACAGGGTTAAGTGATTTACCCATGTCATATAGCTAGTAAGTATGTGAGACCAGATTTGAATTTTGGAAAATTGAGTCTTCCTTACTGAAAGCACAGCACTCATGGGAAAATCTGGATGGTGTATCTGTTGATCTTCCTGTGACAGGAAGCAAAGAAGGTCAGAGTGCTACTTCAGTTAAAAAGAAAATATATTTTTCCATTGCTTTCTCTTATACATAGGAGTAAATGAGTTCTTTGGGAATGAGATAAAATCTTTGCTGAATCAAATTAAGAACTTATGTCCCTAGGGACACAAGAATTGGGAATCAAGGGACATTTAGAGATGGGGAAGAGGAAAAATTTTCTCTGTTTATCTTCTGCTCCAAGATGATCTTCCAGCTGTCATTCAACAAGTTTCACCTTTTTATCTCATCCAAATTGCTCCACGTCCCTTTCTGAAGTTTTATACCTTACTCAATATACTAGTTTAAAAGTCTCTCAATGAATTAATAGTAGCATCTTCCTTTACATATCCAATACTCACTATCACAGATGTATTTTTCAGGAAACCATCCCAGACTTGGGAAAAAGAATGGGATTAGTCTGTTTTCATTATACTATAATTTTTAAAAATTCTGCAAATCATTTTTACTAAAATAGACATAATACCTATGTCAAATGTTGTTTCTTTTAAGAGAAGTATAAACAAATCAACCCGGAATTTATAAAAAGTGCAGAGATGGTAATAAAATATAAAGGAAACAATGATTATAAACTATATACATTATTTTGGTTTCAGTTGGAATTTCAAGGTGTTTTTTTTTACTGGCTCCTAAATATAAAAGTCATATCAGTTTTTTCCTTTAAGCTTTAATCAAATTTTGAGAATAAAAATATTAGAATATTATTAAAATGAGTTATGCAGAATTGCCAATGAAGTAAAAGTTTATACCAACTTTGGAGCTCTGAATTTTCTTTGTATTTTATTACTATATCAATTCTCATAGGCATTATAGAAACCACAATTAATTAATTAAAAATTAATTACATATTAATTAAAATAATAATAATTAATAAACAGATTTGTTAATTTAAAACAATAAAACAGATTTGTTAATTTAAAACAATAAAAATTCAACCATTTCATCAATTCTCATCAAGCCAGTTCAAATGATCTTGCGATGGAGAGAGCCTTCTACACCCAAGGAGAGAACTGTGGGGACTGAATGTGGACACAACATAGTATTGGATTACTTGCCATCTAGGAGAGGGGGTGGGGGAAGGAAGGGAAAAATTAGAACACAAGATTTTGTAAGGGTGAAAGTTTAAAATTATCCATGTATATATTTTGAAAATAAAAAGCTTTAATTAAAAAAAAAAAAAGAAACTAGGCAACTTACTTAACTCTATTTGTCTCACTTTCCTCGTCTGCAAAATGAGCTAGAGAAACAAATGGCAACCCATTCCAATAGCTTCATCCAGAAAATCCAAAATAGAGTCACAAAGAGTCAGACACAAGACAAAACAATAATAGTGACAAAAATCTATTCAACTCTCTAGTATAATCCATGCTCCCTCAAGAATGGCTTTGTTTTGTTTACTTAATGACTCTCAGGCAAGGTGGAATTTATAAAAGGAAATTGCTTTTTTCTTTTCAAAGGCTTATTTCCATGAGTGTTACTGAACACACACACACACACACACAAACACACACACACACACACACACACACACACACACACACACACTTTCTTGGTGTACCTTTCTCCATCTTTCCAACTCTTTGTTTGAAAGCTCTTCACCTGTGATGTCCCATTCCTAGAAAGTGTAAGTCAAAACTCACCTGTTTCCTCTTATTTTTCTAATACCTACCACAAAATTTACCTATAAAAAGATCTTTCTTAGTTTCCTCAATGACACTCAAACAAGATAAGAGCTAAAGAGAGAGAGAGAGAGAGAGAGAGAGAGAGAGAGAGAGAGAAGAAAAGAAAAGAAAAAACAAAAAGGTATAGCCTGTCCCAGAAGGATGTAAACATTGAATTCACTTCCTAATCTTTTCTTGCTACCTAACAGAACTGTTTTCCTTTCTCAAGATTCTCTTGTTTAATGAGTTCAAACTTTATTTTTATTATTATTTCCTTGGATTTTTTAGGAAGATCTACTTCTCTGCCTAATCTGTCTTTTATTCCATCTTCTACAGGAAGCTTTTTACCAATTCCTCCTGACTGTAATTCTTTCCCTCTGTTTATTATTTCCTATTTCTCCTGCACATAACTTGTTTGTATGTATTTGTTTGGTTGGAAGTTCCTTAAGGGGATGGACTAACATCTTTTGCCCATTTGTATCCCGGGTGCATAAGATAGCACTTTAATACTTAGTGAATGATTGCATTTGGTTAGGTATTTCAACCTTCTT
Organism: Sminthopsis crassicaudata; assembly: GCF_048593235.1. Lineage (NCBI taxonomy): Eukaryota > Metazoa > Chordata > Mammalia > Dasyuromorphia > Dasyuridae > Sminthopsis > Sminthopsis crassicaudata. The sequence continues at coordinate 514,330,055 of NC_133617.1, forward strand.
GTCTTTTTTTTTTTCTTTTTTGCTTTTGTTCTTTTTTTTTTCATCCATATTTGTGTGTATATATGTGCCAAGTCTCTTTTTCCTCTTTTTTCTGAGAATCAACTATCTTAAAGTCTCTGTCATTTACTGTTTTTTATTCTCATTTGTCTTTCTGGGTTTTTTAAAATTTTAATCTCCAATTTGTTTCTGCCTTTAATTCTTTTATTGTTCTTCTGAATTATTCCAAAGTTTTTTTTGGTTGATTCTTCATAGGCATGTGTGAAAATATATATGTCAGCTCACCATAAGATTAGTATTGCCTTTGGTGCTTGCCCTGAAAGAAAGGCCATGTTCTTTATATGTCTATATGCCCCATTATCATTCCATGTACTTTGGGGATTTTACTCTGAGGTATTCTCTTTTTAAATTGGACATTCTTTTGTGTTAATTAGCTTTTCTTTTTTTATCAGTCTCTTGAGTGTTTTGTTGCTTTTTTTTCTATGAGGTTTGTATGTATGCATGTGTTTACATATATGTGTATGTGAGATTTCTTTTTTGTACATATCTTCTTTCTATTTTGAGTTGAGAAAGGAGACCTGGGCTTAAAGAAGACCTCTTAATAAGCCATCTTGCTTGAAGTTCCGAATAATATTTTTCTTGAGTTATATAAAGCTTATAAAAACAGGAAACAAAGCACACTGGGACACTATTTTAGAGGCAAAATTTTAAAACAGATTGAAATAAAAATGAGGACTATGAGAAAAAGATGCATGAAAATGATTTAAAAGACAAAGAGTTCAGACATGCCTGGTCAAAAGTCAAGGAGAAAATAAGTGAACTAGGAAAGAATGATAACCAAAGTTAAGAAATAGAGATGATATAACTGAGCTTAAACCCAGAACTCCTCTATCATACAGTAATTATTATTATTTTATTGAAATGGCAAAAATTTCTTGTCCAACAGAAGCTACTTATATCATTCTACATCCATTAAATCCCTTAATTTCCTAGCATTAAATAAATATTAAAGTTATTAAATATATACTATATTCACAATTAAATAAACAGACATATTCTTTACAATATTTTAGCTGCTGGGAAAGCCATAGTCAGAATAATTTCAAACTATCACTGTATTTTCAACTTACTTCCCTTCCAAGAATAGAGGCCCATTCCATTTAGTTCACTCAATATAACCAAAAATGTCTCTTCAAAAATCTTTTGCATGATCTTTTCAAGATAAAAGTGACATAAAGAAGATATTTTCAACTTTTTTTTCTTTTCTCTCTCTCTGTCTCTCTTGACATAGCAGGAAATGAGTATTTTCTATTTCTCTCAGATCATCACTCTTAATTAAATAACTTTTTCAGACTCATAAAATCCTATTTCTTCATAAAATAACTAGCACCCCAGCCACTAAGCTACTGAGAACTCAAGGGCCATTCTGAAGCCTTCTCCCTTCCCACTATTCATCCCCTTAATCTCCATCTTTTCCTAACTCCAATTTTCATAGGCAATTTTTATTGCATCTAAGTAATTATATAAATACTATACAGAACTTTCGGGTTTTCTTCTCTTTACTGATAAGGATGAAAACCTTTTTTTTATGGTCAAAGAATTATATTCATATAAGAATTCAAAATATAAACGGCAGAAAAACCTTTACTGTTGTCCAGGGGTCCCCTAATGAGTATGATAAAAAGGAGCTATTGAAGATGTTTAAGAAGGAATTTGTTTTTAATGATATTGTAGTAGAGCATCCAGAATATGGAAAGGTAATTCAGCTAGTGCAAGAATATACTTCTTTTCCTCATTGAGATTCGACTAATATGGCCAGCTGAAGATTTTAAGTGCTTGTTTTCCTAGCAATGAGCAGAAAAATTCCCTTCTGTCCCTTGTCACAAATTTAAAAACTTCACAGCTTGTATAATGTAATCATTTGGGGTACATTGTTTAACTTGGACCAGTATAACTTATTCATGTCATAAACTGAAACGATCCATGCTGTCTAGTCTTTTCAGTCCCTCACTTAAACAGAAGTAAAACCTAGCAGTGTCTAGCCTACAACAGCAATAATCTGCTATTTCAGTCAAATCCAAAGCTCTGGCAGCATGTCAGAAGATGTCAGTTCAGAGCCTGCACTGTACTCTCTCTGTGGAGCTGCCTGTTCATTTAAGGGGACATTACCCTTTGGGCTGCCCTCAGTGATCCCCCCAAAAGAAGGAAGTTTAAGGTGACCAGTACTTAGCTAGTCACCAAGCTAGATTTGGGTAGCATATCACGGACACTCCAGTGGCTTACATCTGACTCGAGTAGCTCCATTTTGGAGAGATGGCAGGAAATTTTATTACTTATTTTGCACCAGATCCTGGTGTTTTCTAACCAGACATTTTAATGGTTTCCTTACTTCTAGGGAATGTATAAGTAGAGAATACTGTAATGTAAGGCAAACTTAAATTTAACTTTAGACAAGAGGGAAAACTTTTAAAAAACAAAAATGGTGATTTAATGGTTTACATCTTATTAGAGGTAGTTGTCATGTGAAGTAACAAACTGGTTTTGTTTTGCTTTTTGTAGCAGTGGTGTTCATAGTAGTGATTGTTTTAATTTTAGTATCTTTATATCATATTACATTTAATTCCTTTTAAATAAAACTTTTTAAGAAACAAAGAATAAAGCTTATAGTTCTCATAAAAAAGAAAGTTTTCCTTACCTTCTTTCTTTTCCACAAACTTCTTATAATTCTTCATGCATCAAAGTTAAACACATTCTTTCTCTGACTCCAAAGGAAGACCTCATAGAATAAAAGGTATAATCGTGATGCCTTTTGCTTTTCCTCTTAAAAAGAGAGTATTGGATTCTATACCATGTAACAGAAGCTTTTGAAATAGGGGATCAAGATATAAGTAGACAAAAAAACTGCAATTCAAATTATCATTATAATGACCAAATTTTACCCCAATGAAGAGATGAGAAAATTCACTTTCCTTCATTCTTAAATAGGTGAGAAACTATGAGTATAGAACCTAATGCTTTCTATCAAGTTCAGTCAATGAGCTGGTTAATTTTGCTGAAATTATTTTTTCTCTCTTTTTTTTAATCTTTATTATAAAGTATGGCTTGTGGTATAGAGAGAAAGATATATATATATACATATATATATGTAGAAATATTAAAACAAATGATAACAATAAAAATATTTGAGGGAGAGAATGGGCAAGAAACATGCAGGTCACTAATAAAGCCCAACAGTGCTGGTTGCCTAAGCAATCTCATTAGCCTATTTTATTATTCCTGTGGATCCACATTAAGTAAAAAAACAAAAACAAAAACAAAAACAGATCCACAATTGGAAAGGGCCCAGTATCTCTACCCAAAAGCTAAAAATGCAATGACAGGCAAAGAAAAATTTACCTTAGAAGAAAACAAAAGAAAGATAGAACTCTTTAAAAAAAAAAAGATAGAATAACTAACAGCATTATACCAGGAAAATTATTCTGGAAGACATTAGTTCTAAAGAGTCTTATGGTATTACTTGGTTTCATCACCCAGAAATGTATCTGCTAAATAGATCAGTTTTATCCTTTATGACAAACTGCATAAAGTTCTTCCATTCAAAAATTAACTGCTTCCTGATGTCTATCTAAAGAAAATATCTGTCTTTCAGATTTTTCAATAAAAATATATCAAAATGTGAATTAATCTCCAATATCATGCATGTGATTATCCATCAAGTATTACAGATCAAAGCTTATCCACACTTATTTATATGACCAAGTAATTAAAAATCTAGGTTTTTCATCTCTGAGGTATCACCTCACCTATCAAAGGGGCTAACACAACAAAAACAAATGGAAAATGTTGGATGTTCGAGGGCATGTAGGAAAACTGGATCACTGATGCACTGTTGGTAAAATTGTGAACTGATTTAACCATTCTGGAGTGAAATTTGGAACCCCAAAGGCCATAACATACCCTTTAATAAATATATGGGTCAGTTCATTACTGCTCTAGTGGAACTGATTTGGTTCATCTCATTGTTGAAGATGGCCACGTCCATTAAAATTGATCATCATATAGTATTGTTGTTGAAGTATATAATGATCTCCTGATTCTGCTCATTTCATTCAGCATCAGTTAATGTAAGTCTCCCCAGGCCTCTCTAAAAGAATCCTCCTGATCACTTCTTACAGAACAATAATATTGCATAACATTCATATACCATAACTTATTCAGCCATTCTCCAACTGATGGGCATCAGTTTCCAGTTTCTTGCCACTACAAAGAGAGCTGCCATAAACATTCTTGCACATACAAGCCCCTTCCCTTTCTTTAAGATCTCTTTGGGATATAAGCCCAGTAGTAACACTGCTGGATCAAAGGGGGATGCACAGTTTGATAACTTTTTGAGCATAGTTCCAAATTGCTCTCCAGAACGGTTGGATCCGTTCACAGTTCCACCAACAATGTATCAGTGTCCCAGTTTTCCTACACCCCTCCAACATTTGTCATTATCTTTTCCTGTATTTAGCCAATCTGAAAAGTGTGTAGCGATATCTCAAGAGTAAATATCTTAATTTACATTTCTCTGATCAATAATGATTTACAGCACCTTTTCATATGACTAGAAATAGTTTCAATTCTTCATCTGAAAAATTGTCTGTTCGTATTCTTTGACCATTGATCAACTGGAGAATGGCTTGATTTCTTATAAAATAGAGTCAATTCTTTAAATATATTTTAGAAATAAGGCCTTTATCAGAACCCTTGAATGTAAAAAAGTTTTCCCAGTTTGTTGCTTCCCTTCTAATCTTGTCTGTGTTAGTTTTGTTTGTACAAAAACTTTTTAACTTAATATAATCAAAATTATCTATTTTGTGTTCAATAATGAACTCCAGTTCTTCTTTGGTCACAAATTCCTTCCTTCAGAAGCATTAAGGTGGCTCAGTGGATAGAGCACCAGCCTTGCAGGAAGGAGTTTTTGAGTTCAAACCTGGCCTCAGACACTTTATACTTCCTAGCTGTATGACCCTGGGCAAGTTACTTAACCTCAATTGCCTCAACAACAAAAAAATAAAAATAAAAATTTCTTCCTTCTCCACAGATCTAAGATATAAACTATCCTTTCTTTGTTCTTCTAATTGCTTATATCACACTTTATGTCTAATTCATGAACCCATTTTGATTTTATCTTGGTATGTGATGTTAGATGTGAGTGAATGCCTAAATTTCTGCTATACTTATTTCTAATTTTCCCAGCTGTTTTTGTCAAATATTGAGTTCTTATTCGTAAAGCTGGGGTCTTTGCGTTTGTCAAACACTAGATTGCAATAGTAATTAACTATTTTGTCCTGTGAACCTTACCTATTCCACTGATCAACTACTCTATTTCTTAGCCAGTGTCAAATGGTTTTGATGACTGATGCTTTAAAATATAGTTTTATGTCTGGTACAGCTAGGCCACTTTCATTTGAATTTTGTTTCATTAATTCCCTTGAAATTCTTGACCTTTTGTTCTTCCAGAGGAACTTTGTTATTTTTTTTTTTAGGTCTGTAATATAATTTCTTGGGAATTTGATCGGGATAGCACTGAATAAGTAAATTGATTTAGGTAGTATTATTTTTATTATATTAACTTGACCTACCCATGAGCACGTGATATTTTCCCAAGAGATTACATATGATTTTATTTGTGTGGAAAGTGTTATAATTGTGTTTATATAGTTCCTGACTTTGCCTTGTCAGGTAGTCTCCCAAATATTTTTTTACTATCTGCAGTTATTTTAAATTATCTTTGTATCTCTTATTGCTAGACTTTGTGGTAATATATAAAAATGCTGATGATTTATGTGGATTTATTTTGTATCCTTCAACTTTTTAAAATTGTGAATTGTTTCTGTTGATTTTCTAGGATTCTCTAAGTATACCATCATATTATCTGCCAAGAGTGATAATTTGGTTTCCTCATTATCTACTCTAAATCTTTTAATCTCTTTTTCTTCTATTATTGCTAAAGTTAACATTTCTGGTACACTATTGAATAGTAATGGGGATAGTGGGTAATGTTGTTTGACTCCTGATCTTATTGGGAATGGTTCCAGTTTATCCCTATTACATCTGATGCTTGTTGATGGCTTTAAATAGATATTATTGATAATTTTAAGGAAAATTCCACTTATTTCTATATTCTTTAGTGTTTGTAATAGGAATGGGTATTGAATTTTTGTCAAATGCTTTTCCTGCATTATTGAGATAGTCATATGATTTTTGTTAGCTTGGTTATTGATATAGTCAGTTATGCTAATAGCTTTCCTAATCTTGAACAAGCCCTGTATTCCTGGTATAAATCCTACTTGGTCATGGTGTATAATTTTGGGCATAACTTGCTGTAATCTCTTTGCTAATATTTTATTTAAGATTTTTGCATCAATATTCATTAGGGAAATTGGCCTATAATTTTCTTTCTCTTTTTTTTGACCCTACCTGATTTATTTATCAGCACCATGTTTGTGTCATAAAAAGAATTTGGTAGGATTCAAAAGGATATATTATTACAAAAATAAGTATTTATAACAGTTCTTTTTTGTAGTGGCTAAGAATTACAAATCAGAGGGATGCCCATCAGTTGGGGAATGACTAAGCAAACTGTAGTATGTGGTTGTAATGAAATACTATTGTAGTATAATAATGACAAGCAGGATGATTTCAGAAAAACCTGGAAAGACTTACATGAACTTATGTGAACTAATAGTGAACTTACACTTCACTAAGGTGAACTGAATAGAGTCAGGAGCACATTGTACACAATACTAGAAATATTATTCAATGAAGAATTGTAAATGACTTTTGTTATTCTCAGCAATATAATGATCCAAGACAATCCCAAAAGACTAATTATGAAGTCTTTAGAGAAAAAGATAATTGCACATGTGTGACCTATATCTGATTTCTTGCCATCTCAAGGAAGTATAGAATTTGGAATATTGATATTTGGAAATTTGGTACTCAAAACTTTAAATAAAAGAAATTGCTTGGAATTTTTTTTAAATCCAAGTTTTCTTAGAAAAGATGGAGCTATTTTTCATTATTTCATGCTTTATAAGACAATATCATTGAAGGAATAGAGCCATATGATTCCATTTTCAACTTAATATTTTAATTTCCACTTTTTATGGTTAGAGGACAGCCTGACACAATGACCCTATTAGTTCATCAATGTTGGAAAGAAATAAGGAATTCATAGGTTATTGTACAAGCAACAAAAGGCGATTTACTTTATCTTGACAAGATAACACAATAACAAGAATATGCAATTAGGATATAATGGTACCTAATTTCTCTAGATATTGCCCTTCTCATCTCCATATGGAAATGCATCTGGCTAGCAAAGCAAAATATTATTCATGGAAGACTTTGACATCCTCCACATGGATGGGATCTTTTATGACTCCAGATGGCCAGGAAGTCATATCAACATAACCAGAGGCCACAAAGTTTGAGCTTTGTCTCACTCATAGGTCAATCAAGCTCAATCTTTACTGATTTTTCCCTAACTCCATAGTTGAAAAAGTGGAAGAGAAGAATAAGGAATCCTGGTAGATACTTGTCCTAATGCAGGATTATCATAGGTACCTATTAAACTGTAAGAAAATTAAATTTTTAAAAGCAAGTCTTACCAAAAAGAGAAAGGGGTATCCTTTTAAAGAAGGATGTACTCCAATTGGGAAAGTAGAATAATGGAAAAATTATGAAAACCAGAACAGACAAATGGATCTCCTTGTAGAGAATACCAGTGATTATGGATAAAAGTATCATTACTCCTTTTTAGTGCATATAGATGTACTAAATAAACTCTGAGATTCCTTCCAACTTGAAGGCAAGTAATTCTAGGATTAATGATTCTAGGATCGTTTATTTAAATTGCTAGGTCAGTATAATCATATTAGAGAATATAGAGAAACACTAAAATATAGAAATGAAGTCAGAAAGTATGATATTAAAAATTGAGAAAACCTAGCTTGTCGAGATGAAACTTAAGTTGTTTTAGGCAAATTGAAACCTTGCAGAGGGAATAAGGAAAGATCAATCTGGCATTTCCACAATGTGCCAAAATCCTTGCCATTTTTCCCACAGTGCAAGAGGAATACCTTGCAGTAATGGGTACCTCTGCATGGAGCCTTAAACTAACTGTTCTTTATATTTGAAATATTCTTTACCTCATCATCTTGGAATCCCTAGTTTCCTTCAAGGAACCAACCTAAATTTGAGGTTAGGTTGGGTTTTCCAAAAAGCACATGGCATTAATGAAACTATTATCAGTTCTACAAGGGGAAGATTTATCACTGGTTGAAATTGTGTTGTGTGTGCACGTGTGTGTGTGTGTGTGTGTGTGTGTGTGTGTGTGTGTGTGTGTGCTTCTGCTTCTCATTCTATCTCTCTGTCTCTGTTCTTCTGTCCTCTGTCCCAGTCCCTATCTCTGCTCAAATAGAGAAAGACAGACACACAGAGAGATATGACCATACATGAGAGACAGTGAGAAACAAACTGAAACAGATATACAAACAGAGAGAGAGAAACAGAAAGGGAAATGATCCAGGAATTTAGAGAAAATTTACAGCTTTTCATCATCTTGGGCCCTCACAAAGGGACAGACAGAAGTCTTTGGGAATAAGGGAAGAAGTAAGCCTAGGAAAGCTGTACTCAAAACCTTCCAGTGGTGGGAAAGAAGCCTGCAGCACACAGCTGTGTGCCACAGGGAGAGAAATACAAGGACAGAGGATTCTGCAGCTGTGTGGCTCTGACCCTAAATTAAGGTCAGAAACCTGCAGGACTAGGATTAGGCAAAGAAGGGCAGCTATCAGAAATCCCCCTAGATTAGATTCCCCCTACCCCTGTGAGACTAGACTGTCCTTGGGCCACCTGCAGTAGAATTCTGGAGCCTTGGCTGGAGCCATTTTTCAAGTCCTTGAAGAATAATGCTCATTAACCAAATTACATATAGCATATATCTGCCAGGATTGTTGTGAGAATAAAATACAGTGACATGTGTAAAACACTTTTAAAAACCTTATATATAAGCTATTATTACTCTCGTTATTGTATATACAAATTATATAGAGTATGAATTAAGGATATAAGGCTTGAAAAATGAGCCAACATAAGAAAACATAGATGATAAAGAAATATTATGAAGCCAGACTATCTATCTATCTATCTATCTACATATATATGCATATATACCTATATTTAATAATATTACAGAAATTTAGAAGAGGATAGGTTTTGGCAAGATGATGATTAGTTGTCTTATTTAAGATACCTGTGAGATATCTAGTTGGAAAAGTCTGAAAGGTAATTGTTAATGTAAGATTGGAACTCATAAGAAAGACTAGAACTAGATATGTTGATCTGGGATCATTCTAAGACAATCCTTGATAAAGAGGATCATATCAAAATTTGACTTCAAAGAAATACATCCATGTAGTTGGCTTTTTAACATTTCCAGTTCTAGGGATATCTGAACTATACAGATACTTTGTCTTTTTTCCTTTCCTTTCCTTTCCTTTTTTTTGTTATGAATTAATTCATTTTTTAAATAAAATTTTCTTTTCTCTTTTTAAAGTGGTGGTAGCAAAGTTGATTTTTTCAATAGTATTATATTTTCCAATTACATTTAAATATAGTTTTCAATTATTTTTGTAAGATACAATATTTTTGTAAGATGTTGAGTTCCAAATTTTTTCTTCTTCTTCTGTTACCTATCCCTTCTTCACAAAGCAATCAATCAGATATAGGTTATACATGTACAACTATTTTAAACATATTTACTTATTTGCCATATTGTGCAAGAAAAGTCAGACCAAAAGGAGAAAATCCACGAGAAAGAAATAGCAAAAAAGTGAAAATATTATGCTTTAATCTGTATTCAATCTCCATAGTTCTCTCTCTGAATATACATGACACTTTCCATCCCAATACCTTGTATTTCTATATCACTTTTAATTTTCAAGGCACAAATATCACTCAATCTTCCTAAGATTCTAGTCATATAGCTATTAATGATCCCATGTTCACAGATAAGGGGAGTCAGGCCTAAAAAGTTAGCTAATTCCTACCTGCTTCATATAACCAGTAGGACACACATCTGGACTTCTGTTCTAGCTCTCTTTCTACTTTACTAAAATTCTTCTAAGGTAGCTCTGGAAACGGAAATTACCAAAACAAACCAAAAACCCCATAAAGAAAATAATTTATTAACTTTTGGCTGATTCAGGGGCTTCTCCAAGAAACCTCAGAGTTTCTGATGTTCATCAGCATTAAGGGAATAAAGTTAAGGCATCTTACAATCTAGTGAATCTCAGTAAGGATATATACAACATGTAGGGTTACTGGGCATCCCTCTAATTAAACATACCTGTGGCATTTCCATCTTTCCTTTGGGAGAGAACAAAGAAAGGACTAGAGAGAGTTCTTCATGCATTTTTATCTAAGATAATATTTGGATGACATGCTACTAAATATCCAAATTAAGATCTCTTATTTTTATATCATAGAGAGACAGCATGATTGTTAAGGAGAAAATGATGGACTTAAGAATTAGGAAGATTTGAGTTCCTGTTCAATCTCCAGGATTTATTTTCCATGCGACAAAATCATTTAATTGTTCTGGATCTCAGTTTCCACATCTATCAATCGTGAATATTGATTCTTATAATAACCCATTGCTGTTATTGTTGTGACTTGAAAGAGTTAAGGTAATAAAGTCTTTTCCAAGCTTTATAGAACTTTATAAATGTAGGGTATTGTTATGTTCTAGCATTGCTTCAAAGGTCATTGCTACCTGACTCATTGAGCAATTTAGGAAAGCTCTGTTAAGTTGGAGCTGGCAGATCATTTTAACTAAATAATTGAAAGTACTAAACTTCCTTAGAGGCTAATGTCCTGCTTTATTAGGCAGCTATCCCATCATCACAGAAGATAAGACACAATGGACAGATTTAACTCTTTTTTTGAGCATGGAAAGCAAGTTTTGGTATCCAAATAATAATAATAACTTGGGAGATCAACTGTAGATTTCCAATTCTTCCATTTACTTGCCTGGGAGATTTGACTGGAAAGCCAGGCTAAGGAGTCATCTTGGCAGAACTTGATGGGAAAGCTTGTAGAATACTTGGCTCCAAGCAGCCTTTTCATTTGCAGTTTTATGAGCACTAAAACTTCACACATTCTAAGTAAAATGTTACTTTAAAAAGGGTTCTACCTTGCCTAGAGAAAGAACAGCTGAAGACTGTGGTGCTCCATCGTTTTTATTTTAAATGACAGATCAATACTTCCCACAATACCCTTCAGTTAGGAATTTACTGTTTGCCTACATGTATTTTCAAATAACAACAATTAGTTTGTTGCATTGTTCCCCAGGGATTCTTTGTCTCTTAGGCCAATGGAGTGGGTCATTTGACATAGAGAAATCTTTCCAAAGCTTTACTGGCTGTTCCACCCTCTTACCCCAATTTTTACTTGGTAAGCAAGTGATTAATGCGACCCAATTGGCAGTCCAACTCTTAGGGAATCTGGCTGGCAATCACCTGCTTCAGTCAAAAGCTAATAAATCTAATGAAGCAAAAGGCAACAGACTAGCAAACAGGCACCTCTTTAAAAGAACTGTGGCTGTAAAGGAAGGATCTATGGGGAGTATCAAGGAGACAACACTAGCCCTTACTTTTCTTAGTCAACTTGCCTGAGATTCATTATCCAGAATTGGCTTCTAAAGCAGAGCTTGGCGCACAGCCTCAGACTTATGGCTCCTCTATCCCCAAAGTATGAGCTAATGGTGCAGGTTTAATCCTGAAGCTTTAATGTAGTTGGAGGAAGTAAAGGACTACATAATTAACTCTTTTAAGTCTTTTTTTTATTTATATCATAGTTATTTTTCCACCAGTCTTCAAGATTGAACCTTTCTTGTGACACAGAAATACAATTAAGCAAAATATTTGCTACAGAAACCTTCTCTGAAATGTATACAATACTCTATCCTACTAGTCTTCTCTCTATCTAAAAAGGAGTTATTTTTGGTTGCCTCTTCTCCAGGAATTCATTGGATTTTCCATTACTCAGCGTTCAACTTCTTTTATGGTGGTCTTTTCATTTAAACAGTGTATATTGTTGTCATTGTGTATATTGTTCTATTGATTGTGCTGATTTTGCTTTGCATCAGTTCATAAATCATAACTTTCTACATCTCTGAATTCCTGAAATTTGTAATTTATTATTGTAGGATAATATACCATTAGGCCAACATTTTTCTCTAACAAATAGACACCCTACTTTGTTTCCAATTTAATATGAACTCAGAGTACTACTTAAAATATTTTTGCTATGTTGTAGGTCCTTTTTTCCTGTCTTTGATTTCCTTTGGGTATATGTGCAGTATTGGACTGCTGGATCAAAGGATATGGACAGTGTAGTGACTTTTCTTGCTCAAGTTTAAACTGAAAAATTCCAATTTCAATAATAGTATATCATTTTGCTTGTTTTCCTAAAGCCCGTTCATTTTATGTTTTCATCTTTGCCACTTTTCATGGACTATAATAAAAACTCCTAATTGTTTTGATTTTAAAATTTATTATCATTTGTTATTTAGATTGTTTCATGTGATCACCTATACTTTGTAAATCTTTGTTTGAAAAGCATTTTTTCATATCCCTTAACAAGTTCTCTACTAGATAATGGCACTTAGAGTTTTATATTTGTCAGTTTCTTATATATTTTGTATTATCAAACTTGTAATGATAATATTTGATATAAATAGAATTCATATTGTAACCATCTCTTTATTGGTTTTATTTGTGTAGAGTAATTTTAATTTTATATAGCCAAAATTTTAGATATTAATTTTCATGATGTCTTATGAAAAATAATATGGTATATAATGGACAGAAGACTACTCTTGGAGTAAGGATTATTTAGGTTTAAATTCCATCTTTGGCATAAACTGACTGCGAGATCCTGAGCAAATTATTTAATCTCACAGTGTCCAAATCAACTTTCTAAGAATTAAAATTACAGAGCAGATACAAATCTTTATTAGTAGTAGTTATTTCCTTACCAAGAGTTCCCTACACCAATAAAATCACAGGTCTAACTTCCCAATTGTACCACACCATATCTTCAAATCTTTATCCTTTCTTTGCTTATAAATTCTGTCTTTGAGGAGTCTGCAAGGATGACAGATTAAGATGGAAATACAAGCCTCTCCAAATTTCTCTCATACATAAGAAAATATCACTGCAAAGTGAACTTTAAGTAGCAAAAATAGCTAAAAATTGGGGTAAAGCAGTTGTCCTCCTAAGACAAGTTGAGAGGACCTCAGGAAAGACTCAATTTCCAGGGGCAAAGTTTGGCAGGACCTCAAATAGACTCCACTGAATCAACAAACAAGATTTAGGGACATTTGGGGAGCTTCAGCTTCAGGAATTCAGGAATTCACTGACAGCAGGGAATCAGACAGCTAGCTACATAGAAGAAAGAAGAACCTTCCAGTTATGTTGACCAGACATGGTACTGGGCTGTAGCTGTGGGAGAGGAGTGAGCTTATGTCCCAGTGACTGTGGTAGAAGAGGGGCAGGAATCCTCCAGGTTGTGGGCACTTGCAAAAGAGTGAAGTCCTCAGTTTTAGTTCCATTGCAAAGGGGAGAAGTTTACAACTGGGAGGAATTGCAGGGAACAAGAGCATCTGCAGTGATGGTGGGGCTGGTGACTCTAGCTATGGTTCAGAGAAGCAGAGAGGAGTGCTTGGGGTTGGAAGTCAGAACAGCACTTAGAAAACAACAGTAGGAAAAATTTTAAGCCTGGAGCATCACACACACACACACACATATACACGACTAGAACTTGATCATAATATTAAGCCACTAAAATTACTTATAATGAGCAAAGGAGAAAGAACTCAACCATGGATGGCTACTATGGTAATAGAAAAGAACTAAGTTCACATTCAGAAAATAGTGAAATTTTTAGTCACTACTCTTTCAAAGATAAATATCAAATGGTCCCAAATCCAAAATAAATTCTTAGAAGAGCTTAGAAAGGATTTTAAAACTCAGATAAGAGATTGAGGGAAATCTAGAAAAAATAAGAATAATTCAAGAGAAATCAAGAAAATGATGAAAAGAAAGTCAACCAATTGGAAAAGGAAATCCAAAAACTTAAGAAAGAAAATAATTCCTTAAAAACTAAATTTGGGCAAGCAAAAGATAATATTATAAGATATCAAGAAATAATTAAAAAAATAAATGAAAGAATAGAAGAGAATGTTAAGGATCTCCTTAGAAAAACACATCATCTAGAGAATAGAATGATAAGAGATGATATAGGTAGGAATCAGGCTACTGAAAGTTATGATTTTTTTAAAGTCTAGATATAACATTATAAATCATTAAGGAAATTATCCTGGTATTCTGGAATGAGAGAGTAAAAGAGAAATAGAAAAAATACATCAATCACCACCTGAAAGAGATCCCAAGATTTGAAAAATCACAAGAACATCATAGCCATGTTTCAAAGCTACTAGGTTAAAGAGAAAATACTAAAAATAAGGGGAGAAAGGAATTTAAATACTGGAGCTGTAGTCATGATAGCATAATATCTAGAAGGTTCTACATTAAAAGAACACAGGATTTGAATCATTATATTTTGAAGAGCAAAGGAGCTAGGATTGCAACCAAGAAAACTTACAGGATAAAGAAGAAACTTTTAGAAGAGTGTGTTGATCAAGAAGTTGGAGTGAAGAAAATATTAAGGCAGCATTCTTTAATAGGGTTTGGATTAAGGAGTCAGTGGATGAGAGATAAGGTAAAAAGAGAGGGTAAGAAAAATGATAAAGAGGAAAAACAGGATGGCCAGAAATGCACAATTAGTAAATATAATTTTGCATGTTAATAAGATGAATTGGCCCATAAAATGGAAATTTATAACAGAATGAATCAAAAGGCAGAATCCAATAATATGATATTTCCATGAAATACATTTTAAAATGAGATATACATAGAGTTAAAAGGCTGTCATAGTTTATTATGCTTCTGCTGAGATTAAAAAAATCAATGAAATCAAAGTTAAAGTTAAAATTTAATTAAAAGAGATAAAACAGGGAAACTACCACATGACAAAAGGAACCATGGAAAATGAAAGCAATATAAAAATTAAAATGATGTGTACCAAATGCTATAGTTTCTAGATTTTTAAAGGAAAGGTTAAATGATTTACAGGTGGAAATAAATAATAGTACTATAATAGTAGGGAACTTTATCCTTCCTCTCACAATTAACCTAACCAAAAAATAATAAGCTAGAGATGATAGATATCGAGAGAGAACTGAAAGGAAATAGAAGTAAATACACCTTTTTTCTCAGCTCTACATGGCACCTTTATAAAAAGTGATCCTATATTAGAGCATAAAAACTTTATAGTTTAGTGCAGAAAGTAAAAAATGTTAAATACATGTTTTTTTCAGATTGCAATGCAATTAAATTATATTTAATAAGGGTCCATGGAAATATATAAAAACTAATTGAAGACTAAACAACCTAATCTTAAAGAATGAATGGTTAAATAATAGAAGTAATCAATAATTTCATTAATGAGAATGACAATAATGATGCAACATAGCAAAACCAGTGTCATGCAACAGAAGCAGTAATCAGATGAAATTTTGTGTCTCTAAATGCTTATCTCTATAAAACAGAGGGAAAAGAAGATAAATGAATTGGATATACAATTAAAGAAATTAGGAAAAGAACAAATTAAAAATTCCCAATTAAACACCAAAATGAAAATCTTAAAAATTAAAGGTGAGAGTAATGAAATTGAATAATAAAATCATTAAATTATTAAATAAAACTAGAAGTTGATTTTTTTGGGGAAAAATAAAATAAATAAACCATTGCTTAATGTGATTTTTAAAGAGAGAAGGAAACCAAATCATAAATATTAAAAATGAAAAGGGTGAATATATCACTAATGAAGATAAAATAAAAGCAATTATAGAGTCCTTTTGCCCAATTACATGGCAATAAACTTAACAATTTAAGTAAAATGAAAGAATATTTACAAAAATTTTAATTGCTTAGGATAACAGACAGAGAAATAGAATATTTCTACATAACTACATCTTAGAAAAGAAAATAGAAAAGAATAACTACATCTTAGAAAAGAAATTGAGCAAGTCATAAGTGTGTGCCCTAAAGAAAAACATCTGGATCAAATGGATTGACAAGTGAATTTTACCAAATATTTAAGACCAACTGATTCAAACATTAATTTATCTGAAATAATAAGCAAAAAAGGAATGCTACCAAACTCCTTTTAATATGGTATTGAAACCTAAACCAGGAAGAGCAAAAACAGATAAAGAAAATTCTAGGCCAATTTCATTGATGAATATGGATGTAAAAATCCTATATAAAATACTAACTAGGGTACTACAATAATATATTACAAAGATTATATATTGTAACAGAAATTTGTACCAGAAATGCAAGATTGGCTTAACATAAGGAAAACTATTAACAAAATCGATAATAGAACAAAAAAGTAATAAAAATTATATGATTATATCAATAGATGCAGAAAAAGCTTCTGATAAAATATAAAACTTATTCTTACTTAAAACAAATTAATTCTTATCCCCAAATCTTAAATCTTTACATTTGTCACAATGTATATTGTATATTTTCTCTATCCCATACATGAAAGCTTAGGCATAAAGGGATTTATTTTTTCCTTAAAATGGTGGGAAGGATCAACTTAAAACTATCAGGAAGCATTATTTATAGTAGGCATAAGCTAGAAGCTTTCCTAATAAGATCATGAGTAAAACAAGGATGCCCATCATCACCAATATTATTCAATATTGTAGAAATCCTGGCAATATCAGTAAGAAAGAGAAAAAAAATTGAAGAAATCAGAGTGCACAATGAGGTAATAAAAATATCTCTTTTTGCAAATGATATGATATATTTGTAAATTCCTAAATATTCAATTAAAATAATAGAAATAATGAACAATTTTAGCAAAGCAGCAGGTTATAACATAAACCCACATAAATTACATCACCAATAAAACTTGCAAAATAGTAAAACAAACCCCACTTAATATAACTGGACACAGCATAAAATACCTGGGAATATAACTACCTAAAAGCACCAAGGTATTACATGAACATAACTATAAAATAATTTAATGCAAATAAGGAAAAAATTAAGTAGCTGAGAAATATTAATGTTCCATAAGTAGACAGAACCAATAAAATAAAATTACAGTTTTACCCATCTATTCTATTTATTCAATGACATCCCTATTTAATTCCTTTTTAAAAATTATTTTACTGAGCTAGAAAAAATAATAACAAAATTTATTTGGAAATAAAAAGGTCAAGAATTTCAAAGGAAATAATGGGGGGGAGGCAGATGTAACAGAAAGAAATTTAGCTGTACCAGATCTTAAACTAATTATTAAGATAGCAATTATAAAAACTATCTAATACTAGCTAAGAAATAGAAATGTGGAATAGTGGAACAGAGTAGACACAATACACAGTAGCAAGTGAGTAAGTAATAGAAAATTATTTTGTGTAAAAAGTACAAAGTTTAAAAAGTTAAGCTTGGGGATAAGAATTATTTATTTGGTTTAAGAAAAAAAAGGTGTTAAGAAAACTAGAAAGCAGTCTGATAGAAATTAATCATAGACTAGATCTTACACAATTTACCAAGATAAGATCAAAATGATTACATGATTTTGATTTAAAAGGAAATATAATAAAATCAGAAAATTATTCATATCATGTATGATATGAATCATAGGTATCAGTCTTATAGATAAAACAATTTATGAATAAGCAGATAGTATTGAGGTAAAAAATGGATAATTTTGATTATGTTAAATTAAAAAAGATTTATACAAATAAAATCAATATAGCCAAGATTAAACAGAAAATAGAAAATTAGGAGAAGTTTCTCAGATTAAGGCCTCAGATCTAAAATATATAAAGAACTTTGTCATAGTTATAATTATACAAGTCATTCCTTAGTTGATATTTGATCAAAATAAATGAACAGGCAGTTTGCAATGAAGATATCAATACTATATAGTCATATAAAAAATGTTCTCAGTCACTATTGATTAGAATAATGCAAATTAAAACATCTTTGAAATATCATGACAATACCTATGAGATTAGCTAAAATGATAGAAGGAGAAAATAAATGTTGGAGGGAATGTGGAAAAATCAGCTCACTAATTCAGCAACCATTTTGGAGAGCAATCTGGAATGATCTCCAAAAAGTTATAATATTGTGCATACCCTTTGCATCAGTCATATCAATATTAGTTCTATTTTTCCAAGATGATTGGGAAAAGAGGAAAAGAATTATGTTTTAAAATATTTATAGCAGCTCTCTTTGTGTTGGCAAAGAATTGGATGCCAGTTGTGGATGTGCTATAAGAAATGATGTGCTATTTGATTTTATAAAAACATGAGAAGAATTTAATTAAATAATGAAGAGTGAAATGAGCAAAATTAAGAGGATATAACAGGAATACTGTTTCAAGAACAACTGTGAATGTCTAAGTCATTTTGAATGTTATAGATACTCAGATTAATTACAGAGGACCTATGAAGGCAGATGCTATCCACATATAGAGGGGGAAATACTAATAAATATAGTATAACTATATATATTATTGTCTAATGATATACTTCTCTAGGGTGGGATGGAGTGGGAAAGAGAAAAAAGGTATACAATAGAGAACAAAAGAAAACTTGGAAACAGAAAAACAGTATAGCTTTGAAAATGATGTCTAGTATTTATAATTTTAAAGTAAATTAGTGTGAAATGGAAATTTCTTTTTAATGTTGTATTGTATATAAGGAAATGTTCCCTTTTTGTCTTTTTGTATATAAGTCCAAAATTAGTAAATATTTTTTAAAAATTCTCTTCCTATCCATAGTTGTAAAAGATACTTGATCTTATGTTCTTCAGTTTTTAAAATGATGTTGCTTTTAATATTCATCATGTATCAACATGGATCTCTTTGTAACATAATGATATAAACCATTGGGCTAATGTAGAGGTTTATGGAAGCCAGCTCCAAACTGCTAGCAAGGCTCAATTGTTAATTTTTGTTGTAAGTATTTAAAATTCAGAAATTAGCAACCTATAAATCAGGGTCCAAATTTTTTTTCATTGCCTACACCAGGGAATTATAAACTATGGCCCAAGGCCTAGATACATTCTGTTTTTAGATCTAGAATGAAGAATAGTTTTTATATTTTTAAAATATAATAAACATATATTTCTGTTTCTTCTTTGCCAATGTTACCATATAATCTGATTATACTTTTGTATCAATATAGGTAGCATTTTTAAGACTCTCAATATTAGTGGAGAAGGTAATTTTTTGCCACTATACTTGAAAAGTTTCTAGTGTTTCTCTCTTACAAATAAAAGTACCTCTATGTGTGTTTCAGTTCATATTAAAAATAAGGACTCTTCCTTGAATATGACTTTTAATGTTTTTAAAATAAATTTAACCATTTAACATAAATGGTTTTTTAAAAAAATATTCTTCTGAACCTACTAAAATAATCATGTAGTTCTTATCTTATTGCTCAAGAATGTAAATTTTCTCAAGCTTAGTTCAGAAGTAATTTTAGGCTTTATCTGTGGTCCTGATCAATATTCCTTAATGGAAAATATGTACCCCCAAGACAAATAGTCAAAATTTGACTCTCCTCCCACCAAAAATTTCTAAACAGAGATCATATATAGTCAATCACAAATAAACTCAGTAATTCAAACAGAAATCAACCAAAAATAAAAAATAAAATCAAAAAAACAAAAAACAAACAAACAAACAAACAAAAAAAGCAAATAAACCCTAATGCTCTCCAACGCAAAATTAATACAAGTGTATAAGAACAAGACACATGATTGTACTCTCCCCAGGCTAGATCATATCTGGAGTTTTGAACTTCTTTCTGAACACCAGATTTTAAAAAGTTCATTGACAAAATGGATCCATTTGAGAAGAAAGTGTCAAGGAGAATATGAGAGAAGGAGTTTATGCCTTAAAAGTACCAGTTTAAATGACAAAGAATGTTAAACTTGAAGAAAAGAAAATTTTGTGAGTCTAGAAGAAATGTCATCTATATTTGAAGGGGTATCATGTTGAATAAAGTTTAGACTCATTCTGCTTGGTTCCAGAATGCAGTACTAGGAGCAAGGAATGAGAGTTAAAGGCAGATTTAGGTTCCATGAAATAAAATTTCCCAACAATTAGAATCATACAAAGTGAAATGGACTGCCTAGAGAGGTAAGTGGATCCCCATCATTAGAGATACTCATTTAAAGATTGCTTGCTTGATCAGCAGGTAAAAATCAGGCAACAAACTTATTAAGTGTTTACTATGTGTCTGATGTTGTTCAAAGTATTGGGGAATCAAAAGAAAGACATTACCTGCCCTCCATGAGCTTACACTTACTTACACTTACACTATTCTTTCAAAGATAAATTCAAAGATAAATGGGAGAAGACAAGATTAAAAAAAAAAGGTGCTAAAGGGGGAGAAGAGAGGAAGAAAAGAAGGTATCTATGCAGGAACATGATAAAAAGTTCCAGAGTCAGAAACAGTTGAAAAGAGAATGAAGTATGGCTGCCCTGCACCTATCTCTCAAATTAAGTCCCCTAAAAAGAATTCAACATTAGCAGAAGGGAACTATCATGGCAGAGGGATGATCCAAAATGAGGAGGCTCCAGAAATTGAGGGAAGTCACAGCATGAGAATTAGGGGTATGCTGAAAATATATCAAATCAGTCATAATTTGTCATGAGATCCAATTGTTAAATTTTTAGCATGAACATTTGCACATTGGAAAAAGGTAAATGCTATATATCAGGGCCTGATTTTTTTTGTTTTGTTGATGATCTAGACCTCAGCTTCTTAAATTTTAGTTCACAATCCCATATGGGGTCTTGTAAGTGAATGTGAGGGTCATAAAATTATAATTTATTATTAGTAAATATTCGATTTGTATACCTATTTTCATATTTATATACCTAGGGTCATGTAAAAATTTCTCAGGCAAAAAGGGGTTGTAAGTGGAAAAAGTTAAAGAAACTCTAGTCTAGACAAGTGGTCTGCAAATGACAATATCTGGCTTGCCACCTACTTTCGTAGATTTGAGCTAAGAATGGTTTATGGTAGGCCAGATTTGCCCCATATGCCACAATCTGAAAACTCCTGGTCTGTGCTTAAGAAAGTAATAGAGAAGGTGTTAATAATCTTAATAAGCTAAAAGTGTGTTATGAACACTTATTGTCAAATATTTTTAATATAAATAATATACACCTGGTGAGAAAGCATCTTAGTAATAGGTTCAGATTGAATGGGATGACCTCTGAAGTCCTTTATCAGCATCAAAATCCTGTGGTTCTATGAAGAATGAATCTCCATACCTTTGGCTTTACAAACAGTCAAACATTATATATGGAAGAATTTATTTTGCTCATAGTTTGAAAAATATTGATGATGAGAACTGCTCAAAAATACACAAATAGTATTCCCTATGGAAAAGGATATCCATTAAATTACAGCTGAAATTTAAAACTGGGAAAATGAAATGTCCTTACAGCTCAGCAAGAGGCAAATGGAGAGTGGAAAAAATAAAGAAGTCATGCAGAAAAGCATTTTCCCAAGTTTGATGTAAATAATCAAAAACACATTGCACAGATTGTTTCCCCTGAAATACACATAGTTTTCAAAATTAAAAGACTTAGTACTTAGCAAAAACAAGCAATCAAAAAAAAACCAAACATTATTGGGGATTTACTAAGCCTTATATAACTAGAGAATTTTTTTAAATGTTTAAGATTTTTTTTCCTTCATGTCTATTTGACTCAATATTGATTCAATCTATGAACAACTGGGAAGAGAAACACACCTTCTTTTGCCCAGGTAGTGTTTTGTATCTTTTTATTCTGAAAATCTACTGAATTTATTTATTTTAAACCATTTCAGCTTGTGTATTTATAAATCTACCATTCCAAATATAGAAAGGATGCTGTCTCTCATCTAAAAGATTCCTAAACATCAGGGCATTTTAGCATTTCCTTGTTAAGAGATGGGTGGTCATTCCCATGGTAAGAGAGAAAAGAATTCATAATATAGAAAAATCTCATGCTTTCCCTTCTGATACACACATTCTTTTATGATTCCTGCTTCCTTTTCCCTAAATTTCCTAAATACTAAATAAATTTACTAAACAAAGGGAGTGTCTGAGCAGCTTCAAGTAAAATGAATACCTATCTATAATGTAGTTAATTATTTAACAGAGAAAAGCAAAGTATATAACCCAAATGAATTGTTCTGAGTATTAGTGAATAGCCTAAAAATAAAAACAAAATTTGTTTGATTTCTTTTGCCTGATTTGCCCAGTTTAATTGCCTATATTGTTCAAATTAGGTAAATAATTGCAGTGTATCCATTTTATTAAATATATTATAATGAGGTCAAAGAAGACACTGAAAAAAAAAAAGGAAAATTTTTCTTTCCTTTTCTTTGATAAAGCAGAGAACAGGGGAAAAAGACTAAGAGGACAGAGGCCTTAATCTATGCTTGAAAATTATACAAAAGAATGAGAAAATTTGAGAAGCACATCAACACACTTTTTGCAGCATGTTATGTTATAATAAGCCCTAATTTAGTATAATTTGATCAGTCATTTAGAATTCCAACCCTTTTTAACTAACATAAAAACTGGAATAATGCCTTCCCTGCCTATATTCACTATTGTTTGAGGTTAAAATTAATCAATAAAATCTGAAATTAAATGACAATACCAATTACTACTATTAATGTACCTTTCCTTTATAGAAGGCTTGCTAAAGACTCTCCTACCTAATGAACTTAAAGGCCTTAATCAGAACTAGAACCAGAACAAAAGATAGACATATATAGATACAGATAAATACAAATAGAGAGAGATGGTAGGTAAAAAGATATATTATAGATACATAGAGAGATAGAAATAGTATTTAATGGGGAAGCTAGATAGTACAATGTATCCACTGAAAATGGGAGTTCAAATGTAGCCTTAATAACTTAATACTTGTTAGCTGTATGACCCTGGACAAGTCACTTAATCCCCAATTGCCTCACCAAAACAAAAAACAACCAAAAAAAAAAAAATATCTATAGATACATAGAAATAGAGATACAGAAATATAAATAAATGGTAGAAATACATTTATTAGAAAATAATACATTTAGTATCTTTTTAAAATTAAAACTTTGATTAATTGCAGTGATCAATTTTGGTCTCAGTAGAAAATTCGGGGATTATGGATGTGAAATGTCAACAATTATAAGTATTCAATAGTTGTATGTCTTAATGAATGGACAGCAGATCTATAATCTGAGTTCCAATCTAGCCTAACATATTTACTAGTTGTTTTATCTTGGGCAAGTCAAACAATCTCTCTTTGTTTCAATTTTATCTGCAAACTAGTATTATAATAGAACCTACTTCCTAGGGTCCTAATGAAATCATAATTGTAAAGTATTTACCACAGTGCTAGACACATAATGAATTTTATATAAATATTGTTATTTGTTTTACTATTATTATTATTTTATTATTATCACTACTACTACTTCTGTCAAATATTATGCTGAACACTAAAGATACAAAGAAAAGCAAAACCAATACCTGTCCTCAAGGATTTACATTTTAATAAGGAAGACAATATGTAAATAACTAAGTACCATAGCTTGTATATATAAATACATGCAAGGATAAATGGAAAGCAATTTGAGAGAGAAAGGTAATTGGAAATTGAAGGTAAGAAAAGGAAAAGCTTCTTACATAAAGTGGAAAATTAGTTAATATTGAATAAGTCAAAAAAATTAAATGGTAGGGTTAGATGACTGAGCATTCTAGGCTTTAGAAACAACTAGTAAAAAGGTTTGGAAAAGACATAAAGCGAGGAACTACAAATAAGTTGGTGTATCTAGATAGTTGAGTATGTAGAGAAAAATAAAATGTAAAAAAGTTGGAAAGATAGAGTCAGGTAATAAAAACCTATAAATGCCAAAAAATAGAAGACTTAATATTTGATCTACAAAGTAACAAGGAGCCATTGGTGCTCATTGAGCAAGGGGGAGACATAATCAGATCTGCATTTTAAAATGATCATTTTGGCAGCTGGATAGAGAATGGATTGGGATTGGCTGAGACTTAAGTCAGGGAAAACAGAAGGGTATTGCCATAATTCAGAGAAGAAGTGAAGAGGATGTTATGAGTGGAGGAAAGAGAGAATGAGAAATGTTGTAAAGGTTAAAAAACAACAACAACAAGATTTTCTTGTGTGAAAAGTGTTTTGTACATCTGAAAAGTAAGCTATTATTATCATGACAATTAATATTAAAGAGAATTATATTGAGTTACAGTAAACAGAAACAATCTGAAAAATACTGGCCTCCCAGAAAAATAAAAGAAAAAACATAATTGAAAAAAAAATCCTCAATATTAAAATTAAGCAAGTTGTCCAGAAGAATTAGAAACAAAGGACATAGAATAATCAAGTCCAATGTAAAAGAAAAATAGTTTCCAAATCTGAGTTTGAAAATGGAAAGATATTGCAAGCAGACAAGTACATTACTTCTTAGAAGTCTCATCTTGCACGACTATCATTGAGAAAATATAAAGAGAAGATTTATGGGTAAAACTCAGAAAGAAAGGAGAGAGAAAATTAAATTAATATTTATCAAAATATTAATTGTGCTGCTACAGACAAGTCATTCAAAGCAGTGAGGTGATAAGTTCATTTTTCCAGCTTGTTTCTTGACTTTGAATTTATATTAAAATTGAGCTCTGTTCCTGGCATGAGGTGGGGGATGAGGGGCATTGTGCCAAGCTTCCAGCTTTTTCACACTGTTGTTTTCGAAACTAGTTCTTGTGGTTTGGAAGTTTTTAGTGTTTTCGAGATGTTTTGATCTTGGTAAAGGCGTAATAACTGTTCTACTGGTGTGTGCTCTGGTCCTTATCCAGGAAAAGTCCTTCCTGCCTTAGAATTGCAATTGATAGTGCTCCTCAGGGCTCCACTCCTTTGGGGTGTCAAGTAATAATCTTCTCAGAGTCTCTAAAGCCTTGGGACTAAAAACAATACTGCTCCTTAAAGCAGTTAAAGCAAATGCTCCTTCTTGCCTGAATCTGTTCCTCTGTCTTTGAAAATATACTCCAAATGGGTTTAGGCAATGGATTTGTCAAAAAGCAATTGTTCCCTCATCCAGTGCTAGCACAGAGGTCCTCTGCAATTCTTTCTGACCAGGTACCAGGTCCTCTTATCATCTCTAGCTTGAGACTTCCTGAAGTTGTCACTGTTTCTGTCACCAACACCAATTCCCGCCACCTGTCGTGCATCCACATGTGCTATGGACTCGTCTCCAATTTCACATGATAGACCTTTTTTTCTTACCTGCTATGGTGTCTCAAACTTGAAGAATATCTCACTCTGATCTTTTGTTGGCTCACTTTAAATTGTTATTTTTAAATTGTTTGGTGGGAAATTAGGGAAGAGGTTGGCTAAGTCTTTATCCACTCTGCTATCTTGATTCTCCCCCAAAAGACCCAGTTTTTTTCTTGACTTTGAATTTATGTTAAAATTGGGGTCTATTCCTGGTACAGAGGTTAGGGGGGCACTCTCCTAAACTTCAGGCTATTTCACCCAATTCTTGGAGTGTATACATTTTTAGATCTTCCAAGGTGATATAATCTGAGGAGAAATGTGATCACTGTTCTCCTGGTCTGTTATATGATTCTTTCTCAGGAAGGGTCTCTGATTTCTTGGGATTACAAATTAATATTATTCTTATGGATCTCCATTCCCTTAAGACTAAAAGCAGTATTGAACCACTGTGTACTTGATCCTTCTTAACCAAAAGTGCTCTTTTTTGCCCTTGAACTGTGATCCAGAAGTGAGTCTAGGCAGCTTCCAGTTCCAGCTCCCAGTTCCAATTCATCCAGATCATCCAAAAGTTCCTGCAATTTCTTTATGATCAATTGTGAGGTTCCTTTATTGTCTTTGCTTGAGAGCTCCCAAAGCTGTTGCTACATCTGTCACTAGTATCTAGTCCTACTATTGCTGATGCATCTATATGAGCTTTGGGCCAATCTCCATCCCTGTATTACAGATCTCTTTTTGACCTCTTAAGTTGTCTTGGACTAGAATAACATCTAACTCTGTTCTTTTGTTGGCTCTGCCATCCCAGATTTCAATTTGAAACATTATTTTAAAGTTGTTTGGAAGGATATTTTGGGAGAGGTTAGCTGAGCACTTCTTTTACTCCACCATCTAAAAAAAAAAAAAAAAAAAAAAAAGCTTTTCACAAAACATAGCACTCATTTACATTAAAGAAACTAAAATATAAGAAAAAAGAGGGCTTCTCTTAATATGGGCAAAAGCATTTTGATATAAAACTAAGAATTATCATTATTGAAATGCAGAAAAACTAAAACCTTTCCCAATAATAAAAGGGATGAAATAAAGAAGCACTCTTTCCAATAGTGTTTGACATAATAGTAAATATTGCTAGTTGTAGCAATAACAAAAAAGGAATAAGCAATAGAAAAGAGGAGACAGAATTATCCTTATTTGTTAGATATGAATATTAACTTAGAAAATCCAGGAAAATCATTTAAAAATAGAGACAACATCTGCAGACTAGCAGAATATGAAATAAATACACAGAAATCTTTAACCTTTCTAAACATTGATAACAGAAATTGGGAAAAAATATAATGAAAACTCCATTTTAAACAACCACAAAATACATAAAATGTCCAAATTCATCTCCCAAGACACATAGGCTTTTTATAATTCCAACTATCTACAAATAAGTTTTATAGAAATATAATCATATGCAAATAATTGAATAGAGAGTGCTGAGGCACCCCAAAATAACAATGATTAAACCTAAATTAAACTATAAGTTTAACACTATACTCATCAAAGTATTAACGGAATATTTTGCAGAATTAAACAAAATAAGAGCAAAATTCAAATGAAAGAAAAAAAGTTCAATATAAATATCTCTTGAACAAAAAAGGGTATTGTAGTCAGATAAATGAGAAAAGAATTTTATAAAGAAATAGAAAAGAAATAATTGAAAGAAAGAATAAGTGGAATTCATGATAGATAGCAATAGGAAAAGCTTGTAGAGAGACAGTGTAGATGTCTAAATTAATCGAGCTAGTGTGCTTTTAAGGAGAATAGGGGACAGTTTAAAAAATATATAATCTTAAAAGAGGGAGTGAGAGAAGCAAATAGCTCCTCTAGTGTATAGTAAGAAAGGTAACCAGCATGGCATAGTCGATAGTATACTGAACTTGCAATCAATAAGCCTTGGTTTCCATTGTGGAGATTGGAACTGTGCCATAAGTGCTATAAAACTTTGATACAGCAATGTCACTACTAGGTCTCTATCCCAAAGAAGCCAGAAAAGAGGGAAAAGGGCCACATATACAAAATATTTGTAGCAGCTCTTTTTATAGTGGCAAGGAACTAGAAATTGAGTGGATGCCCATCAGGAATTGAGTGGACTTCCCATTCAGTGGGAAAGGCTGAATAAGTTATGTTATATGAATGTTACAGAATATTATTGTTCTATAAGAAATGATGAACAGGTTGATTTCAGAAAAACTTGGAAAGACTTACATCAACTGATATTAAGGGAAGGGAATAGAACCAAAAGAACATTGTATACATAAACAATAAGATTCTGTAGTAATCAGCTGTGATGAACTGTTCTTAATAACCTCTTCTTAGCAATGATCCAAAACAATTCCAAAAGACTTGTGACAGAAAATGTCATTTACATCCAGACAAAGAATTATGGAGATTGAATGAAGATTGAAACATCGTATTTTCACCTTTTTGTTTGTTTGTTTGTTTGCTTTTTTCTTTCTCATAGTTTTTTTCCCCTTTTGTCTGATTTTTCTTGTACAACATGAGAAATATGGAATATCCTATATTAAATTGCTGTTTTGAAGAGGGGGGGAGATGAGGAAAGAATGGAGAAAAAATGATACACAAAATCCTGCAAAAATGAATGTTGAGAACTATCTTTACATGCATTTGGAAAAATAAAATGCAATTGAGAGAAAAATAGACGCCATTAGATGTAAATTCCATTTCATATGCATGATAGCTGTTTAATCATCACAACTTCTCTGGGCCCTAGATTATGTATCTGTAAACTCTATGATCCTTGCAGCTAAAAATCACAATTCCATTACACATTCCCTGAATCAGACCAATTGTTATTCAAATAAGTAAGAATAATGTTAGTATGTGATAACATTAGCAGAAATCTATCATGAAGTTCAATTGCCAAAATAACTTAGTTCTTCCCTAATACTATCCTCTCCTCCCCCTCCCAAACTGAAATAGCTTATTGGAGAACACTGGAAATAGATTCTTAGAGACAAAAAGCCATAGCATTGTAAATCTCAAGTTACGATATCAAGAGATTATTTAATCTAGTATTTTTTTTCTTGAATTACAAAAGTTTTCTTCCTGAATAATGTCTAATGAAATTTATATCAGATCTTATATAGAGCCAAGGAAAATAGAATACTCAATAATAAGGTATTTTTAATTATAATTTTTCTTAAAGCCTAAAAATAAGTATAGTTATAGATATCAGATAATTAGTATTCTATGATTTTTAATACTGGAAGGAACCTTGGAAATCATCTAGTCCAATTCTATTATTTTATAGATAAACACAAAAGTCCAGGGAAAAAGTACTTTGACAAAATCACATAAAATTCCATGGCCTACCTTTCCCTGAATTCATTAATACTTAAAAAATAAGGTGGAGAAATTTTCCCCTACTGGAGTGTGACTTATTAATCCACTTTTTTTTAACCTATTTAATTTTGTGAGTTGGACACAGTATTGCCAAAGAATTTTAAGCAGAGAAAATTGACAACCACTGAACTCTGAGGTTCTTTGTAACATGTCTTTCATTATCCTCCTGGCTTAAAGTACCTCGGTTTTCAAAGCCAAAGCCAAAGCAAGGCCAGATGCTATTTGAAAACAGCTGCTTGAAGGAGAATGAAGGAAAGTATGAAACAAAGAAAGATTGAACCAGAGCAGGAGAATTTGAAACAATCCCCCATAATAGAAGTATGGCTCAATGAATATATAGGTCTGTTTACAGTAAGAAAGAGATGGGTACAGAGAAGTTGTATGAATATACATCACAGTATTCCAGATTTAGAGCTCAGGAGGAGACCTAAGAGATCCTTGAGTTCATGCCCATCTTTGCCTTCTACTATCCTACCCCCTAAACATATACACTTTGTTGTACAGATAGGGAAAGTAGGCCTGAAAAGTGAAATGACTAGTAAGTGTATAAAGTAATAATTGAAATATGACCTTAATCCAAATACAGTGCTCAATTCCATATACAAATTGCATTTCAAAAAGCAGTATCACCAAGGTAGGGTATGAAACCACAACCCTAAATTTAAAAGTCTAATATTCCATAAATTTAGCCATTCTTTATCTCAGGAAGCTCCTTAGTTTTATCGAATAAATAATAGGCAAAGATCTCTGGAAAAGCTTGGAATTACCCATAATGAGGAAGTCTTAGATTCTCTTTACATTTTAGGTGTCAGGAAAATAAACTCATAAAAGATTCATTTTTATGCAATAGATATTTAACATTTGGAGAATTTGTTGAACTAAATTTTGCCCATCAGCTTTGTCACTTTGAGTAACTTTGAATTAAGTCAAAGACCACCTGTAATTTATAATACGCTATATTTTCTGAGAAACAGTAGAATAGCCCACTGAATAGAGTGCTACACCTGAGTTAATGGGGAATCAGGAATCAGCAGGACCTGAGTTACAATTCATCCTCAAAAATGTACTGTACCCTGAACAAATCACTTAATTATGTTTGCCTCAGTTTTCTCATTTGTAGAATGAGCTGGGGAAGGAAATGGAAAAGTATTCCAGTGTCTTTGCTACAAAGTGACTGTGATTTAAACAACAAGACTTTTCTAAAGATTCCAAAATCAGAAGATAGGCTGCCTGGATTTTCTTAAAAAAATATTGGTGAATAAAGTGTTACTCTTGCTTTTATTGTTTAGGTTACAACTGGTTAAAAAATAAAAACAAATAAGCAATTTTTACCTATTGATTAGAAATCTTTGGAAAATCCGAATACTGGGAGCTAGTCACCATAAATTTATCACCATAAATGCTCAGAAGTATTCTACATATACCATTTTTTAAATGTAAAGTATTTAGAGCGAATTGGTCATATCTGAAAATTTTTGCTATTAATTTTTAATGTGATCATCCAAAAGAATCTCTTCAAATCCCTTCATTTCATAAGAAAGGATTATATACATCAGTTGCCTTTGTTGATAATTTTTGGATGGGGTGGGGCAGGACAAATCTATAATTTCATAGGTGTGAGGCTCTCTCAGCAAGGAAATTCTATCTGCTGACCCTGTACCCTGTCTTTAATTTACTATTTTATACAGTGCCTGGGTCCCTAAGAGGTTATGTCACCTATGTCACAAATTCTTGAGGCAAGATTTGAATTCAGGTTTTCTCAGTTCTAAAGATACCTCACTATGAATTATACCAGACTACTTCTCTCTGTCAATTCCTCTGGCACTCATTTAAGAACAAATGGGTGCTAATGATAATAATATAAATTAGAAAACGTGAGTATCAGGTGCAGGAGTACCTTAACCAAATATTTCTCAAGCCTAATATAATAATAGAATGAAGGAGATCATCAAATATAGATGAATTTGAAGTGTGTGTGTATGTGTGTGTAAACATATCTTTAATTGTAATAGATGTTTGTTTTGTAAGTGTCACTTATCTGTCCTTTTTAGCTGATTGGATGCATTAATTAAAAATATTTATTAAGGACTTAATATATGTATGGAAGGCATTGATTTTTTTTAGTCTTCTACTTTAGCTTATTTTGTAATCAGGATTCAAAAGTGGATGGAGTATCATTATTACATTGGCTTGAGTCAATTCTAAACTATAACATATTTTAGGGAGTATTTATGTTTGGTATCTCAAAGCACTAGATCTGAGCTCATTAGATTTACCTAGATAGCTACATATTTATTTTATTGAGGTTTTCATTTTATTTTTAATACACCTCTATTTCTTGTAAGATTGTACACTTGGTTAGACCTTTCTGCATAAATAATTTCATTTTGCTATGTTAAAGGTTAAAAAGGACTAAAACTCTTTAAAAATATGCTGCCTGCACCACTCAGTGGATTGGTTAAGTAATTGCATGTCCTAAACCTAACACTCAAACAGCCCTAAAGCATAATGTACATTCTCCAAAATTCCAAGCCCTGATGTTACAGAAACAAAAGCAACTGACAATAATTTCACATCATTAAATTGTGTTGAATGTGTTTGTGTTTTATTTTCGCCAAAAAGCATTATATTCAAAATCTCTGACAACATTATGACATTACATCAAATAAGACTTTTTATAGTACCCTGCCTGAACCTGCAAAAGGCAAAGGAACTACAGAACAAAATCCTGATTCACCCAATCACCAAATAGTACTTATTTTCTTAAATATATCTATGGGTCAGAGGTGATAAGCAGAAATTACCTTCCAAAAAAGAGCTACTCTAGTTACCCCCTTCCCTTCAATAAAACCTATTTGTTTTTTAG
Source organism: Sminthopsis crassicaudata (assembly GCF_048593235.1). Classification (NCBI taxonomy): domain Eukaryota; kingdom Metazoa; phylum Chordata; class Mammalia; order Dasyuromorphia; family Dasyuridae; genus Sminthopsis; species Sminthopsis crassicaudata. Next base: position 514,361,826 of record NC_133617.1, read on the forward strand.
ATTTTGAACAAAATCTATCCTTAGAGTCAAGGCAGAGATGCCCTATGATAATCAGGAAGCCCTATGATAATTAAATTAATTTAATTAAATCCTCCATTTGTTAAGTTTAAGATCAATTGTATTTAGTCAAATTAAACAACTCTTTTCCCTTTGTTGATGTAGAAGACTTTAGCTTTAGCTACCCCACTACTACCTATGTTCCTCTGGGCATTACCATATGACCTATCTATATGTTATATAGTCCCCCAGCATTGTCATTTGACCTCCTTATGTAGTCTAAGAATCCCTAAAATCCCTAACCTTTGTTATCACCTTGGCCATTGCATTTTTAAGATTTCCAATGCTTTCTATCTGTTCTGTAGTTGAAGATTATGTTGTCTTTAATACAAAGAGATAACCAAAAAGTTTATGTGGATTTTCTAGATCCTGAGAGTGTTTCACTCCTAACTCCTTTGATGTAGAAAGGATAACAGTATATGAGTAGGACAGAGAACTCATTCAATTATTGTTCCTGAAAACAGACTTCTGCTGATATGCGCTCATATGATTACAATTCTTTTCCTTTTTTCCTTGACTTTACTACTAGATCATCACTTGATCTTTATTACACTAATTCAGTAAACATCTAAAATCTCTTCCCAGTCAGTACTATTATGTGTTTCCTAAATCCCCTTCTGTTGGCCAGAAGATTAGCATGTATAAATTTTCACCAGCAATACTCTCAGAAGATCAATTGGTAAACTCAAAGAAGCCAGATAAATTTATAAATATTGTTACCTATTTTTCAAGATCCATTCCAGTCTTTGATCTGTCAAAGAGAAGTGGATATTTTAAAAAATATAAAATAAAGATCAACTTTGCTATTTCTGAAGGATAAGCCCTTGCAAACCCTATGCTGCATAAAAGAAGAATACATTTCTCAATAGTGGTCTTTGTGAGCTTTTCTTCCAAAGGTCAAATAGAATCAAACAAGGCAATGGCAAAGATCAAGAAGAATATTTAATTAATCCAGTCAGTAAAACCTTCAGAAACAGATGGGTTTGGTTCAGGAGGTGGACAAGCTTAAGTTTAATTATTTTCTACTATTGGCTTTGCTTCCAAATAGTTGTTATATCAAACTCCCCAAAAGCATCACATTACTCCCCCCTTATCTTTTGTGGAAAATTCCAAAACTCAAAAAATTTCCCAGAGAGATAGGGAAAATAAATCTATTGCCCAGTCAATTAATTAAATAGAGTAGACAACATAAAAAGACCTTAAGATAATGGAGAATAAAAAACCCTGATGTTGGAGCAGTTTTTCATTTGTCTATCAGGAGATTTTAACCTGAGACCAGGAATTTTTTTTCATATTTTTATTTGTTTATTTTCAAAATATATTCATGGATAATTTTTTACATTCACCCCTATAAAACCCTGTGTTCTAATTTTTCCCTCCCTTTTCCCCTCTCCCCCAATCAGCAAGTTATCCAATATATGTTAAACATGTGCAATTAAGTTTTTTTAATGGTATAAGGATTACCAGAGTTTATTTATTTTTCCCCTCTTTTTGCTTCAATTTTTTTTTATTAAAGCTTTTTATTTACAGAACATATGCATGGGTAATTTTTCAACATTGAACTTTGCAAAACCTTGTATACCAAATTTTCCCCTCCTTCCCCTCATCCCCTCACCTAGATGGCAGGTAAGCCAATACATGTTAAATATATTGAAATATATGTTAAAACCAATACATGTATGTATGTATGTATGTATATATGCACACAGTTATCTTGCTGCACAAGAAAAATCAGATCTAAAAGGAAAAAAGCTGAGAAATAAAATAAAATACAAACAAACAACAGAAAGAATGAAAATGCTATTTTGTGATCCACACTCAGTTCCCACAGTTCTCTCTCTGGGTGTGAATGGCTCTCTTCATCACAAGATTATTGGAACTAGTCTGAATCATCTCATTATTGGAAAGAGCCACGTCCATCAGAATTGATCATCATATAATCTTCTTGTTTTCCGTGTACAATGATCTCCTGGTTCTGTTCATTTCACTTAGCATCAGTTCATGTAAGTCTTCCCAGGCCTCTCTAAAGTCATCCTGCTGATCATTTCTTATAGAACAGTAAAATTCTATAACATTCGTACACCATAACTTATTCAGCCATTCTCCAATTGATGGGCATCCACTTGGTTTCCGGTTTCTTGTCACTACAAAGAGGGCTGCCACAAACATTTTTGTACATATGGGTCCCTTTCCCTCCTTTAAGATCTCTTTCGGATATAAGCTCAGCAGAAACACTGCAGGATCAAAGGGTATGCACAGTTTGATAGCCCTTTGAGCATAGTTCCAAATTGCTCTCCAGAATGGTTGGATCAGTTCACAACTCCACCAGCAATGTATTTCTGTCCCAGTTTTCCCACATCCCCTCCAACATTCATTATAATCTTTTCCTGTCATTTTAGCCAATCTGAGAGGTATGTAGTGGTACCTTAGAGTTGACTTAATTTGCATTTCCATCATCAATAATGATTTAGACCATCTTTTCAAATGACTAGAAATGGTTTTAATTTCTACATCTGAAAACTACCTGTTCATATCCTTTGACTATTTATCAATTGGAGAATGGCTTGAATTCTTACAAATTTGACCCATTCTCTATATATTTTTAAAATAAGGCCTTTATCAAAACCCTTGAATGTAAAAATGTTTTCCCAGTTCATTCTTTCCCTCCTAATTCTATTTGCACAAAACCTTTTTAACTTAAGGTAATCAAAATTATCCATTTTGCATTCAATCATGTACTAAAGTTCTTCTTGGAGCACAAATTCCTTCTTTATCCACAGATCGGAGAGATAAACTAATTTGCTTATAACATCACTCTTTATGTCTAAACCATGAACCCATTTCAACCTCATCTTGATATAGAGTCTTACGTGTGGGTCAATGCCTAGTTTCTGCCATATCAATTTCCAATTTCCCCAGCAGTTTTCATCAAATATTGAGTTCTTATCACAAAAGCTGGGGTCTTTGGGTTTGTCAAACAATAGTCATTGGCTATTTTGTCCTGTGAACCTAACTTATTCCACTGATCAACTATGCAATTTCTTATCCAGTACCAAATGGGTTTACTGAGTGCTGCTTTATAATATAGTTTTATGTCTGGTACAGCTAAGCCACTTTATGATCTTATTGGAAATGATCCTAATTTATCCCCATTACATCTGATGCTTGTTGATGGCTTTAAATATACACTATTGATCATTTTAAGGAAAACTCTCTAGTGTTTGTAATAAGAATGAGTGTTGGATATTGTCAAATACTTTTTTCTGCATTATTGAGGTAATCATATGATTTTTGTTATGTCAATTATGCTAATGGTTTTCCTAATATTTAACCAGCCCTGCATTCCTGGTATAAGTACTACTTGGTCATGGTATATTATGCTGGAGATAGCTTGCTGTAATCTCTTTGCTATTATTTTATTTAAGATTTTTGCATCAATATCCATTAGGAAAATTGGTCTATAATTTTCTTTTTCTGTTTTGATCCTACCTGATTTAGGTATCAGCACCATGTCTATGTTTTAAAAAGAATTTGGTAGGATTTCTTCTTATTTTCCCAAAGAGTTTGCATAATATCAGAATTAATTGTTCTTTAAATGTTTGGCAGAATTCACATGTAAATCCATCTGGCCCTGGAGATTTTTTCTTAGGGAGATGATTAATAACTTGTTCTATTTCTTCTTCTAAAATGGGACTATTTAATTTGTTTTCTCTTCTGTTAATCTGGACAATCTATACTTTTGTAAATATTTATCTATTTCACTTAGATTATCATTTTTATTGGCATACAGTTGAGCAAAATAGTTTCAAATTATTGCTCCAATTTCCTCTTCATTAGTGGAAAGTTCATCCTTTTCATTTTTGATACTAACAATTTGATTTTCTTCTTTCCTTTTTCTGATCAAATTAACTAAATGTTTATCTGTTTTGTTATTTTTTTTCATAAAACTAGATCTTAGTTTTGTTTATTACTTCAATAGTTTTTTTACTTTCAATTTTATTAATATCCCCTTTTATTTTCAGAATTTCAAATTTGGCATTTACTTGGGATTTTTTTATTTGTTCTTTTCCTACCTTTTTTAGTTGTATGTCCATTTTAATGATTTTCTTTTTTCTCTGTTTAATGTGTAAGCATCTAGAGATATAAAACTTCCCCTAAACTGCTTTGTCTGCATCCCATAAATTTTGATATGGTGTCTCATTATTGTCATTTTCTTAGATGAAATTATTGATTGTATCTATGATTTGTTGTTTTACTCATTCTTTAGAATAAAATTATTTAGTTCCCAATGAATTTTTTATTTATTTTTCCCTGGCTCTTTATTTCATGTGATTCTTATTGCATCATAATCTGGAAAAGATGCATTTGCTATTTCTTCCTCTCTGTATTTGATTCTGAGGTTTTCATGCCCTAATATATGTTCATGAACCATCAAGAAAAAAGTAGATTCTTTTCTGTTTCTATTCAATTTTCTCCAGAGATCTATCACACTTAACTTTTCTAAAATTCTATTTACCTCCTTAACTTCTTTCTGATTTATTTTGTGGTTTTATTTATCTAGTTCTGAGAGAGCAAGGTTTGAGATCCCTCACTGGTATAGTTTTGCTGTCTATTTCTTCTTGCTGCTCTCTTAACTTCTCTTCTAGGAATTTAGATGCTATACCACTTGGTGCATATATGTTTAGTATTGATATTACTTCATTATCTATGGTATCCTTTAGCAAGATATAGTTTCCTTCCTTATCTCTATTAGATCCATTTTTGCTTTTGCTTGATCTGAGATCAGAATTGTTACCTCTGCTTTTTTTTTTTTTACTTCACCTGAAGCATAATAGATTCTGCTCCTGCATTTTAATTTTACTCTGTATGTACCACTTACTTTAAATGTGTTTCTTGCAAATAACATATTGTAGGATTCTGGCTTTTAATCCAGTCTGCTATCCACTTCCTTTTTATGGGAGAGTTCATCCCATTCACATTCACTGTTAAAATGACTAATTCTGTATTTCCTGCCATCTTATTTACTTCAAGTTATGCTTTACTCTTTCCTTTCCATCCTCACCAGTATTTTGCTTCTGACCACACCCTCCCTCAAACAGCCCTCCCCCTTTACAGTCTCTCCTCCTTTCTTACACTTTTCCCCTACTGTTTCCGTTTTCCCTTCTATTAGTTCCAAATTTTCCTTTCCCCTTCCCCCTCCCACTTCCCTAGAGGGTGAGACAACTTTCTCTGTGGAGTCAAATATGTTTGACATTCTCTCTTTGAGCCAAATCTGATGAGAGTAAGATTCACAAAATGTTTAGCCCCCTCCCTTCTTTCCCTCAATTATAAAAGGTCTTCTTTGCCTCTTCATGAGATGTATTTTCCCTCATTTTATCTCATTTTCCTCTTTTTCCAGTACAATCCCCTTTCCATCTCTAGTTTTTTTTTTAATATTATCACAATAAAATCAAATTATACCTGCACTCTCTTAAGTATAACCATAACAGAGATATAGTTCTGAAGAGTTCTTTCCTTTTTATCTTTTTATGCTTCTCTTGAATTCTGTATTTGGAGATCAAATTTTTTGTTTAGCTCTGGTTTGGTTTTTTCATCAGAGATAAATGAAATTCACCTGTATCATTGAATATCTGTCTTCTTCCCTGAAAGATAATGCTCAGTTTAGCTGGATAATTGATTCTTGGCTCCAATCCAAGTTCCTTTGCTTTTTTCAGAATATCAGATTCTAGGCCCTTCTATCCTTTAAAGTGGAAGCTGCTAGGTCCTGAGTAATCCCAATTATGACTGCTCAATATTTGAATTTTTTCTTTCTGGATGCTTGCAATATTTTTCCTTGGTTTGATAATTCTGAAATTTAGCTATGATATTCCTTGCAGTTCCTATTTTGAGGTCTTTCCAGAGGTGATCAGTGAATTCCTTCAATGGCTATTTTACCTTTTCGTTCTAGGACATCAGGGCAGTTTTCTTTGATGATTTGGTTAAAGAGAATATTTAGGCTTTTTTTTTTTTAATCTTGGTTTTCAGGAAGTCCAATAATCCTTAGATTGTCTCTTGTAGATCTATTTTTTCAGTTTGGTTGTTTTCCCATTGAGATAGTCTACATTTTCTTCTATTTTTTTTTTAATTTTGGGGGATTTTGTTTGACTGATTTTTGATGTCTCATTGAGTCATTCATTTTCATTAGTTCAGTTCTTTTTTACCTTTCAGTTACCTTTTTTAGCTCTTTTTATATTTGTCCAATTAAATTTTTAAATGAATTATTTTGTGCAATAGATTTTATTTCCATTTCACAAAATTTATTTTTCAAGGAGTTGTTTCCTTTCTTCATTGTGTTAAATCTATTTTGTAAGGAATTATATGCTTTTACAATTTCATCAAGTCTATTTTATAAGGAGTTATTTGCTTTTTCCATTTCAGTAAGTCTTATTTTTAAGAAATTTTCTTCAGATAATTTCTGTGTTTTCTTTTCTAAACCCTCTTGCAAAATTCTCATTTCCTTTACTATTTTTCTTCTAATTCTCTTTTAAGGTCCTTTTTGAATTCTCCCAAGAGAGCCTTGTAAGATGTGGACCAATTCATGTCACCCTTTGGATCTCCATCTGGAAATGACCTGCTTTTTGTGTCCTCAGGGTTTGAAATCTGTTCTCTCTCTCCATAAAAACTATTTATGGTCAGAGTTCCTTTTGTGCTTATTTTTTTTAAAGGTTGAGGTCTACTTTTAGGACAAAGGAGAGATAGTCTAAGCTTCCTCTAAAGGTGATAGTGGCTACACTGGATTGATGCTGACTAACTTCCAGTGCTGAGTGGGCAGTGAATCTACACAAGTGGTCCTGCCTGGTAGGATTAAGGGCTCACTATTTGCCATTTGTATTTGTGTTGGATGTCTTGCAGCTAATCTTCTGATTTACTTGCAACCAGGACAGAATAGCCAACACTGCTATAGATTCCTCCAGTTATAGTTTCCAGTTCATGGGACACCAGACTATCCTAAGTCCCCAAGTTTGCTTATGCTTGACCCCTCCCTCCATGCCCAATTAAAACAGACCTTTTCTAAAGTTCTTTGAAAATATCTTCTGCTGAAAATTTGTTACACTCCAAATATTTGTGAGTTCTGTCAAAACCAGTTCAGAGGTTTGATTTGGTGTCAATTTGAGAAATATCAGGGAGAGCTCAGATAACGATGTGTCTCCTCTCTACCATCTTGGCTCCAACTCTTCCCAAGAACATTTTTTTTAAATGTGGTAATGACTGTATTTCAATATAATTGACTTTCTTTATTAATTTGTGTATGGGTTAGTATCTGGGAGATCTAATTTTAAAGAAAAAAATAATTCACTCAATTCCTGAATTAAAAAAAGTAATATTTGTGATATCAATGCCATACTATCAAATGAAATAAGTGTGGGGGTGTGGGAGAGTATGGGTGCCAATTTGTCAACTTTAAAGTTCTATATAAGAATCATTTTTATCATATATTAGATGGCTTCTAAATTGTCTTTGACGCAATGATCTCTTGTCATACAACATTTCATGATCTTTGTGCATATAATCTTGGCTGTCTGTTGACAAAGGGTGTTCTTGGATATGTCTAATTATGTAGGAAGAAGACATGGCATTGACATGAGCAATGATTTTGTCCTTCCATGGTGACCTCTGAAACATTAAATTTTAATGTTTTATGAAATCTATCAGGGAAGCTTCCCTAGGTTCCTTTTCCCTGCAGACATTAATATTGTGATAGTGGCTGGCATCTGATTGAAGAAGAATCAGATGCCAACCAACATGGAACCAATTAAGAGGGAAAAGGATTGGGGGGCACTTTCAAGGTGAGTCTCTTTTCTTTCCTCACTTCTCAGAGTAAGGTTTACATAAGCAACTGAATTGAATGGTATGACTTGAAAGGGTAATATCCTAAATTTTCTTTTGTTATTATTTGAAATTCCACCAGTTAATGATTTATTAGAATTAATAAGCAAAAATCCTTGAAAGAGTTATGCTGAACTATCAATCATCAACCTAGGATCTGCATTCAAAAGCCAAAGAAATTACAATACTACTCCACCCCCAGGTCCCTAGATCTGCTTCTAAATTCCCTTTGCCCATACAAGTCATCACCCAGAGAAATAAGTGGTGTAGAAGAGGGGCTTACTGTTTTAATTCATTCTTGGTATAACTCTGAATTGAGTCAATGATTCTAGAAAGCTATGGTCCCAAAAGTCACTAAAAATGTGCATACCATTTGATCTAGTGTTACCACTAAAAGTTCTATATCTCAAATAGATCAAAGGAAGAAGGAAAAGGCTCATGTGTTTAAAAATATTTATAGCAAATCTTTTTTGTAGTACAAAGAACTAGAATCTAAGGGAGGGAGATATTCATTCATTGGGGAATGGATTCACAAAGGATGGCATATGAATGTAACGGAATACTATTGTTCTATATGAAATGATTAAAGGGATAGTTTCAGAGAAATGTGGGATGACTAATATGAAGTGATACAGAACATCTATACAATAGTATTTTGACTATTATTTCATTTTTAATTTATGGAATAAAGGAAGCACTTCCACAATATTGTACAATAAAAATTATTGCACATAAAACTGCAAATCTGCTATGCATAATATGCTATTCCTTTCAAATATACAACAAAATTATTATGTAAATCTCTTTTTCCCTTCCCTCCCTCCAATCCTAGAGACCATTAGACACACACACACACACACACACACACACACACACACTATATTCTATTGTTCTATACATAGTTCTATTCATCAGTTCTTTCTCTGGATGCAGATATTATCTTTATGTATATATCTTTTATAGCTGATTTGGGCATTTATAATAGACAAAATAATTCATCCCTCAAAAAATGTATACAATACTGTTTTAAAGAAAAACACCTTTGAAAGACCAAAGAACTGCAATTAATGCAATGACCAACCACAAGTCCAGAAGACTGATGATGAAGAATGCTAGCCACCACTTAACAAAGGTGATGAACTCAAGATGTAGACGGAGATATACATGTTTGGATATGTCTAATTTAATCTTGCTTGTGTAATTGGGCCTTTGGAACATTTCTAGATTGCCTCATATGAAAGTTCTCCTAAAAGGGCCTGCCTGGACATACCCAAATCTCCTAAGATTGAGGCATTATTTTATCTTTTATCATGTGGGTGGATATAGCCTCCTTTGATTGGCTAGATAATCAGGTTTTTATCTTCAAAACTGGCCAGACTGTGATAGTCTCTTTCTGCCTTAATCCCTATTCATTTCTTAAGCAAGTATACCATGAACTGAACTGGTGAAAGGAGTACGAGTTTCTTCCCTTGCTTTCTCTAATCTCTAAGAAGTGAACCTGTGGCTATTTGTCTTTTTCTTTCACTTGTCTTTCTCTGGTGCTAGCAGTAAATCCTATCTCATGGGAATTTGAACTATGGAGACCTTGGAATCAAGATTATGGGTACAACCAGCAGAGAACTCAGAAGAAATTGTCTGTTATATAAAAACAAACTAAACTATGAATCTAATATCCTTCCTTTCCCTAGAGTCTAAGCTAATACAAGGTCTGGAGAAGGAGGGTTATACCTGTCATGTATTGGAGTATAAGTTTAAGTATTTGTGATAATATCTTTAAAATATTTCTTCACAAAAACTAATCTAATTGTTAAGTGGCTAAATGGAACAGGATGCAGGAAATCAGTCCCTAAAACTAAGGGAACACCATCATTAAGCAGAGGGAGCAAAGGGGGTAGCTGAAGCCATGAATGGAGAGTGTAGAAACATAAACCAAACCTTCTTGAGAAGATTGGAGAGCTCTGGGGAAGAAGTCAAATCTATGATACTTGGCCTTTCAGAAAATGGGGACAAGGGTGGTTAGTGTTAGACTTAGCTATGCATATTTGTTTCAAGGATTTTATTTCCCTTCCAGTGATATGGAAAGAGAACAAGTAAATGCTGTTAATTGATCATTGGAAAAAAATTAAAGAAAGAAAGGAAGTTCCCACTATCAGTGAGACCACCAACACCAACTGCCAACCAAAAACAGCAGTGTTGTCCCCACACACACATATTCCAAGTATTCCTGCTTCCAGCTCCAACTTTTAAGCCACATTCCAGGGAGGATCCCTTGATGGATTTACCTGGCTACTACTTCTCCAAATCCTGTAGCACCAACCCACATCAAAGGACCCATCAAAGTTTTAGGACCCATCAAATGGTTCTATATCAATCACAGATTTGATTTCATTAAAGGAAATGACACTAAATGAGACGTATTACTATCTACCTGTGGCAGTTAGGTGGCACAGTGCAATAAGCACTGATCTTAGAATTAGGAAGATTCATCCTCAGGAGCTGCAATCTGGCCTCGGATATTAACCAGGTACATAACCCTGGACAAGTCATTTAACCCTGGTTGCCTCACTTCCTTCTCTGTAAGTTGAGCTGGAAAATGAAATGGCAAATCACTCCCTTATTTTTGTCAAAATAATCCCCAACTGGATATGCATAAAGAATGGGACATGACTAAAATAACTGATGCAATTTACAGTTGGATCCACCTTTATATGTTGTCTCCTCTTATTATAATGTGAGCTTCTTGAGCTCAGACTGTTTTTTCTGTTTCTATCCCCAGTTGTTAGCACAGTGCTTTGTATATAGTAAGTGCTTAATAAATGTTTTATTCATTCTTTTTGTGTCATTCAAATTATAGTGTGAATTAAGTCGATCATTTTGATGAGAGTATGAGTGGAGATTAAAAGGTAATTTCAAAGTGATGCTGTTCTAGTGGTAGAGAATTGATATGAGAATCCCCTCTTTGGAGGCACAGGTCCAATGTGAAAAGAATTCACAAATACAAAAATGTTTGAATGACAAAAGGGAAGTTTATTGGCACTGAGAAGTCAGCTTTGCTAGGAAAGCAGGCTTCTAAGTAGCAAAGTCCTGGCAGAGAAATAACAGTCACTAAGAAAAGAATGTCTTCACAGCAGGCAAGAGTCCTGGTAGGCAGCTGTGCCAAGAGGAGAGGTCCCTTGGTCTGCAAAGACATAAATGAGTTTTAAATTGTCTTTTTATAACAGTCTGAAGCTAAGGCTCCTTGTTGAAAAGAGAGCCAATACTCCCCAGACCTAGATACTTATCTTGGAGTTTCAAGCCACTCAGTATTAGACTAAGATCTCCCAGATATTTTTGAAGGCTTTTCCCCAGAATTTGAAATTTCCTGAATGGGGATCCGGCTTCCCAAAAGATCAATGGGGGAGGGGGGTGATTTGCCTTAGAAAGGCCCAGTCTGAAAAATATGCCCCAGACCCTGAATCAAAGGGGACACAATTTCAGAGTGATTATTTTACAGATTAAAGGGGACATGGTTTCACGGCTGTCATCCCCCCCAAGCAGTTACCCCCCAAATTCATTTGGGGTAAAGGGATTAAGGTCTCATCCTTTTGTAACTGCTTGGAGCTGACAAGAGTCTTAAAGATATCCCCAAATTTACTGGGGTGGAGGTTCAAGGCAGGAGTTGAGGTGTGAAATGTGAAGACAGTAGCAGAGCATCTCAGGGGTGTTGTATGTTCCATTCAGTCATCCCATGATCTCCAGGCTGAAAGAGCACTTAAAAATTTGTAGCTTGAGGCCTGAGAAGTAAAAGCTGGGCTATTTGTCTCTCTGAAAAGAGCTCAGGCAGGTTTAGCAAGTGGCTTGATGCCTTTAGGGCCTTCTCAGTCCTGCAGAGAAAGGTGTTAACAAAACCAAAAGCAGTTTAGAACCCCTCTGCAAGGGGGCATTTGCATAAAGTCTATTTGCCAATCTCCACCTGGGTATGTGCCCTTTCTCTGAACTGGCTTCAGGAGAGGGGGAGGTTTAACAGCTCCCTCAGGATTCACTTGGGCACAAATTGGGCAGGCCTGGTGAAACCAACCAGAAGGGAAGAGGTATAAGAATCAAGGAGCTGGATATAAAAGGTGCTATGTCAGTGGTAAACGGGCAGCAGCTTTAGCAGCTGAATCTGCAAACCTGTTTCCGCTGGTCCAAAGCGAATCTCTCTTCTGGTGTCCTTTACAAAATATGACTGAAACCTCTCTTGGTTTGTGGACAGTTTGCAATAGCTGTAGAATTTCTCCTACAAGTTTAATGGGAGAATTCTTTGTTGTCAACAGTTCGCTAGAGATTCTTCAAAATTATGGATCATTTCTCCCAGTTGGGAGGTATCAGGGAGCAGGGTGGCAAGATTTAGGGTGTGGCAAACTCAGAGAGTCAGTCCCAGGTCTCTAGCAGGAGTGCCTGATGTCTAGTAAGTCTCCCACTTGCAAGCGCCTGATGCCTTTTGGCTTCTCAAATGTTCTGGACCTGGTGGGGAATTAAAACCTCTAATGGCTGTCCTAAGGTTAAAATGTACCAGATCTCAAGATCTCTTAACTCTCTAACTAAAAGTTCCTGCATAAAAACTTTCTCTGGAGTTCTGAGAAGAGAAAATTGGGTTCCCAATTTCACCATTAAATCACACCCCAATAAGGGAACAGGACAGGAGGGAATAACAAACTAGCATTTAAATGACACGTCACCAAGCTGGTGAGGCAGAAGAGAGGTCTCGAGACAGCCCTTGAGGTTCCCCTGCAATCCCCACTCTATGGGAGGAGGAGTTGCAGAGGGAGAGTGAAGAAGCCCATTCCTTAGCAAAAAGAAATCCAGTGGTCCTACAGGCCATATTCGGGGATAGCTGGGGTTCTGATGTCGATGTGTTGGAGCAAGAGAGAATTTGACCAAGCCCCAACTTCCTGCTGGAGGGCAGAGCATTGGGAACAGCTCGAACCCTGTAGGCAGTCCCTCCTCCAGTGTTCCTCCTGCCTGAACTCAGGACAAGGTCTAGGGAGTTTAAAGCACTGACTTTTGTGATTCCCAGAAATAGCAGCCGAGAGTAGGGACTTTTCTCCAAATCTCACTTTAATTCTGCTACCTCTCTCTTCCTCTGCATCCTGATCCCTAATACAAAAGACTCCAACAGCTGTTTTTAAGGGAGAAATTTGAGAGACCAAATCTGGCTTCTGCAGCTTCCTCCATATATGTGGGGCAGAATGTTTAATATTAACATCTCTTCGGGACAGATCAAGGAGAGCATTGGCTTTAGACCCCTCAAAAGGCTGGGTGTCTTGGCACAGCTGTCTACCAGGACTCTTGCCCTGTGTGAAAACATTCTCTTCTCAGTGATAATCTTTATTATTTCTCTGACAGGACCTCCTGCCACTGAGGTGGCATTTAATCCAAGGCCATCTCCACTAATCCTGATCTATATCTGGTCACTGGACCCAGGTGGCTCTGGCAGGTGGCCTTGCACAACCCTTCCTCACTTAAATTCAATGTACTTGCATGTAATCCACTATGAGAAAAAAGGGCAAATAACAACAAAAGTCATAATAGTCAATGTTTATATGTTGCTTTAAGATTTGGAAAAGCAGCAGCAATATATTATCTCATTTGATTTTCATAACCCATAGAAATCTCTACAAGGAATTCCCTTTTTACAAAGGTGGAAATGGAGGTTCAAAAAGGTTAAACAATTTGTCAATGATGACAGTGTTAAAAAGAGGATTCAAACTCATGTCTCTCCTGATACTATGTTTCATGTTCTTTTCACTTCATAAACTGTGAGGTTCTTGTTTTCAAAAAATCTACAATCTAGTTGGGGGCACACAAGTAACATACATAAATATATTCATACATAGTGAACATTTTAAGATAGTAGAAAAATGTTAAAAAGAGTATAATACATGTGTGGGATGCAATTCACCCAATAAATCTCAGAGGTCTCTCAAGGTATAAGGAGAAAGTTTATTCAATTCTCATGAGAAGCAGGCAGTCACTTCACCATATGGAGAGGTGAAAGTAAGAGCTCCAAGCACAGATAGAAGGGCATTATATAATTTCCCTGATGCAATACTGATCCTCCCCATTGGCTCATTCTCATTGACTGAGAATGTGACCTTACATTCTAAGCTTGAAAACTACAGAGAAAGGAGAAGCAACTCACAGATTCAAATTGAAACAAAAACATTCCTTTTACTGACCCTGAGGCATGTACTTTCAAAGTATGGGAGCTAAGGGTTGAGTCAGTCCACTCCACACCTTCCCAGACCCCTCCCCATATCCTAGGAACTATTTGTCAATGAAGAAAAGCAGGGGAAAATAAGAATTTGATCCCAAAGCTTAGTTAATTTATAATTTGTCTTTTGAGGAAATATCAAATTTTTCATTCAGTCCCTCCTTTTTATTTCAATGAGATTTCTTCATATTTTCATAAGATTAATTCACACTGTTGAGCTATGAGACTATCACTCTCAGCATCCTCTTGTCCCATAGGGGAATCTACCTTGTCTTTTCAAGATTAACATCCTTGTTTGGTTGGAAGTGACAGTCACCATCTTGTTAAAGCTATTTTGAGTACCTTGGGTTATTAACTGAATCAAGCAGGGTAAGCAGATGGGTAGTAAAATGATTCCACTCACAGCCATCAGAACAAACCAGAGAATTTGTTTCCACCAACTCCAATTAAACCAGGACCACCATGGGGTATTAAAGGGAGGGTTCCAGATTTGTACTGAAACATGTACCAGTTTCCTAATACCCTTGGTAATTTCTTTCACTATTTGTCCATTGTCATCCATTTTGATACAACTGCTAGTTAGGCTCAGTTTCCCAAATACTCCTCCCTCCTCCGCTAATAAGTAGTCCAACACGAGTTTGTGTTGTAAAATTGCTTCTCTGATTCCGGTGGCTTGATTAGCTAAAAGATCTGGCTGTTTGGTGAGTTACAATCTCCACAACCGTTTGGAGCCTAATTATCCTGTTCAACATGTAAATAGGGGTGCTGTAGCCCTAACTCCAATCTTGGGCCCAGGTTGTCCAATCATAAGTTTGGATAATTCTTTCAGGTGGCTAGGTATCTCCCCAGTCATTTGCATCTCCAGTTTGTGTAATGGAAATGTTCAGACTTCACTTGACTCTTTCCTGAGTCTGGAAGAAAAAAAGAACTTGAATCTAATCAGACACATAACAACTTCCTCTCCAATTTACCAGGAGATGTGTATAGGCTGTTAGCCCACATATCCAATAATGACCCTTTAGAGCTGGAGCAGCCACATGGAATAATCTTTCCCCATAAGCTGTCAGGTAAGTCATTGCAGCCTAGTGGTCCTCCTTCCATAAAGGTGTTTATACCACCATAACTGTGGTTCTTCCTTCCATATACAATTATAAGATTTTGTTTGTCTCGTCCCTTTCCCAGTTATCCAGTAATATTATTATTATACTATTATTAATTAATAATTTATTATTATTATATAATATTATAATATATTATTATTATAATTAATTAATTAATAATATTATTATACTATTATTGATGCTCCAAAAACCTTTGAACATTTTTCATCCCTTTTTTTTCATTTTCCCACTTCCATCTTAATTTAGTTGTTTTTTTTTTTTTTTCCAGGCTGAGTGCTGTTCTGACTTATGCATACCACAGATTATCTCCCATGCTATCCTCAACACAATCTCCAATTTAGTTAACCTTAAGCTGGCAACTTTGGTTGGTATGTGGTTGATAGAATCCTGTATGTGTATAAGGCACCTTTCGACCTTTCTGACACGCATTTCCCTCTGAACTCCACCTCCCAACAAATTCGGTACAATCAATAGCAGAATTAGGGAGTCCCTCCTCTTTACAATAGGGCCCCCGAGTAAAAGTCCACTCACAGTCACTTACTCCTAGTTCTATATCTCATCCAGTCTGATTCAGACAGTGGACTCCCTTCTGCTGAATTGCTAATAGGCAAGAATGTTCCTCTTTCTTGGGCCAGAATCCATTATATAGTACAGATTTATGGCTGAGGAGCCAGGTTGGACTCACTGGAATTAGCACCCAAGGTCACTGACTCAGCCATTGAGGCCCTCTACAAATCTAATAGTTAGAAAGGTTGAAGGTCAAAGCTATGGTCTTTATCAATAGTTTAAAGCTATTCTGTTGGGGCAACCAAGGGATAAGGGCTAGCCAGACAAAAGGTTTAAAGAGAAGTAAAAAAGCTAAGGAAATCCCCATAATGTACACTTCTGGAGGAAAGACAGGAGGGATTCATCAGAAAAGGATATGGGCTCTTCACAAATAGAGAGCGATTAAGTACAAACAAAATCAGCAAAGTGAGCTCTGAACCCCCTTCCTGGGAATTTCCAACCACTATTCCTCATGAGTCAGGAGGCTGATCAGTAGGATGTCTCTGCCAAACATATAATTTCAGGTCACCTCAGCCTCAGATGTCCACTCCTTGCTTCTCATGAGAATCGAATAACCTTTCTCCTTACACCTTGAGAGACTGCTGAGATTTATTGGGTGAGCTGCATACCACACACTCTGGAGGGGAAAGTGATGGCAGATGACCTTGCACAGCCCTCCCTCACTTAAATCCAATTTATTTGCATGTCATAATCCCCTTTGAGAATGAAAGACAAACAAAACAAAAGTTAGAATAGCCAATGTTGTTTTAAGATTTGGAAAAACCGTCTGCAATATATTATCTCATTTGATTTTCATAACTCATAAAAATCTCTATCAGGAATTCCCATTTTACATATGTGGAAGAGGAGGTTCACAAAAGGTTAAACAATTTGTCAATGATGACATAGTGCTAAAAAGAGCATTCAAACTCAGGTTTCTTCTGATACCATGTTTCATGTTCTTTTCACTGCATAAACTATGAGGCTCTTGTTTGCAAAAATCTACATTCTTAGTTGGGGACACACAATTAACATACATAAATAATAGTGAACATTTTGAGATAGTAGAAAAATGCTAAAAGAGTATAAAACAGAATATAAATGCTATGATAAATTAAAGGAAAAGATAATCAATGCATATTGGAGTAATTAGGGAAGGCTTCAAAATGAGGTAAAGAATAAGTTAGAAAATATTAGCAAGCTATTATGACATTATATACCATACATCTCGTCCTAGGAACTTTTGATCTTCCCTCCATTTGAACTATTTTCAATAGTAGATAAAGACTCACTGGTTCAGGTTGTCTATGAGTTCTGCTATTGATTCTACATGCAAAGAATATGACTCATATAGCATTCTATGCCTAGGTTGTAAGAGGTGCTAAGGATCTTGCAAGGTAAACAGTTTGAATTCTAGCCAGGTAATAGATAGTTTTAAAAAGGAGAATTAGAATCAAAATGCCAATGAAACCTAGCTATTGAAGTCAAGCACTGGGAGACAAGAATTAAAGGCCCTGGTTTCCAATAGTAGACAAGATAGTTGTAATCTTGTCTTAGAGAGAGAGTAACAGTTGTAAGCAAAGGATTAAAGTCAATCACAAGCAAAAAGACATTCCTACCCTTGATTGACTATAATGGTGAACACATGAAATCTCACAATTCTTCTGGAACCTGGAGAATTTATCCATTCTCTATTCCAACCCACCTCTATCCCTTCCTTATCCTTGACTGGAACACTGATATTGCCTTGTGGAGTTTCATATACTTTTAAGTACTATTTATTTGTTCTATTCATCCTTTTATGATACATTTCATCACTATATAATATTATTCAGTCAAAGTATGACTCTTTGTGACCCCATTTGAAGTTTTCTTGGTAAAGACACTGGAGTGGTTTGCCATTTCCTTCTCCAGCTCATTTTACAGATGGAGAAACTGAGGCAAAGGGTTAAATGACTCTCTGAAGAGTCATACAGCTAGTAAGGGTCTGAAGCCATATTTGAACTCAGGTCCCCCTGACTCCAGGCTCAGCACTCTATCTACTGCACCACCTAGGCCCCTCCATATAATGTTAAGTTGCAGTAGGAATCATGTAGAAGTATTTAGATGAGGCATTGACTTTGAAAAGTGATTAAAACTCTTAATTTTTAATTGCACACTTTATATGCATACTTTAATTGCATATTTACATACTAAAGAGGATATTTTTAAAGGGGAAAAGGATATATAATAACTATTGAGAATACAAGGGGACCAATCTCTGCTTATTAGTTCTTTCTTGACCTAGAGAAGGTTCTGAATTTACTAGCTTCCAATAATAATTAGTATAGCTAAACATCCCAAAACAATAGGGAGAAAGAGGGACAGGGTCTTTTTCCATGCCTTGCTGTATCATGCAGGACAGAAAATCTTTCTCTATTGTCATCATATCTCATCTCCCCTTTTTAGCTAAACTCATTGGAAAGATTGGCTACAATTTTGTTGTTATTAAGTTTTTAGTCATCTATCTCTTTATGACTTCATTTGGGATTTTTCTTGGCAAAGGTACTGCAGTCATTTGTCATTTCTTTCTCCAGCTCATTTTACAGATGAGGAAATTGAGGCAAACAAGATTAAGTGACTTGCCCAAAGACATAAAACTAATAATTGTATAATTTGAACTCATGAAGATGTGTCTTTTTTTATTCCACGCCCAGTCCTCATTCCAGTATTACCTAGCTGCCTGGCTGACTATGTTATTTTTTTTAATTCCTTATATTTTGGATTTGGACATTATCATTCCACCAAAACTATTCTTTCCAAAATTAATAATTCCTTAATTGCTAAATCTAATGGCCTTTCCTCAATTCTCATTCTCCTTGACCTCTCAGAAGCATTTGATATTATCGATTACTCCTTCTTCCTTATATAATCTGTTCCTTCTAAGTTTGAGGAATAACACTCTCCTCTGATTCTCCTTGATACCTCTCTGACTACACTTTTACCTCTTTTGTTAGATCTTCTTCCAGATTATGTCCTCTAACCATAAGTGTCCCTTAGGATTCTATCCTGGATCATATTTTCTTTTTATTATGGGGACTGCTGAAGATCTAATTCTGACCAGAAGCATAGATCCCTTCATGTGAGATGATAACAACACAAGGAGACCGAGAGATAGTTGCATTCTCTCCTCCTCCCTCTTGACTCTGATTTATGTCATTCACAATTCACAAGCAACAGTTGAGTCAGTAAAGGCTGATTTGCAATTCCTTTAAGTGTGTTATGATTCACAGCTGTGGGGGCTTTTGGAGAACCAACTCACCCCTTTACAGGCTTTCTGGGTTGTGCACTTAAGGATGTTGCTTAACATTTTCTCCCTCTATAGTACTTAATTTGCTGATTTTATCAGCTTCCATGGATTTTTAATAGTATCTCTATGTTGATGATTCTCGGATCTTTCTCTCCTACCCCAAACTAGTGTAATTTGTAGACCTCTTATCTCACATTTTCAACTGCCTTTTAGATATCTTAAATAGTATGTCCAAACCTGAATTCATTATCTTTTCCCCCATTCCCATCTTTATCTTCTTTATTACTGTTCTCTCAGTATTTCAAGATTGCGACCTAGGAGTCTTCCTGGAATTTTTACTATCTTTCAACTCCCTCTTTCCTCCATCAGTCCAACCTGTTGCCTTAAAAGCTAGTGATTTCACATTTCTCAAATACATTCCTGTCTCCTCTTTGACATTTCTAGCACTCCAGTGCAAGATTAATGATTGGTCAGTCTTCCTGACTCAAGTCTCTCCCTACTCCAAATCATTTAGTTACTAAAATAATTTTCAAAAAATACAGATATAATCCTGTCACCATCACCTCCCCCCACTCCCAGCCTCTTACTCAATACTCTCCAGTCGTCCCCTATTGCCTCCAGGATCAAATACAAAATGTTCTATTTGGCATTCAACTTATCTTCCTTCTACTTTTCCAGTCTGCTTATACCTTACTCCCTCAAACATTGCTTTCTGTAAAGTGATACTGGCCCTCTCTCTGCTCCACAACTAAAACTCCACATTCTATTGAAAATCTTCCCAAACTGCTCTTGATTTTCCCCCTCTATATTTCCTCTTTCATATATATATATATATATATATATATATATATATATATATATATATATATATATATATATATATATAATAGAAATATTCCATTTATGGTGAAACTTCTTCCACTTCATTGAAAAGTGAAAGGGAAGGAGTAAGCTAAGGGGAAGGGAATGCAGAAATTTCGAGGAAAAGGGGTAAAATAAGGGGAGGAACTTTAAGGTGGGGGAGGGATTCTAAAAATATATATATATTAAAAAAAATATATATATATATAAATTTGTTTGCACATTGTCTGTCTTCTTAGATTATAACCTCTTTGAGAGCAGGTAGTATCTTTTGCTTTTATTTGTAATCCCAGTATTTAGCTCAGTGCCTGGCACATAGTAAACTTTAATAAAGGATTGTTTTTAATAATGATGATCAGGAGGAAGAGGATGCTTGTTGCAGAATCCAACTAGAGTAAGCAGTGGCAATTTACACAAAGGTGAAGGAGCTCCTGTTAAACTAAGCCAAAGACTGTGTAACATAGAAAGCTAATGGGTTAGGGCTCAACCAGGATCGACTGTGTAAATAAATGATTCTTCTTAAAAAGAATAAAATAAATGATACTTCTTTCTTTCCCATCATAATGGAAGTTAAGGATTTTGCTTTGGATACCTGAACTTTTGTCTTTTGTCCTAGTCAAACTGAAGCTCCATGAAAGTGAATGGATTGAAACAGTTGTCTATTGCTTGAATTTTATTAACATTGATCTGATTGAGTTAAACTGTTTACAATAATATAAATGTTGTTTTGCACAATGGAGGCCTTAATAAATGTTTATTGAGTGATTAAAGAATCTTAACAGGGACGGTTTTTTTAAATTTATGTGCAATAGGGGGCAGCTAGGTGGCGCAGTGGATAGAGCACCAGCCTTGAATTCAGGAGGACCTGAGTTCAAATCTGGTCTCAGACACTTAACACTTCCTAGCTGTGTGACCCTGGGCAAGTCACTTAACCCCAGCCTCAGAAAAAGAAAAAAAAAAAATTTATGTGCAATATACTAGGAAGCAGTATGTTCCACATAGAAATTGAATTCTTCTACCTAAAAACCCTGGAAAGTGACCATAAGGTGCAGATCACTTGAATGGTATCAATATTCCCGGTGAATAGCATTCTGATAATGGACTGTATATTCGTAACAACAATTATCTATTGTATATGTGTTAGTAGAAGCATTAGCAATAAACCTATCTAAGGATTCTTATGTTTTAATCTTATAAAAAATAATCCTTATTTTTAATCTGAAAAGTTAAGTGATTGTCAGAACAAGTCATTCCATCCACAAAGATATATATCAATCCCAAAATAAAAAACATATGAAAAGCTTTAAAAAAACCTGACTACTATAATCCAGGGGAAAATTCAAGCTTTTGTAATTTTTTTAAAAGCATCAATTGAAAAAAAAAATCTACTACAGGAAAAAATGTTCTTCAATATCTAAAACATAGGAGTTAAAATTGACATTATCAGTAAAAGTAACAAGTCTCAAGTCTTCAAGAAGACAAGAGAAAGACATACAAATGATAAGGAAAGAAAATTCAAATATACAGGATTATTCTATAGTAACAATAATAACAACAACAAAATCTCAGGAAGTGATTGAGTAGTATAATTCAAAAGCAAAATAGCCAACACAGTTGGAAAGAGTTACACATTACACATTGTGATTTGGAGTCTTATAATCAACAAAATTATCACCAACAAATATATCTTTGGTAAAAGGTATATTTGAGGAATTTAAAAATAAAGAAAGGAAGGGATGAAAAAAGGAAGGAAAGTAGGAAGAGAAAGAAGGAAGGAGAAGGGAGGAAGAAAGGAAAGTAGGGAGCAAAAGAGAGAGAGATGGAGAGAGACAGAGAGAAAAACAAAGAAAAGCAAATAAGCAAGAAAGAAAGAAAGAGGGAGAGAGGAGAGAAAGAAAAGGGGAAAAAATAAGGAAAGAAGAAAGAAAAAAGGAAGGAAAGAAGGAAGGAAGGGAGGGAGGGAGGAAGGAAGGAAGGGAGGGAAGAAGGAAGGAAGGAAGGAAGGGAGGGAGGGAGGAAGGGAGGGAGGGAAGGAGGGAGGAAGGAAGGAAGGAAGGAAGGAAGGAAGGAAGGAAGGAAGGAAGGAAGGAAGGAAGGAAGGAAGGAAGGAAGGAAGGAAGGAAGGAAGGAAGGAAGGAAGGAAGGAAGGAAGGAAGGAAGGAAGGAAGGAAGGAAGGAAGGGAGGGAGGGAGGGAGGGAGGGAGGGAGGGAGGGAGGGAGGAAGGAGAAAGCTTTTTGCCACCTGTTCTCACTTCCAACCAATGCTATTTCTACAAAAATTGAATTACAAGATATGTTAAATAAGAGAATAGGACACAATTCGTAGACTAAAATTTTAGTACGCACTAGAAAAAAAGAGGAAATTAAGATTAAAAAGAAAGAAAATTCTTTTGGAAAAAGGCACAATAAAAAAAAAAGAAGGAAAGTCATAAAGATAGGTTGGAAGGGAGGAAAAGGGGGATGTCTTGAACTATTTAACTGGAAGATAAAATGATAGGAAGAAAAAAGGGAAATAATAAAAGAAAGAAGGAATGAGAGAAAGGAAGGGAAGGAGGGAAAAAAGGAAAAAAAAGGAGGATGGGAAGGAAGGAGAGAAGGGAGAAGGAAGAGAGAAAAAGAGGGAAGGAGGGAGAAAGGAAGGAAAGAAGAAAAGAAGGGAAGGAAAAATGGACAAAAATAAGGGAGAAATGGGCAAACGGAAAGGAGATGACAGAGAAAGGGGAAGCAGGAGGAAAGGAAAGTAAGAGAACTTGCAGGGATAAAGTTGCATTGTCAAAGTAGTATAAGCAAAACTTATCACAAGAACAAAGTATTGACTTGGGAGACCAAGAGGATTTTAATAGTCAGTAAAAAGAACATTAAAAAACAATTGGAGAAAAGTATAAGCCCAATTCTTATAAGTTTAAATGAAAATGGACTAAACACCCTATAAAACGAGAGTAGTATTATGAATAAGAAAATTAATCTCGCAATTTGTTTTCTGCAGGAAACACATTTTAAAAAACAAAGACAGACTGAATTAAAATGTAAGACTAGAACAAAATATACTATGCATCAGGAGAACCCCCCAAATCAGAAGTTATAATCATTTTTTCTGACAAAAACAACAATAAATATGCACAACTTCAATAAAAATAAACTAAAAAACTATTTTGTGCTTAAAGGAACAATACACAACCAACATAATATTGATACTAAACCATATATACCAGATCATTTAGCATCTCAATCCATAAAGAAAAATTTAACTAAATTGCAAAATAGAAAAAGATAATAGCATAATAACAATAAATTCTAACATTTTTCTTCTGGAATTGGACAAATCTAACAAAAACATAAAAGGAAAACAGAACTAAATATTGAATTTTATATGTATATATATATATATATATATAATTAAATTATACATGTAATTAAAAAATCAGGAAACCAACAAATAAAACCAAATTAAGCACAAAAAGAACACCTTGAAAATTAGAGGAAAATAGATAAGAAAATTAAAAACTATTTCTTTGAAAAAACTAAAGAAACGGATAAATCTTTAGATAACCTAATTTATAATAACAGAGGGGAGAATCAAATTTACAAAATGCAAAATGAAGAAGAAAATCACACAAAAAGAAAAAATTAAAAGAATTCTTAGAATCTAGTATAGTTATAAGCTAAGAAAATTGACAAAGTGAAAAAGAATTTATTTACAAAAATACTAAAAGAGAGAATTAACAGGACACCAAGTAGACATTTTAGGTAATTCAATTTTAAGAAATAAAACTAAATTATCCACAAAATAGCTACAAAGAAAAATTATCTAAAAAGATTTGCAGAAAAATTTGGTCAAACCCTTAAGTAACGGGGGGCAGCTAGGTGGCACAGTAGATAAAGCACCAGCCCTGAATTCAGGTGGACCTGAGTTCAAATCTGGTCTCAGAAACTTAACACTTCTTAGCTGTGTGACCCTGGGCAAGTCACTTAACCCAGCCTCAAAAAAACAAACAAAAAAAAAAAAACCCTTAAGTAACAATTAATACATGTACCACACAACTGTTTTCAAAAATGAAGGAAAACATATTGCCAGACTTCCTTTCTGAGACAAATATAAACCTAATACCTAAACCAAAGAAAATAAAGAAAGAGAAACCTAAGACAAATGTCATTAATGAATTCAAAAATTTTAAACTACTCACTTAGGAACCCATTCTTTCAAGAATGTAAAATAAATCTTTCCTGCATTCACCAGTGAGTCAATGGAGTTCTTGGTAAGATATTGTGTTTTTTACAGTTGGCCAATTTCAGGGCTCTGCTACTTCATCTATGGGATTATTCCCAAAAAATGCATTTGGAAAACTATCACAATTTTCAATGAAAGAGGAGAAATACTCATTCAAAGCTAAAATAATGAACTGACAATTTAGCTGAATTTACCTTAAGGATGCTATATTCACAGCTTAATTAAGGTTAGTTTTTAATGAACTTATGCAGAATTATAGAAAGTCAATTTAAAATGCTTATTCTAACTGGGAAATAGATCTTTTTTTTTCAGAATTACTCTAAAAGACTAAACTATTTATGATGTTTCTATGGCACACATGAATGTCAATCAGTGGCAAAATATTTTAAAATACATTGTTATAAAATATAAAAAAAAATTTAAATAAAAATTAGCTGAAATATTAACAGCAATTTACCACCAAAAAAATCAACTATTATGACAAGCTTAGATTTATATTAGAGATAGGATGATTGAACTTTAGAAAAATTATTAACATAATCAAATATAAAACAAAAGCATCACTAACCATATTATTATATTGTTTCTATAAGGGTAGAAAAAGTCTTTCACAAAATAAAAAAAAATTATGTTTGTTAAAAGACCCACTAATCAAGCATACAAAGAGTTTTTATAACATGTTAAAAATTAATCTAATTAAAATAAAAAATTAGAATCATCTGCAATGAGGAAATACCAAAAACAGTTTTCTTAATAAATATTAGTAAATAAAAATAAATATAAGAATAAAACAAGAATGTCCTGTGCTATTGTTATTCAGTTGTTTTCAGTTGTGTCCAACTCTTCTTAACCCTATTGGGAGTTTCTTGGCAAATATACTGGAGTGGTTTGCCATTTCCTTCTCCAGCTCATTTTATAGATGAGGAAATGAGGCAAACAGGATTGAGTGACTTGCCCAAAGTCACACAGCTAGTAAATGTCTAAGGCCATATTTGAACTCAGTCAGTCTTTCTGACTTCAGTCCTCGAATTCTATCCACTATGCTTTCTACCTTCTATAGGAAACAATGAATATTATGAATATAGCATAACATTAGAAGACAAAAGAACTGATATAAAGTAAATTAGCAGAACTAGCAAAGCAATATATGTTATGAATATGATGTAAATAAAAAGAAAAACAATAACTAGTTGCTGTTGAATGAATGAGTTTGGTCCAAACCAGAAGATTAGAAAACTGTCCATTTCTTTACAGGAATGAAATACTATATTGGTTAGCTTTGCAAAATTAAAAAAAATTGTTATAAAGCATTTCTTGGAAATTGTGGTGCAAAAATAGAAATAAATAAATAAAATTATTTTATTTAAACAGAGTAAAGAACCAAGCCTTAAAGGCATGCATGACTTAGTGTCTTTGTAAAAGGTAGAGATTTCTCTGGTATAGTAGACCATACTAGGACTGTATCAGAGTCAGGAGACCTTGTTCCAAGCTCCAGTTTTGCTATTTAGCAGCAACATAAACTTGAAAAAGGGAAGGAAAAAAAACAAGCATTTATATAGCACTTACTTTGCCAGACATTGCACTTAATGCTTTTTTTACAAATATCATCTCATTCAATTCTCACAGCAACTCTGAGTGGTAAATGCTTATTTATCCTGGGTAAAAGCTTTCTTTAATTCTTTGAAGCATAATTTTCTGTAATTATTAATTATTAATACTTGTGCTTTCTGCTGGTTTCTAGGAGCAAATGAGTAATGTATATAAAGTAATTTGAATATGTAAGGTGATATATATTTATATTATTTATGAATGTACATGTCAATTTATATAAATGTATATCCTCCAAAAGAAAATAACACACCCATTTTTTTCCATGAAATTCTAAGAATATAGAGCACAGTCATCATTCTACTGCCAGTTCCTCTCATTCTTGAAAAAAATGAAATCACTGGGCTACAAATTTAGGCAGTTTTCCAACAGTTGAGAAATTTTCTATGTGTGATCCTCAGTAGCATCGTAATAAGCTCATTTCCATCATATAATTATTTCATTCATAATTGCAGTTTACATAGATTGTGCCATGGGGAAAAATTAATTCTGTAAATGGCTGACTTAATTGTATCAGACTCATTCTCACTCTAGTCCATTTAAATTCTTGCCTAAAAGAGAATAATGTCCATCATTCCTCAAAGTTAACAGTTAAATACAAAGTCCATCTGCCAATCAATAAGTATTTATTTTAGCATGGTATCATAAAAATATTGGTTTTTTTTTTCCTTTCTTTTCTTTTCTTCTTTTTTTTCTTTTTCTTTTTTTTTTTTTTTGCTGAGGCATTTGGGATTAAGTGACTTGCCCAGGGTCACACAGCTAGGAAGTGTTAAGTGTCTGAGGTCAAATTTGAACTCAGGTCCTCCTTGAGTTCAGGACTGGTGCTCTATCCACTGTGACACTTAGCTGCCCCTGGTATCATAAAAAGTACAGTAAACTAGATCACCAAAAAAGGCTCCATATTCTATGAACAAAGCAGAATTGCAATAGCTCAAAAGACATGTATTTCCAGTCAAAATGTTATATGGACTATTTATACCCAATTTATGGTAGATCCTTCCAAGCTTGTGCTGGTCTGATCAACAAGTCAGACACACCGTGTACCTTGACCCCAATGTAATGAAGTTATTTTGGTTCTCTTAAAATGGCAAGGACAACAACCAACCAGTCCCAGGCTATCACCACTGCACAGACTATACTCTTTTTCCTTTGCTATCTTGATCGCTGATTGAATCTATTCTATTGTTTATCCTCCCATCCTTTGATACTTTATACTAACACCAATCACATCTTGCCAAGCCCTCACCCATTTTATTTCCATCATCTATCACTTTAACTTTTATTAAGATGCTAGATGGAGTTAGGTTAAAAAAAAAAACACAAAAAAACCCCACAAAATTATGCTAACTTAGCCCACTAAAATTTCATCTAGACTTTCCCCGCAGCAAGACAAATAATGTGTTCCCCTTGGATTGATTTGCTATTCTACAGCTCTTCAAAATCTCATTTTTTCTCATCTCTCTTCTAATTCTATCAACCAAGTCTCTTAGCTAATTCTTTACTGTAAAATTGAAAACTATTTGCCAAAGCTTCCCTTATCTTTTCTCATCACTTAGACATTTAGACATTGCCTCCACTTTCTCCTCTTTCTCTCTGTTCTCATATTAACCAAAGGTCCTTCTTCTTGCCAAGGCAAAGTCCTCTACATATATCCTTGATCCCATCCTTTCCTGATTTCTCCAACAGATTGTCCACACTTTCATGAATACTCTTTTTTTTAATCTTCTATCTCTCACTATTAGGTCCCTGCCTATTACCCACAAACATACCTAAGTCTCCCTCT
This sequence comes from Sminthopsis crassicaudata, assembly GCF_048593235.1. Classification (NCBI taxonomy): domain Eukaryota; kingdom Metazoa; phylum Chordata; class Mammalia; order Dasyuromorphia; family Dasyuridae; genus Sminthopsis; species Sminthopsis crassicaudata. The sequence continues at coordinate 514,389,420 of NC_133617.1, forward strand.
ACCCTTTCTAGATTCTCAGCTAAACTCCAAGGAGAGAGGCATTTGAGTGATGGCATTATGAGAAGGGATAAATAGTGGGTTGTCCTAAAAATGACTTAATAAAGATCTTTATCATAATCAGATCTTTTATAGGGGAAATGTAGCCTTGGGGTTTCCCAGGTGCAATGGCCTGAAACTCAAGAGGGAGAGTCAGAGAACTAGATGGAATGTGTCTGGGAGACCAGGCCCCAAACCTGTCTAAAGATATGCAGATCAAGATTGTCTGGGAAAACCAACTTCTTAACTTATAGCAATAAAACAATCTGGGAAAACTAAGCTCCTATCAAGGTTGTCTCAGAGGTTGTTATGACTTGGATAAATTCTTTTGGAACTTAGTTTGCTTCAATTGGTATGACAATTTAAATAAAGTTTGCCCCTTAGGGGTGAAAAAGGTTGTTGTGACTGTCTTTAAAGAAGCTAACTAGATTGGAGACAGGATGGATGAATTAACAATAATCTCTAACTTCATATTATTGTATAGAACAGGATAATCTGGACTCCTTCCCAAAGAAGAGAGTAAATCACATCAGCTTTTCACACTGTTGATCATATTCTCTTCTATTCTTTCTATTCCCACTGGTCTCTCCCTATTCCATTTGTCTATCCATTCTTTTTCAGTCTCTCTTTTTTTTTCCACTCTGTTATCTCATTTGATCTTGCAGCTCCTATAGGTTTAATTATCTCTATGAAGATAATTCCCATATCTATATGTGTAGCCCAAATCTCTCTGCTAAGAGAGAATACATTTCCTACTGCCTTAAGGATATCTCAAACTGAATGCTCTACACATATCTCAGACTCATCATATCTAAACTCTTTATTTTTTCCCTAAAATTCTCTCCTCTTCTTAACTTCCCAATTACTATGTGAAGGATACAAATCTCAGTTGCCTAATACAATTTCATTGTCATCTTTGACATCCTCCCACATCCACGCTGTCCAATCCATTAACAAAGCTTATAAGGTATAACATCTTAGCATCTTGTATATGTCCCCTTGATCTTCATTCACTTTACTGCAGTCTTAATTTATGTACTCATTGCTTCTTGCCCAGATTATTGCAATAGCATTCTAAATTATCTCTTTACCTGAAGTCTCTATCCATTACAATTCATTTTCCCCTAACCTGCCAGTATTTTAATTAAAGCATAAGTTTGATCAAGTCAGTTTCTGACACCCCACCCCATTCCACCTTGTTCAATAGATGCTAATAGTTACCAGTCACCTACAAGATCAAAAATAATCCTTTTTATCTGTCTCTTATATCCTGGCCTCTTCCCACATTTCCAGGTTTCTTATACCTTCTTACCATCCTCTGGACACTTCTTAATCAAGTTACTCAGCCTAATTTGAAACTCCTTAAATATATTTACATTAAATGTTCTGTCTCTTCTATTCCTGGCTTCCTCCAAGGTTCAACTCAAATAATATCTTGTTTAGGTTTTTTCCTAATCTTTCCAGCTGTTAATCTTTCCCCTCTTTGAGATTACCTTCATTTGCTTTATAAATATATTCTATATACCTATGTATTTATTGTCTTCCTCATTTGAATTATGCTTCTTTAGAGCAGTGTCAATTTTTTTTCTTTTCTTTGGATCCCCTAGCATGTAATGAAAGTTTGATAAATGTTTGCTGACTCCTGTCCTTAAAAGATGTACTCAGAGGCTCAATGAGTATGCACTTTAAGGTTCAGAGTACAGGAAATGTACTCTGAGGTTAGTGATAGCAATAGCAGAAAAGCAGAGAGATAGTCTGTGCTAGAATTGAGAACCAAGATATAATGGCTACAATAGAAATAGAGGAAAAAGTAATTGGGACTCAGATGTAGCTGATAAGGAAACCATGCGTGTTGAAAGACGATACATACTTCCGATCCTCCAGCTTGAAGAAATGAAAAAAAGAAGATAAGAAATAATGCCCCAAGTCAAAAGGAAGATGCTCTTGGATAAATTCTAGATGTAATCTGAAATCCCATTGAGTTAAGAGTCCTTAAGTCTCTTACTATAGAGTATTAGCCTTCATAGGGTATTAAATGTAAGCAAAGGCTCCAGAAAAACACCAAAATTTTAGGGGATAATAAATGCGCCAGTTTGAATAGTAAGCCACTGAATAGAATTCTGTGCCCATAATCAGGCAGATTTAAATTCCTGAATTCAAATCCAGACTCAGACACTAACTAGGTATACAATCCTAGGCAAGTCACTTAATCCTATTTGCCTCAGTTTCTTCACAGGTAAATCGAGCAGGAGAAGGGAATGGCAAACCATTCTAATATCTTTGCCAAGAAAATTCCCAAAGGGATCATGAAGATTTGGATACTATAGAAAAAATACTTGAAGAGAGTAGAAGATTCATATTGAGAAATAGAAGAGGGAAGAAAAGAATACTACAAAAGTTTGGGAAGGGGGCATAATTTGGAGACCCTTGAAAGCCAGGAAAAGGCATTGACTTCTTTATAAGGGAGACATCGAAGATTGTTGAGCAGAAGCAGGCCCTTAGGAACAATTAATAATAGTATGAAAGGCAGATTTGAAGGAAAAGTTGGAAGTAGGTATGGAAGGAAGCATGGGCTTTCCTTTCCACAGTAGAAAATAAAGATCATAGTATAAGAAAAGATTTTTTAATTTTCCAGCTGTTGCTTCATCCCAAGAGCCCCATACACAAGCAACATGAAATAAAATAATTATATGCAATCTTTTTCATCTTGATTGGGTGAGGTACAAGACAGAAAAAAATACTCATCAGAACAGTCTCAGCATTTCTTCTGAAAATCTGATTTATAAGGAGATGATATCGAGAACATATTAATAATTTATGGTCCCACTTTTCTGTTTATAGCATAGAAAATTCCAAACAGTATTTCAAAGTAAGTTTCCGATCAAACTCTATAAATTCCCCAAACAGTAAATCATCTTATTTCTAAATACAGATGCTATCCACAAGATGGCTCCATAGTTGCAGCTATCTGGTTATTCCACAAGAAAATCCATTCACCATTGAAAATCAACTCAAGCTATTTTCCCATTTCTGAATCACAAATAGGACAAATAAGTTCTGACTGATCACTGTACCAACAGACAGGCTGAGTTCTCACTAACCAGTTTTTATAAATAGGTTTCAAAAAACAAATAACTTCATTCAAATTAATTCTTCTCCAGTAGCCTATTATAACTGTAGTATAGAATAACATTCCAGAATGCCTACTTAGGAAAGACAAAAATATCTTTCATTTCATGAAAGAATTTCAAAACATTTCACAAAAATAGGGACCTGACTTTTTGGCACAGGTAATTCTCTATATCAGGTTAGCCTGGTGTTGCATGCCCTGTACCTATCAGTCATGGGACTTGAACCTTTTGACTTCAACATAAGCTTTCTCTCCATTCTGTTACACTGACTTAAATTATAGATTAATATTTAAAATAAAGAAACAAAGCAACTCCCCTAAAATTGAAAATTTTGGTTTATAAATATAGAAGCAAGTTATGAAAAGATCCTAGAATGCCTGAATTCTAATTGTCCTCTGCTGCAAAGCTTCTTAAACTATGTGGTTGGTTGAGTAACTGAATATGGGAAATCACAAAAAATTTGGTTAACAGTAAAAGGTATCAATTTAATTTATGACAACTCTTTACATTAAAAAAATATAAAAAAACTCTTTATAAAAAAGTTTGCTTTATATAAACAAGCTTATCTATCTCATTGGTACTTAACTCATACTTAACAATGGTAAAATTATATGTATACCAAAGAATTGTTTTAAAATAAATTTGTTTTTGCTTTATTATTTGCAAATGTTTGATTTACATACTTATTTTTATATACCTAGATACCCAGAGATGCATAACAATTTCTCTGGTGAAAAAGGGTTACTAGTGGAAAAAAGTTTAAGAAATCCTACTCTAATGCAATGATTCCTGACCTACTCAGAATAGTTTAACATTTTTCAATCCCTCATCTCATATTATTTTTTGCTACTAGTATATGTTGGCTTAGAAAATATATATTAAAAAACGCCAATATGAGGCTCAGAGAAAATGGGGTGTTTACCCTGTCCTACTCTAGTAGGTGTGTTCTAAAGCATGGAAGCAGAGTGTATTCATGCATGGGGAACCATGGCCCCTAAATGGATAAATTAACTTTCTTTACCTCTCTGGATCTTAAATTCCAATCCTTGAATAACAGGGAAAATCAGAGTTTAATTTTTGAGTCATTCTAGGATGTTCCCCCCTAAAAAAAAAAATTAGCAAGAGGACAAGGGCTACAAATCAACATGCATATAAAAATAATACTAATTCTTCATAAATTATAACTTCATTCTATATAAAATCAACCATGGGCTAAAGCAGTAGTGGACTCACAAGAAAAGAAGCACATACTTTTGCAGTTATTGAAAGTTGGAATTGCTTAGTTTATCCAGAAAATTATCTATTTCTTTTTTCTGGCTAATCTGGGGAGAAAAACCACTCTCTCCCAACTCTTCCCTTCAAATGTCTCCATAGGTAGAAATTTTCCTTTAGTTCACTACCATCTATTCACCTTTTCTCTATGTCTCCAGGTTGCCTATTGCCCCCTACTGCTTAATTTTTCCAAGAAACCACATATAATATGTAATATCATAATGAAATCGGTTTCTTTTAAAGAATACTGGTCCTATACAGAAATCAAATATGCTTTTTCTTAAAGAAAACCAAAAATTGGAAAGTAAACTTAATGAGAGATCAAAAACAAAATAGGAAACAGAGAGGTAGGAATTTCATCAATACAATCAGGGAACAACCATAATTTTCCTTCTTTTCATCTCATTTTCTCTCCTTGCAAGCTTTTAGTCACAGGAATTTCCACAGAAGCAGATACAGATATGGCTAGGGGAAGTGGTCACTCTCCCTTCCTCCTTCTCCCAGTCTTGTGGCCTTGAAAAGGTCATGTCCTGGGCACATTGCTCATCTCTCACTTCTTACAAAATTTTATTTCTTACTTTCCTTTCAAATAAGAAGAGAATCTTTCCTCATATGCAAAGCATGATTTCTTGACTCCCAAGACCTAATATAGATTTGACTGCAAGCATTGTATAATACTACAATAATCTTCATTTAGTCATTCATAAACTCCTTGGGGGTTTAATGGTCCAAGGAGTTCTCATTAATAATTACTTAATTATACTACAAGAAAAAATAATTGCTCAATTATGTTGCAAATATTTTTCCTCTGTGACAACAAGCATATGAATGTCTGAAGCATTATAGATTTGTTTCCATAGTGATTTAAAATGTCATCATCATATTTACAATGATTTTGGTGTTTGTGTAGCAATTGCTTCAAGCTCTGATGACATATTCTTATAGTTTCTCAACCTGCTATCAAATTGTTTCCAAAGCACCATGAAGCTTTGACATTCAAATACAAACTGATTACCATAGGATTATCAGCTGCTTGCACATATTCTCATCCATGTTTTATACTTTGCACCAAAATAGCAATTTCATTCCCCTCTGTTACCATGTACCTAACTGGCTGCATAATCACATGATTAAAATATTACAAACATTTGCATTCTTGTAGCACAAATGTCAAGCTGTTTGAAAACCATGACCAGGCAAATCATAAACCACTGCAAAGCTATCATTATCATTGAAACATTCTTATGGGACAAACTTGTATTATTTCTCATTGCAATATTATGGCTTTATTCCTACTTAAACTCATTCTCTGCTTATGTTACTATTCTTCTGCCTGGATGATTTTCAAAGGAACTAGTTGGCAACCCTGATGAGTAGAGTTTCTGTTACCTTATGGCTGGTGTACCCATGACAGAAGAGAAACAAATCATAATTGAAGAGATTCCTTCCTTTCAAAGGATATTTTTACCATTTTAAAAATGAACAAACTTAAGGGACAACTAGGTGGTGCAGTGGCTGGAGTACCACCATTCCCTCCCCCCCCCCAGCCAAAAAAAGACATGTCATGATTAACTATTCATTTTTCATTGATTTGGTAGCAAAAAATTTTAATGAATTTCTCTCTTAGCAAGACAGAATATAAAATTTTATTTCTTAACACATAGATATGTGAACAAAAATCTTTATTCATTTTAAAAATTAAAATACAAGAGAGACACTTGAGTTAGAACTAAATTTTACATTGTTTTTCTAGTATTGAGCTAAAAATCACTAAAATTTGTTCAAATAAACAAGTCTAACATCAAAATTAAGTTTATTATAACATATTCCACATTTTCCAAATTACAACTTATTTCATTTATAATGTTACTTGTAGCAAAAAAAAATTTTGTAAAACCAAGAAATGTAATACAATATTTTGTGAATGATATTATTTCTTTTACTTTGAGAGAATTTTACATAAAATATTCATAATCATTTTTATTAAAGTTTCATGATTTTATATTTAGAATTTCCTAATTATGGGTAGAATATAATTTCATATTTTATAATTATAACCATATGGTATAAATAATAATTTGGAGCTTTGGGAGGCAAAAATTTTCATTATATTATAGTAAGAAATTAATGAACAAATCTAAAAGGCAGTAGCCTTTTAATAGTATATTAAATTACTCTAGAATTACTCTAGAAGTTTACAACATTTTTGTTATCAATGAAAAAATTTATAGAACAAAAAAATTGGGAAACATTACTCTTCTACATTTTTTAAAAGACTTCAGCAACACTCTTAGATTCATACCCTGGCTTAAGGTACCCTAGGAAATAGGAATTTATCTTGTTTTTATTTCTTATGTGTTTCAGAAAATCAGCAAGCACCATGACTGAATGAAAAGGTATTTATTAAATGTGCTCTATACTGTGATAAAAGTGGAGACACAAAAAAGCAAGACAGTCTCTGTTACTGCTAAGGGAGCAACCTGCTAGCGATTGCTGGATATTATGAGAGCCACCTGCCAATGGCTGCTGAGGAACCAACTCAGACCAGAATAATGGATCCCTCTCTCCTCTTCCCTCTTGCCTCCAATGTATTTCATTCCCAATCCACAAGCAACATCTGTGTCAGTAAAGGCTGATTTGCAATTCCTTCAAGGCTGTTATGATTCACAGCTTATTGTGATTTGGGAGCCACCTGCCAGTGGCTGTTAGAGGTCTAACTCAGACCTGTAGAATGGATCTCTTCAGAGGAGAGGATGATGATGATACAAGAAGACTGAGAGGCAGTTGCATTTTCTGACCTCCCTCCTCTTCCCTCCAATTTATTTCATTCCCAGTCCACAAGCAACATCTGCATTAGTAAAGGTCACTTTGCAACTCCTTCAAGTTCACAGCTGTAGAGGCTCTTGGAGAATTGGCCTGCCCCTTCACTTAGGCATGGTTCTTAACATGGTCCCCCTTTCTTGTTTTATGGGAGTGTGATTATTTTTCCCCCCACAGCATGGTCAGAAAATTTTATGCATTGGCTGTTTTCTAAGTCCACATGCTAAGGTATTTGAGTTCACATGCTAGAAAGTGCAAACAGAACTATAGCAGGTGTTGAATCTTGTGAGATGTCATGGAGGCAAACTTTCAAACTGAGAAGAGGACTATAGTCAGAATGGGCTTTTTTCATAAGTTTCTCAACAGTCTCCTGGCTTGGCCCTTTGATGTGTTGGTCCATTTAATTACCTCGAATAAAAAAGTATTTTCTCCCTTTCCTTCCAGGTTACCAAAGGAACTCTCCTGGGAGGATCCAACTCACAAACAGTTCTTGTGCTGCTGCTTCTTTGTTTCTTGTGATTCTTATGCCCCACATTGGACGCCAAAATGTAGTGTCCTTTCTAGCATCCCATGTTGGGCATCAAAATGTACTGTGCTTTCTAGAGCGCCCAAATTGAGGTACTAAAATATACTATCTGGACTAGCTCTCTGGAGGATCTTGGGACCAGCCTTGATCTTAGTGGAAGAGTGAAGAAGCCAGGAGACTCAAGAGGATGGCCAAAGAGGGAGTATCCTTATTTGAAGTCCTCTCAGCCCTTAAATACCTTGGTTTTGATTACATTATTACAGCACACTAAGTATGTGCCAACTAGAGAATCATTATATCATCACATCAAGTGCTAATTATAAGCACCCTGCTATTGATATGTAAATGCTTCGCTTTGCTGTAAGTATTTCTTGCTTCAAGTAAAACACGGGTGGTCACAACCTCCTTGACTTCTCTGGAAAGATGAGAACACCAAAGGGAGATGGTCATGCCTTCCCTGACTTCTCAGGAAGGGTGAGAGCACCAAAGGGAGGTGGGGAGCCAAACCAGACATTGCCAGAAAGTTCCCTCTGGGCTAAAGGGTCTTTTACCTTACCCAGAGTTCTCCCACTATCTCCAGTTCTCTACAACAGCTGTAGGGGCTTTTGGAGAATAGGCCTGCCCCTACACACTTAGGTGTTGTCCTTAACATCTCTAACCTCAATTTTAATGGGAGAGGAAAAAAAATACATGTATGTATATATGTATGTATACACATATTTATACATGAGTGTATAGCATGAATACATATGGACAGGTAAGGAAGCATGTTTGGAGTCTGAAAAGTGAAAGAAATTATAAAGAGAATAATAGGTCATCACTTGATACAACCTTTTCCAAAGCAATGGTTGTATCGATTTGATTACAGTATCTAGAGCAGAAGGTAGAATGGATTTGGGAGGTGAAATGAAGAAGATACAGGGGTGAAGGTAAGTTGAGAGTAACAGAGAGCATGCCCAGGATGACTTTGGGAATTCTGTCTGGACTGTCTTGATTGGTAACACTTTCCTATATTTGCCTAGCCATAGATCTTTCACTCCCTACTTGCTTTCATCCGTGGAATTTTTTCTTTCCAACCTCAAAATTCTCATCATCACGACTTTGAGCACCAGTGCTCTTGAGTTCCAGATACCTTAAGTCTCAATTTACACCAAGTTCTCAGTAGTCTAAAAGCTCTTCTGTCCATGTTATTCTCCAACAAACAAATGCCAGTTAAAGTTCCAAGTCCCACCTTAGTCTAGGAACTCATCATAATGAGATAATAAGAACAGCATGCCTCTATATTAGATCTTTGTTCTTTATTAGTCAAGCTTAAATTTCTAATCTGAATCATACAGAGACAGACAGACAGATTGATTGATTGATTGATAGAAAAAAAATGGATGGATAGAGAAATAGATGGATAGATAGGTAAAAACAATAAAAATATAAAATTGGAGCATTGTGTTGTTCAGTTATATACAACTTTGTAACTCATACGTCATATTTTCCATGGAATTTTCTTGGCAAAGAGAAGGGTAATGGTCTGCTATTTTCTTGTCCAAGGGATTAAGGCAATGGTTGTGACTTGCCCAGGTTTACAGAGATAGTAAGTGTCTGTGACAGGACTTGAACTAAGATTGCCCTAATGTCAGGCCCTGAATGCTATCCACTGAGCCACTTGGCTACCTCCATGAAAGATTGTGCAGACCTCCTAAAAACCCTTATGAAAAAATGTCCTAATTTACTTTTCTCAACCAAAGGCCCCAGCCCTCCCTCACTTTAATCTGAATTAGGATATTCAATTACATTCACCTTTTTCCTTGACTAGGAATGCAATATGTCCCTTCCCCCCAATAATTAACATCTCCCTTTGAGGCTGGAGGAAAATATTCACACCTTGAACTCTTTGCCTTTCCAGCTTCTGTCATCCCAAGTAGTGATAGATGTCAACCCATGCAAATTGCCCTGAAGCTTTGAGAAGTCTAGAAATAGCAGTGGGATCACTGGAATAGGGAGGGGCAGAGTTGGCAGACACTGTCAGAAATCCTGCTATAAAACCAAATGCAAATATGTTTCTCTATTACACTAAGTATGTTTTTCTCATTTAGATTGTTAATACATATTCTTCATTCTGTCTGTAGCTTCATTGTCCATCCTGTCCCCAATCCCTACCCCCTAAAAAAGATTGAGTGTCTTATCAAAAGACAACATGATTGCCACATTTAACTTTAATTCTTGAGTTAATCAAATTACATATCTAATCAACTATCTTCTGATTCTGGAAGAGAAAATTGTCAAATATTCTTGATGAAATTTTGCAAAAATTATTAAGGTCACTGTCTAGAGACTAATAGATTTTATTTTTCTTTTTTGAATTGAAGTGACATCATCATGCCATGTTAATGTTTTTAACCCTTTGACTTGCTGTCATTGCTTCCTTAACTGGGCTAATGGCTGCAGGATGATTTCTAGAATGAGTTTAGTCCAGAGATGCTTCTATTATCTGGCAGGTCTGCCCCATTAAAAACCTTCTTGATTTCTTGACCACAAGCATATACCTTCTCCTGTACCTCATTATGGATAAGCCTAATTATGTAAATGTGGGAAATTTTTATTCACATTCTAATGTAGTCATAACAGGAGTGTTAGTGGAAGAGGGCAATTAAATTAAAGCTTTAGCTCCTTGTGGGCAGAGTCTACATGCTGTATTTAGCAGCAGCCACCTCTATGTTCTAAACCAGTGAAGATAACTGATTAGCTTCAAACCCATTAGTGAGTTAAAGGGATGTATGGAGACTCCTCCCAAAGATTGGGATGAGAAAAAAATATATATATATATGTGTGTGTGTGTGTGTGTGTGTGTGTGTGTGTGTGTGTGTGTGTGTGTGTGTATTTAATGACCACAAAAGTGATTGAAGCAGCTGCTTTAGAAAGCTAAGAACTTGGTAGAATATCTAAAGGGTCTTCTTAAGCTTTTTCCATTAGACCCCTTTTCACCTGAGAACATTTTATGCAAACCTGGGCATATAGGTATGTAAATGGCTATACAAATTAAACATTTACTGATAATAAATCATAATTTCACAACCCCACATTTAGTTACATTGTTGTGACCTACAATTTAAGAAGCTTTAATCTAAGGCACTAAGGTCATCTCCAGCATCCCAGATCATCATCAGTCATTTTGATTTTTGTCTTGTCATTGGTCTTTGAAGAGTCTGGAAGAATGATGCTGAAGAGTTTGGGCAACTCTGACTCAACTCCAAGCAAGCCAAGTTATCACCCTGGGATGTCATTGGTGCTCTTCTAAAAATAAAGATAACAAACAACAACATTGATGTCCTCTCTTCCCTACTGTTCTCAAAAAAGCCCTTAAAAATATTATTTTATGATTTTAGAGGAGTTTGTCATTTCATGGAACAGTGGTTCCTGATGAAGCTGATTAGTGCTGTGCCTATTGTTCCTTCTAATGAGAATAGCTTGCCACACATTCATTTCAACAATAAAAAAAATTGGTAATTACTATATAGGTGAATGGATATCAAAAAAACTGTGGGGTAGATCAAAGATTTGGAAAAAGTGCTGTTAAATTCCTAACAAAACAAGAAGAGGGACTTTTGTAAAATATTAATTATAATAATGTCACATTTATGTAGCACTTCACAGTTAACAGAATACTTTCCTCGTAATGCTTTGAGGTAGAAAATACAATTTATATAGTTACAGACAGAGTTAGTAGAGGCTTTTAAGGGCATTTCAACCAACCTTTTCATTTGTCAGCTAAGGAAAGCAGAGCTGTGAGAAATGATGTGCGTTTGTTCAAATTCTCACAGGTCATACTTATTTTATAACTAAGGAAACTGAGGTAGATAGAAGTAAAAAAAAAAAAAAAAAACAACTTACCTAAAGAGAGTCTAAAGGTTACAACTAACTCCAATTCAGATCTTCTGATTGAAAGTTTTTTTTGTTCTTTATACTATAACATACTGATTCCTTAATCTTATGTCAAATATAAAATTCAGTTTAAGTCAACAAGAATACATTAAGCTTTTACCATGTCTAAGTTTATGGATGATGGATACTGAAGAAAAGAGAAACATTTTTTAAAATCCTATCTCTGATTTCAAAGGGTTTAGAGTCATAGAATTTTATATTTAAAGAAACTTTCAAAGTCATCTTATCCATCCTCCAAAGAAAATAATTAGATATTGAAACAATGATTTTAATTTTGACATAAGATAAACCAAAAAAATAATATCCAGGTTTATTTTCAATGCATATCAACGAGGGTAACTCTCTGCAGTCATTTACATTCAGATTATAATGATATTCAAGTTTCTGTAAGCAAACTAATACTTGATGAAATTCAATCTCTTCTCTAGCTTAATTTGCATAAGATAATTACAAAATGAAGAGAGTCAAAGAATCATTCAGTAAAAAATACCCTTTAACAGCTACTTGAAATTAGGTACAGATGAGATTTGCTTGAGATTTCTGATATTACTGAATATAAAATGAAGAGAGAAGAAAGCATGAAGAAGGGATTTGAATAGGAGGAATTTTGAAGGAAACTAGGGATTCTAAGATTAGAAAATAAGGAGAAAGAGTATTATAGGCATGAGGAACACCTAGTGCAAAGCTTCAGAAATAGGAGCTGAGTCTGTCAAGGGCGAGGAACAAGAAGGACAATATGACTTTATAAAGTATAGAAAAGAGAGTAATTTATGATGAGATTGGAAAGCTCCATTGAGAACAGGTCGTGAAGGACTTTAATAGATCCAACAAATAATAAAGATCCAACAAAGGACCTTATACAATATTTAATCCTAAATTTGGATTAAATGATGATGAAGAAGAGAATAATATGAACTTACCTCTACTTTCAGAAAATCACTCTGACAGCTAAATTAATAATTTAGGAGTAGTATGGGCAAGAATAAAATTAAAATAAGTAAAATAAAATTATAAATGAAAATAAAAATAATATAATATAAAATAAATAAAATAATATTTTTTAAAGTATGAGGACTTGAAAGAAAAAGGAGAGAAATGACTGAGAAATGAAGTAAATATAGCAACAGTAACAGTTTAGCTGATTGATGTAAAGGGGTGAAACTCTGAGTTGATGCACTGAGGTGGGACAACTGAGCACTTAAGGCTAATTACCGGTTGGACAATACTCTATTATCATATGCTTGGAAAATGGCCTTCCCACTATTTTGTGCTGGTTCAATCTTTTGGTGTATACAGAGAATTGTAGGAGGGACTAGAGGATAGAGTGAGACTAGCCAGAGTCACTTTTGGCAGTAGACAAGGAGAGGAGAGGTCATGGAGATCCTGCCTCCATTCAATTCACTTCTACCCCTAAAGATGAAGAATAAAGGCCAAGGACTTTTGCTTATCCTAACTCTAGCTGATTCTAAGGTATCCAGGGTGCTAACTCGATCTTCACAGATTGATAAGCAAAATAAGGAAGTATGAGGGGGTCAAGATGATGGGAAGGAACCCTGAAGCTGTCTTCTGACTTTGAGGGAAATGCTTGAGAAATTATCTTTGAACTTTTGAGAAGCTCTCCCCTGCAAAAGACCCACCTATTCCCCTAACCCTGCCCTTGCTCTTCCTGCCCCCTGAGACTTTAAAGGTTACTGAATCCCCATGAATGTTGCCTAATAATCTATGATTTCTACCCTGCTTAGTCATCTTTGATTGAACCCTTGAGATATTTCACATAAGTGGCAAATCTTTGTGACTGTGACAAACACTGCTCACGTGATTTCTTCGTGTGTAAAACCATTATTACTTAATAAATACTTTCCCAATCTATTACTTTCTGACAGTCTAGAACTATGATTTCTCAAGTTTCTAATCTACTTTGTCCTTCCTTCTTGAAAAGAACCGTGACATCAGGGAAGTAATGTAAGTAAATTGGATTTCAGTGAAGGAGGGTTGGGCAAGGTCATTTTCCCCTTCAAATTTTGTTGTTTTTTAGTCATTTACAGTCATATCTGACTCTTCATGACCTCTTTCATGACTTGGCAAAGATTCCAGAGTAGTTTGTCATTTCCTTCTCCAGTTCATTTTACAGGTGAGGAAACTGAAGAGATGACTTCTCTAGGGTCATACAGCCAGTTAAAGTGACCCAGACTCAGCACTCTATCCACTGTGCCACCTAGGTCCCCCTCCCAATTGCTTTATGTTTATTTTGTATATATTTCACGAGAGACAGTATAGTGTAATGGATAGAGAGTAGGAGGTGAAGATCAGCATTCAAGTGTCTCCTCAGATACTTACTGACCATGTGGCCCTGGGCAAAACATTTGACCTCTCAGGGCTTTAGGCACTATAAAAAGCCAGACAGAGAAATTTAAATTTAATCCCAGAGGTCACAGGAAGGCTATGGAGTTTATATATAGAATAAGCACTGACCTAGCCTTTAGGACCTGTACTTTATGCTCTCTACAACATAGGTGGCGATTTTTCATGGGGAATTCCCTGTGCCAAGGGAAGGATGACCTGGTCCTGATTCCAACATTTTATTTATACTTATTTACATAAACGTTATTTCCTCCATAGCACATAAGCTTCTTTAGGTCCATAGCTATTTCATTTTCATCATTATATCCCCAGTGCTGAGGTCATTTACAAGTTACTTCTGATCTCTGATGATTGATTACCTAAGCTTATAATGGAAAAAAATCAAATGTCAATAGTAAATATTTATTAATGCTTGGAGGTGGCTAAGTAGCTTAGTGGATAGAGCATTGGGTCTGTAGTGAGGAACATATGAGTTCAAATCTGGTCTCAAATACTTATTAACTATGTGATCCTTGGCAAGTCCTTGAATCCCTGTCTGCCTTAAACCACTGGAGAAGGAAATGGCAAACAACTCCAATATCTGTATTTGCCAAGAAAATCCAAAGTGGAATCACAAAGAGTTATATATGATTGGACAACAATCAGTCATTTACCAGATTTGGGACGCAGAAATCATTAGTAGTTCTTTTTAAAATTTTTTTGTTGTTTTACTAGATTTGGCACACAGATACCATTAGCATTTTGGAGTGGGAGGAGGATAGATTGGGTTTTGGGGAGGTTTTGTTTGTTGGGTTTTGTTGTTTTGTTTTGGCTTTTTACCAGATTTAGGGGAATCACCTATCCACAACTACAAACAAATGTTACAGAAAAAAATAATTACTGTGATTAATTTATGCAACAAATAATTAATCACAAAATAGAGTCTTAAATTAACATACTTATCCCCACCATGGTAATTCACCAGTTGGGTAGCATGTGGATAGAGTGCCAAACTTTGAGTCAAAAAGACCAGGATCGGAACCCAGCCTTGGGCCCTTAGCAGCAATTTAACTCAAAGAAAGTCTTAATTTCTCTGCCTCCTTTACAGCGTGTCTGTAGAAATTAAAGGAAACAAGTATGCAAAATGCTTTACAAACCTTAAAGTGCCATATAAATGTCAAATACTATTATTAACCTGTACTTCAAACTGGTAACTTCTACTTCCTTTATTACTAGAATGAGCTACCCACGCCACTCAATGCCCATCAAAGCTTCCTTTGCTAACATCAGCAGGACACAGGAGAGGAAAACCCACTCAGAAAATAACATAGATTGATGTCTTTATTGAGTAATGCAATTTTGCAAATCTAGGAGGTTTAGATATACACTCTTTAATTTCCCTAATTTCTCTTTTTCTTTTTGTTCTCAGATGCCTATGGTCATAAGAAGGAAGGAGAAAAGGGAAAGAAAAAGAGGGGAGAAAGGAGAGGTGGGGGAGGAAGTTTAGGAAAGAAATTAGAAAGGAAAGAAAAAAGAAAGGGGGAGAGAGAGACAGAGACAGTGACAGAGACAGAGAGATAGGGGAGGGAGGAAGGAAAAGAGGGATGAAGAGAGGGAGAAGAAGGAAGGGGAGGGAGAGGAAGAGGGGGGAGAGAGGAAGAGACAAAGAGAGAGAGGGAGAGGAAGGACAGATAAAAGGATAGGGAGAGAAAGAAGGAGAGGGAGAATGAGAGGAATGAGGGGGGAGAAGGAAGGAAGGAAGGAAGGAAGGAAGGAAGGAAGGAAGGAAGGAAGGAAGGAAGGAAGGAAGGAAGGAAGGAAGGAAGGAAGGAAGGAAGGAAGGAAGGAAGGAAGGAAGGAAGGAAGGAAGAATGGATTGAATTTTCATTTACTAATTTCTATTCCTTTATTTGTCAAAACCCAAAATACATGTCCTGGAGTTATGGTTTACATGCACTATTGTTCACAAACTGGCTAAGTATAATTCAGTTCTATGCAACCTAAGAACACAAAGAGAGAGACTCATCCTTGAAAAAGGTCTTCAACATACTTTAAAATAAGCATGATTCAGTTAGGTTAATAAAGTTTAAACATTTTTAAATGTTTGTTTAACAATATTTGAAAGTTTAAAGCATATGATAGAAACAATTTGACTTCAAAATACAGTCCTTCCAACTGCCACCATCTCCAATTACTACCACTCCCCTCTCCCAATTGGTAAATTCTTTCCATAATCTGAGCTGATACCTCAACATTTTTTAAAAGTTTGCAATTTACAAAAATTTTAATTTGCTCAAAACAACGCAGTGATGTATTTAGTAGCTCACCATTTTATTATCTCTCATTTTATACATGATAAAATTAAGATATAAAGAAGTGATCTCCTCTCAGAAGTAAGTCCAGTTCAAACACGTCTGGCTTGAAACTCACATAGTACTTTGTGCTCTACCTGTGCATTTACCATATTTTTGCAAAATAATTGTTATTATTAAAAATAATAGCACTCAACAAAGATAAGTAACTAAAATATAGTTAAACCCCAAATACAATCATAAAAAAAAAATCCGAACTACTTCTATTTTTCTAGTATTATTTTTCTTATTGCATGCCATTTCTTTTGGAATATAAGCCCCTAAGAATAAGGATAAGTCTAAAATTTCTTTAGCAAAATGTTATATATATAACAAATATGGAATAAACATTTGTTAAATAAATTTTCTTATCATAGCTGATTGAGATGGCAATTCTGCTAACTATATGACTCAATTTATCTTATCTCTAACAAGAAACATGTTTATACTTAATAAAATTGTGCCTTGTAATTTTCATATATTTATATATTCTATCATTGCACTAGATTTTATTTTCACTGACCAAAACTGCATCTTATATCTGGTGAGTGGTTAAGCATTCAGAGGATAATAAAAAATTATCTTGGCAAAGACAGAAAACGGTAACTATAATACCTTTGCTGTGAAGTCAAATTGCTAAGAACAAAAGAGAACAATCTCTTTGGAATTAGAAAATTATATTTTTCCATAATTATCTAGCCAAATATACTATAAAATCATTATTTAAGTCTTAGCTTATCTTTACTCCTTTTCAGGGTATATATATATTTTATATGTGTGTATGTGTATTTTTGTGTATGTATATACATATGTGTATATATATACATATGTGTATATATATATATATATATATATATAGTTATTTTACCATTATTATTACTATGTGATGGTGTTGATAACTAGGTGTCACAGTGGATGGAGTCTTTGGCCTGGAGTCAGAAGGATCTGAGTTCAAATCCAATCTCAGAAACTCACTAGCTGTGTGACCTTGGGCAAGTCACTTTACCCTATTTACCTCAGTTTCTTCATCTATAAAATGGGGTAGAGAAGAAAATGGCAAACCATCCAGTATCTTTGCCAAGAAAATCCCAAACTGGGTTACAAAGAGCCAAACACAACTCAAATGACGACTAGACAACTGAACTGATTATTTCTTTTAACTAGAGAACTTCCAATGAGGAAATTCATTCTTCAGATGCAGTTCAGCAATCATTCAGCACCTTAATATTTTAGAGAGTTGCCTGAGACATTGAGAGTTTAATGTATGTATTATGCTTTGTAGGGTGGGAGGAGAAAGCCTCTCCCCTGCCTCAATTTCCTCATCTGTAAAATGGGGATGATGATATAACAGCACCATCTTCCAGGGTTGCTATAATATGTACAAAGTACTTAGTCCCATATGTAGGACAAAATAGGTACTTAATGAGGTTTAAAAGCAATTAAAGATAGTTTCTTACACATAAAATCATTATGGGAAATCACTGTCTTTAATAAGTTTATAATTTGTTTTAAAAGGCAAAGAATATGTCACTAAAAATAACTTAAAAGTATTTTAAATATATAAAAACGTACAGAGATTACTATGGTATAGGGAATAAAGGACTGGGAGTAAAATTAGAAGGACTTGGGTTCAATTATTGACTCTGATTGTTATTAGTTTTGCAACCCTGGGGAAATTAAAAGAAAAAGGCTCCTAGCTAAGAATAACCTGTACTGCAAAACTAACAATTATTCTATAGGAGAAAAAATATATCTCTAGTAGAAAAGAATATTCTTATATTTCTGTTGAGAAAATTACTGGTAGATAAATCTTGAAAAAAAGTTTCTATATTTGATCAATTTGAAGAGATTAAAAGAAGAAAATGAAGATGAAGTGTTTACATCCTATTAGGGGGAGGGACGGTAAACAGTTGGCCCTTCAAGACCCACTATCATAAAGAACCAAAGAGTAAGTTAAGAAAGACATACTCAGGGCTTAAGTGGAACTATGTACTATTAAAATAAACCACGTTTATTTTAAGAACCTCCTTTTTTTTTGTAAAAGAAATAAGGGTTGAAAAGCAAAGAGAGAAAAATTGTAACAGGTACATTGGAGAAAAAACACCTAAAAACACAATTATATGTAATGAAAGAATTCACTCACAAAATGAAGGAAGGTAATAGAATGAATTAGAAAACAAAATCGAACAATAGTTTTTTGTTTTTTGTTTTTTTCAAGAAATTCATCTTAAACATAAAGATTCAGAAGGAGTTAAGATGAAAGGCTAATGTAGATTCTATAATGTCTCAGGTAAATTTAAAAGAACAAATGTGGTTATCATGATCTAAATGAAGGCAATAAAAATTAAAATGGAAATGATTAAAAGAAACAAGCAAGGAAATTGTATTTGCTTAAAATTATACAGATATGAAATAATGTCAATACTAAATATACGTGCAAAAAATAATATCTACACATACAAAGTAAAAACTAAATGAGCTACAGAGAAAAATAAAGTGAAAATAATAATTGCTAAAGAACTTAGTGTACCTTTCTGACTTAGATAAATCCAACAAAAAATTTCAAACAAAAAAAGAAGTCAAGATATTGAAAAAATAATATGAAGGAATTATGGTCATTACTGAATGGAAATCATTAAGAATACATAAATATTTCCAATATTTTCATGACTCATGAAAAAATTGACTATATATATATACAAAAATGAATAAATACCATAAACACAAATATAACAAATAAAAAAACAAATATTAAGCACATGATTTACCAACCACAATGCAATAAAAAGTTATAATCAATAAGAATTAAAATTTTGTAAAAAGGATTCAGATTGAGGCTAAATAATATGTCTAAAAACCATATAGAGAAAGCCAAAAATCATGAGATCAATAGATAATTCTATCAAATAAAGTAATAGCAATGAGATCTAAACTTATGTATAGCCAGAGAAGTCATTAGGGGAGAATTTATGTCTCTAAGCCAATTCCTCAGTCAAAGAAGAAGCAAGAAATTCTTCAATCAGGAATGTAATTGCTGGTAAAGCAACAAATCAAAAATAGTCTCAAAATACAAAAATAAAAATTCTGAAAAAAGAAAAGAAACATAAAAAATTGAAAACAAAAAGTGAATCTTGAAATAATAAAACTAGGAGTTGTATTTCTTAAAAAGACTAAGAAAATAGACAAATCATTATCTAATTTGATGCCTCAAATGAGAGGAAAACCAAAAAATCAATATCAAAAAATATAAAACAGGACTCAGATATAACAGTGACTAGAGGAGTTGAATATGCTACAAAATACTTTTTATACTAATAGGGGAATACAAAATCGGAGAGATATTAAAATTAAAATACTACTTAAATGATTTTATAAATTGAGATGCATATCAATAGACCAACCAGTGAGTTATTTTGTAGATCTGCACAAAATAATTTCAAAATCCACTGGGAAAAATCAGGAGAATTTTGAAATAATAAAAAAAGAATAATGGCGTTGTCTAGAAACACCAAATTTCAAACTATATTATTATTAAGGAAAAATAATCAAAATTATTTGGTATTGATTAAACTTCTTTTGACAAAAATTCTGGGACAACTGAAAAGCAGTTTCACAGAAATTATGTTACATACTAATACATAACACATATCATAATAAGCTCCAAATGGACATATGATTTAAATACTTAAGATTATATCATAATTATTAGCATTACCATTTCACAACTAGGGAGAACATTCCTATCTAAATAAGAAATAGAGGTGGATATAAAAGATATAATGTATAATTTTTATAACCTAAAATTAAAGAGCCTCTTCATAAGTCTAGCATTAAGAAACAGCTCAACTGAGCTAATAGAAATTGGATTACTTTTCCTTCCATGTTCTGTACCCAGCCCTTATGACTTGTGTACTGAACTCAGGCCTAGGAAAGCTTCTTCTAATGACAGAACTTTCCCTTTTCTCACACATTGACTCTTTAACAAACCCCCAAGCAAGCATCCCAAGGATGATGTTAACTATAGTAAAAGTAAGGACTAGGCAAATAGGGTTCTCAAAGTGTGGAGTAAAATATGTATAGGATACATAATGTCTCACCTAAGAGAATGCTAAGCATAAAAGAAGATTGCACATAACAGAATGACTAGAACAGAATTTATTGCCAGCACATAACTAACTTTTCCAATCTAATAGAAAATTAATATTTAAACTTTTTCATAACATAAGGCAATTTTTCATTACTATTAGACAGGCAATTTATACATATCAATCAAATACAAAATGCTCTGTTTGGTATTCAAAGCCATACATAACCTAACACCTCCCACATACTTTCCCACTCTATTTAAACCTTATACTCAACTCACACAACTACCACATGTTTTTAAATCAGCTAACACTGTCCTCCTTACTCTTCTTTAAACAAGATATTCCATCTCTTAGCTCCAGGCATTTTCTCTGGCTGTTTCCTCACCGCTTTGCCTGTAATGCTCTCCCTCCTCATCTCTATCTCCTTACTTCCTGGCTTCCTTCAAGTCCTAGCTAAAAATCCAAACTTCCACAATAATATATCCTTTCCTTTTACTTCTAGCTAGCCATCCCTCTTAGTTCTAGTATTATTTTTTATTTATCCTATCTATATGTACATAGTATGTTTACTTATTGCCTCCCTTCTTTAGATTGTAAACTCCTCGAGGGTAGGAACTGGGCTTTGTTTTTTTTTTGGGGGGGGAGTTGCCTCTTTTTGTATCCCAAGCACTCAGCCTTTTGTCATATACAGAGTACACATGTAATAAATGTTTACTGACTGACTGGACACTGCTGAATCAAAGTCAAGTTTTTTCTTCTTTTGCAAATTTTCATTCAGGGTCATCCTTTGATAGCAAATTTCCTTTGCCATCAATCCATTCTTGCTACTGCCACAATAGCAATGACTAACCACTCCAGTGAACATGACTGCTGGATTCAAAGACCTACAGACCCTTTGAACTCATAAAGTCACCTACTCAAGAAAGAATACAGGAGGCAGAAGTTGTTTCAATGCCCAAGTTATAAAAGGTGACCATAACAACCATGTGTGCACTACCTAGCTGCTGGATAGTGTTACTGAATTCAAATCTTAACTGTCACTTAGCTCTGTGACCTTGGATATGTCACTTAAACTTTCAGCTGGTTTCCTCATCTACAAAATAGAGATAACAATTGTACCACAATGACATCACAAAGTTTCTGTGAAGATCAAATGAGATGATATCTATAAACTACTATGAGCAAGTATTGTATAAATACTAGTTATTACTGTTATTGTCATTATCATTTATAAAGGAAAGCCTCTGTGGGAAGATGAAAGAATGGGGAAGACAGGTTATTAGTGATAAACAGGGAGGAAAAGCATCAATAAAACATTTTTAAATGGATAAAAGGAAAAAAGTTCAGGAGACACAAATAAATAATTTTGTTAGCATTTTCTTAAATACTCTCTGTCTGTCTCTTTCTCTCCCTGTGTCCTTCTCTCTGTCTCTGTCTCTGTCTGTCTCTCTCTTCGTCTCTGTCTCTATCTGTCTTTCTCTGTCTATCTGTCTCTCCATATTTATGGAGAGATATTTCTTCTTATAAAAAACTACATAATAGGAGTTCACTAGTTCTTTTATATATCTTTAAATATTTTTGTTCATTAGTGATTATTAAATTCCCAATAAAAAATAATTATTAAAAAAGTCTTACATCTTTCTTTCCTCTTGACTACTTCTGATTCCCTCCTTCAGAGCTTCACACAGAAATAGTCTATTTTCTTGTTGGCCCTCATGCAAGGTGAAAGTTTTAAAACACAATAAACTTCTCTCTGTAGAGAAGGCTATAAACATTAATTCCTCAGCTAGGACTCTTCATGCTGCATGGATTTCATTACCTTTTAAATTTTGTCTTTCCTGAATGAATTTGCCTGACAAACACTTTGTCCCCTCAGGCCTCTTAGTAAGGATGATTTAAATTCTACCCTTTTCTCTGAAAATTCATATTTTCTAGTTAATGCTTATGTTTATCTTTTCAGAGTACATTATTTTGAAAAGGAAACTAATTTCCTTTGCTTTCTGGAATATCATATTTCAACCTCTTTTTCCATTTCTTATGATTAACAAATAATCTTGCATAATTTCCTGGGTATGTGAAGGGTCTTATTTAAAGTGTCTGCTAGATTTGCTATTTAATATTCTAGATTTTTTAAGTTAAGTGTTTCCCTTATAATTCTATAATTAATTTTGTTTGCACAAAATTTTTGTCCATTTAAGGTAGCAGATGTACTCTCAGTGGAAGTCTTCAAGAAGAAATTTTATAACCTATCAGTGAAAATTGTTCAGGTGGAACTATATGATCACTAGAGTCAAGTGGGTAATATGTATATAGTGCTGTACCTGGAGTCTCAGATACTTGCTTGCTATGAGACTGTGGGCAAATCTCTGTTCCTTAGTCTGCATTACTGTAAAATTAGAATCATAACAGCACCAGCTTCTCAGATTGTTGTGGGGATGAAATAAGATAATAATTGTACTACATAGTATGCTACATAGATGCTTTCTTCCTTCTATCCTAGTAATTCTGACATTCTTTGATTCTCTGATTTTGAAAGGAAGCAGCCCTGGTGAAAGAATCTAACTGGAATTGCAGACCACATATTCAAGAAGTGTGAAGAACAATTTAAATTGGAACTGAGTTTGAATAGGTTTGTTATAAAGGGTGGAAAAGCTAAGCAAGGAACACTCTCCAAAGGATCTTGAATAACAGACAACTCTGTCTGAGATTTGAAAGATATGTGTGTGTGTATGTTTAGGTATATATCTATGTATTCAGAAATGATATTAATACCATGAAAAAATTATGAGTAAAGATCAAAGGGCAGAAAACTAAGCATTGTGGAAAGTTCAGAGATGTGCTGGAGTTAGCTTGAACTGATAGAATCATCTTTGAAGAACCAGTCCTTCTATCTTTAGTGTTAGCATTTGTGCCTTGGAAAAAGCAAATTCTACATATCAGGCCTTTATTGTTTTGTTATTTGCCTAGACTTAAGAAAGTGATACAGAAAATGTTAATAATGCAAATTGAATTTCTAATTAATTTATTAAATTATTAATTATATAAGGAGATGAGACTACTACAAGGGGATCCCTTTAGGTCACCTGAGAAACAGAATGCCCAGTTCTCTGAATACTTGCAAGGGAAGACTACAATGGCAAAAAAATTGGGAGTAATGCTTCAATCATACTTTGATAAGGCACAGAAATAGCAGAAGGAAATGGTACAGAAAGTTGAGACACATAGCAAAGGGGTTAAAAAGACAAATAGAATGAGGTCAGGGATGGAGTGGTGGAGGGAAGCAGACTGGAAAAAGAATGGAGAAGTGGAGGGGCACAAAGAGTCACTGACATGACCATAGATTGAGTACTTGAGCTGCCTAGACCTCTCTAGATGAAGTAGTGATAAGGGACAATACAAGAGTCTGGAGTTCCATTTTATAGGGTTTGGAAACAAATTGTTATCTCTGCTTTAGGATTAGTTCCTTTACACATTCCTAGCTTCTCAAAGGAATCAGCAATTCCTTAGGGTTAATTTATTAGCATACTGTTTGTTGGTGTTTTGCTGGTTTTAGGTTAGCACATTTGTCTCAGGATTAGGTTTAATTAATTTATGAAACAGTTTGCAATGACTCCTTTGCTCCTCTAATTTATGAAACAGTTTGTGAGTAATCATAATATACTCTTAATTTAGGGGACAGTCTGTAAGGAAATGTGGTCGAAGAGACCACAACAAGAAATTATTTTAACACAGATTAAATTTAAAAGTATATCATGCAAAAAAAAGCCAGTTGTTAAAAAATTTCCCAGCACATACCTGGCTAAATCTAATTTTAGATAGAAAGAAAAAGTAGTAAATTAAGCAATAAAACAAACAAGAAGAAGATAAGAAGTTAAAACAAAAGATAATAGGGTAGCATTAGACAGAAGCCAAGGGGGAAAAAAAGATTTACCAAAAAATAAGTTGGTTAACAGTTTGAATAACATAGTAATGTCCCAGGAAATGAGAATTGATCAAAAGCCATTGACTTTTAGTAATTAGAAGGTCATTAAGCCATCTTAGAGAGAAAAGCTAGAGTAGACTGGTGAAAGATAGACAACTTATTAAGATATGAAGAGGCTAGATAAATAAGTAAAACCAAAAAAAAGAAGATTTAAAAGAGACAAATATAAAATAAAATGAACAATTTTGGGTTGGGGAAAGTAGGAAAAGACAATAGTATATGTGAGAAAGAAAAAAGGTCAAAGGTTTTGGTAGGCTGAAAATTTACTGTGGGCCACAGAATAGCATGGCAGCCCCATTCCAGTACATCCTCCATTTATTCATCAAAATGATCTTCCTAAACTATTGGTCTTATTCAGAAATCTTTCTCCAAAATCTCCACTGGTTTCCTGTCATCTGTAGGATCAAATACAAAATCCTTTGGCATTCAAAGTCCTGACCCCATTTTTCCAGTATTCTTATACTTTACATATTCCTTATTATCTCTCACATAAAACACTCTACTTTTTTTGTTGTTGTTGGGTTGTTCAGTCCTATTCAACTCTTCTTGATCCCATCTGTGATTTTCTTGGCAAAGATACTGAAGTAGTTTGCCATTTCCTTCTCCAGCTCATTTTACAGATGAGGAAACTGAGGCAAACAGGGTTAAGTGACTTATCCAGGGTCATACTGTCAGTAATTGTTTGAGGCCACATATGAACTCATGAAGATGAGTCTTCATGTTTCCAGATTCAGTAATCTAATCCACTCTGCCATCTAGCTGTTCCATCTTCCTTACAGCTTAAGACATTTTCACTGACTGTTCCTTATACCTAGATTTCCTTCCCAACATTGCCTCTCAGGTGTCCTAGTTTCCTTCAAGTCTCAATTAAAATCCCACCTTCTACAGAAAGCTTCTCTGTATCCTCCTTAATTCTGGTGCCATTTGATTGTCTCCAGTTTATCCTTTGCATAGCTTGTTTGCACATAGTTGTTTGGATGGACTATGGATTCCTTGAAAGTAGAGGCTGTTGTTTGACTTTTGTTTATATTCCCACTGTTTAGTACAGTGCCTGGCACAGAGTAGGTGTTTTATAAATCTTTATTATCTGAGAGCTAAAAATGCTATTGAAATCATAAGCCATAGTAATAAACAAGGGAACTGATTGTCCTGATGTACACTTTCCTTGTCTGGATACAACATCTGCAGAATTGAGTTCCATTCTAGAAGTCACATTTTAGAAAATATGAATAACTACAGGAGGAGCACAGAAGGAGGAACAAGCTTGGTGGAAGAAATAAGAAATATTTATTCTGAAGAAATGAAGATTTAATGTAGATATGGCCATAGTTTTAGATAGTTTTTGGAAGGAATGGTGGGACCACTATTTCCTTATTATGAAAGGACCTCATTATGTAAGTTAGACTGGATTTTTCTTACACCTAATCACATGCAGGCTCCTTAAAGGTGTAGTTATCCCTTCCACATTACAGGAGTAGAGGCATGGTACCCCTTTAAACCAGAAAATCCCCATAAAAATTTTGGCCCTTCCTCTACACCAGATTATGGCTTTAAATTATTATGGCATTAAGATAAAATATATTGTGATAATGTAATGTTATACGTATATTTTATGCATTTCCAACATTCTAAAATGTTTTGGTGTCATCTGCATGTCACCTGCAACTTCTGCAAAACTTCCCCTAAAATTCTCTTTTAAATTTTATGCCAGCTCACAATATATTGAAACCATGATGGAGAAAATCACAATGTGGGAGGGATAAGAATATTTAAACTGTCCTCAAGATTAAATTGGTTCATAAAACTCAGGTTTAGGCAGCATTTTGCTTTCTGGTAGCTTAAGAATAAAAACAGCCAGGACACAAAGAGATGAGTGCCTTCATTTTCAGGAAGAGCAGCCTTGATGTAAGATAGCATCAAGGCTATGTCATATAGGACTGTCTCTTCTCTTCTCTGAATGCCGTAACCTTTTATGGTGAAGTATCTTTGTATAAGTATAAGAAGTATCTCTGTTCCTTTCAGTCTGAGACTTACACTGCCAAGGGGATCAGCCTGAATCAAGCCCAGTTTCTGATAAAGTACTGTTATCTGAAAAAAAGATGGGGCTTATTCTGCTAATCCCCAAAGCACAGAAGTAAGAGCCATTACTCTTTGTTGAAAGCTAAGGTGGAAGCTGTAAAAAGATAGATTTTTGGCTTCTTACTAATAATTAGGGCTACCTCAAAAAAGGAGTGCACTGCCTTAAGAAGTAATTAGAGGGCTTCCAGAATATGCTGGATAACTCTTTCTCAGGGATCTCATAAAGGATACTTCTGTTTAGGTAAAGGCTAGACTAAATGACCACTTTGGCTTCCTCCAAATTTGAGATTCTATTTTGAATTGTGAATGGAATACGATCTAGAAACAGGAAGACTTAAATTCAAATCCAACCCTAATCAAGTCATGTAACATCTGTCTGTGAAATGGGGGCAAACTAGCACCTACCTCCTAGGGTCACTGTGAGGACCAAATAAGATAATATTTGTAAACTGCTCTTAAACTGTAAACATCTCAATAAATTCTTGTTATTATGATTACTTTTTTAAATAATTTTTATTATATATATTTTTATAATATTATCCCTTGTATTCATTTTTCCAAATTATCCCCCCCACCCTTTATTCCCTCCCCCCGATGACAGGCAATCCCATACATTTTACTTGTGTTACAATATAACCTAGATACAATACATGTGTGTAAATATCATTTTCTTGTTGCACAATAAGCATTAGATTCCGAAGGTACATGTAACCTGGGCAGACAGATATTAGTGCTAACAATTTACATTCATTTCCCAGTGTTTCTTCTCTGGGTGTAGCTACCTCTGTCCATCATTGATCAACTGGAAGTGAGTTGGCTCTTCTTTATGTTGAAGATTTCCACTTCCATCAGAATACATCCTCATGCAGTATTGTTGTTGAAGTGTACAGTGATCTTCTGGTTCTGCTCATTTCACTCAGCATCAGTTGATGTAAGTCTCTCCAGGCCTCTCTGTATTCCTCCTGCTGGTCATTTCTTACAGAGCAATAATATTCCATAACCTTCATATACCATAATTTACCCAGCCATTCTCCAACTGATGGACATCCATTCATCTTCCAGTTTATGATTACTTTTAAAATTACTTTTAATAATATTATCAGTTTCAATTTTATTTCATAAATGTGGTTGAGAAGTAAGGAAAAGTGGATAACGAGAAAAAAGGAACAGCTAGAACAGATTACTTTTTAAGAAATTTAATGATGAAAAATATAGAATATAGCAATCCAAGTTTATAACAATGCTTTCTATGACTAACAGCAAGTAGAAACTTAATAAATATTTGTGAGCAAGTAAATGAATCAGCTCAATTCAATGATCATTTATTAAATGCCTACTATGTGCCAGATTTTGTTTGAGTCTAATGGTGTTGCATAAAGGAATAATCCAGTATTTTTCACTTATAAGGAAGAGTGAATAATTTTTTTGTCTCATTGTCCCTTCCCTCTTCCCCCTTCCTTCAATGAGACGAAAAGGGAGAGAAGTACACAATTGATCAAGGGAAAGAAATTGAGGAAGAAAGATAGGGAAGTGATCTGTAACTGGGAAAATTGGCGCAAAGAAAGTAGAAGATAAAGAGATATGTTTTCTAAGAGTGTAATATTTTATTGATTCTGGCCTCTAGGCATCAATCAAAGGATGCTGCCAGGCAACATCTGTTTCAGTTCACCCCTCCTCTATTCAGACTAGAATTTTCAAGACAACAGTTGACATTTGAAGTTAGAAGATCCTTTGCCAGCAACTCTTACATATTTTTCAGACTGAATGTCTTGCTAAAACAGTTTTCTTTTGCTCTCCTATTTAGCTCAAAAATTACATTCCCTGACCTGAAAATAGGATATTGTTTTGGAAGGATTTCTTTCTATATCACCTCTGCTCCTTACTAAGGTGTCCCAGAGCCCAGAAACTAGAACCAAAAAAAAGGTCACTGAATATTAATATATTTATCCACCTCCTTCTAATCATGGAATCCATTATCATTTTCATATGAGAAAATAAAAAAGAAAAATGAGAGCAAGGAAGAAATGCCCAGTGATAAAATCCAATACAATCTAATATTGATTAATGTAGAAAGGCCCTGGGAAGGTCTAGGCTGTGCTTTGTCACTAGGGAAGGTGGACAGTGTTCACCAGTCTTTTTGGTCTTCTCTATCTCAGCAGATTTGCAAAGAATAGAAGAATATGATAGGCAAGAGAATGAAAGCAGTTTCATCATCATTGTTAATAACTTTTTTTTAAGGATATAATACTTTCTCTAATCAGAGGAGTATGATAAGAACTAGTGATCTTAATAGATTTAGGTTAAAGAATGGAATAAGATGAAATTACCTCAAAGTAACAACCACAACAACAACAACAAAAAAATGTTTACTTAAACAGAATGAATAGTATTTAAGTCTTGGAAAGTCTCCATATGGAAAAAAAAAAAAGTGTGTTTGGTAAAATCAAAACAAAAACAGACTATTTCTTTGTATCACCTGTAGCCATCATCCCTGCCAGAGGCTACCAAAGAAAGAAGATTGTTTTTTCTTGGTAGAAAGTCTTTATCATCACTATCACATCAATTAATGTTATGGGTTTCCTTTCAGGTACACAACATTGCACAGAATTCTGTAAGTGACTTTACATGATAAAAGGAGGCATTGTTCTGACCCTACAGAAGTTTGTAATCCAGATCTCCCACTAAGAACTGGTATGGGGAGTTACTTTTCTTTGCCCTTTTGTTATGCTGAGATAAATCTTCTTTAAAAGAGTTTTTTCAAATATGTGAGATTACTAATGGTATGAATCAAAATGATTTCCCCCTTCTGAAATATATTGGCAACCCACTCCCATACAACTGGGAGGAAGAGTGGTGATAGGGAGCTGGACCTGTTATTTTCTTGTACTGTGGTATATTTTACATAATATTGTATATTTATACATAGCATAGTGTGTATAATATATATATGTATGTATCTTTTACATATGTGGTGTTATATATTTTTTTAATTTGTATTTTTAATTTATGGAATGAAACAAGCATTTTCATAGTATAATATAACAAAAAAGATGATTTCACACGAAATCTACCATCTACAACATGCTATTCCTTTTAAACAGACAGCAAAATTATCATGTACATTTCTTTTTTTTTCTTCCCTCCCGCCTTCCTGTCCTACAGATGGCTACCATTAGCCACAAATAGGTTATATATATACATATATATATACACACACACACATATACATGTAGATAAATAGATATGTAAAATAATTCTATACATTCTATTTCTCAATTCTTTCTCTGAAAAAAGATATTTTTATTCATATGTCCTTTTTAGTTCGAGTGTTTACAATAGTCAAAATAGTTTATTTCCTCAAAATCATTCTTAAAACAATATTGCTTTTACTGTATAGTAAAATATTGTATATAAAATGTTCTCTTGGTTTAGATCATTTTGCTCTTCATTATTTCATGCAAGTCTTTCTATGTTATTTCTAAAATCACTGTTATATGCTATATATATATATATATTTCATATTTTGTGGCATATAGATGTATAAACATCATGTAGGTATGTGTATATGTATATATGTATGGTAACATTGATGTAAGAGAGCCAAATAATTGGACTAGGAGCTGAATAACTTGATTGTATATTTGACCCTTTTTTGACATGTTCAGAGATTCTGAAATTTCATCTTTTACAATAAAATGAACTGTTCTTATTTTATATCTTGTGGTACCATTTTAAATGACCTTAAAGTTTCACTAAAATGTTTGGAATGTTTTAGATCAAAGCATTTAAAATATGATGATTACCGTCACAGAGAAAACAGAGGAGCTTCAGATGGAATCATTTTTATTACCTCAGGTAACTTCTGGAGTCTTAATTAAGACTTTACAGAAAGATTGCATCTGAAAGAACATTAAACACAGCACTGGATTATTTGAGGGAAGACACTCCAAAGACTTTGACCAAAAAAATATTAATCAGGAGAAATACTTTTATAGAACAATCAGGAAAATAGTATTAGACCTAGACCAAGTGAATATAACACTTGTTTCTAAGATCAAGACATCTATGTTGTTTGCTTGAAATTCTGATCATAGGATCATAGATCAAAAGGTGGTTCTGCAAACAGCATTGCTCTTCAGTTAAAAGATTAAAGTGAGATATGATTGCTTGCATATACTGCCTGCTGTTTAAAAAAAAATAAGTATTTCCTTTTCCTTTGTGGTAACTCAGGTCACATGTTGGATATTTCTATACAACCTTCTCTCTGACAGATAGGAGGAATATGAGGAAGGGGAAGGAAACAAATAATTATTAAGCATTTATTATGTGGCAGTAGTAGAACAGTATCTATATACTATGTTAGATACTTTATATATATTGTCTCATTTATTCTTCACAATAATCCTGGATGATAAATGCTATTATGATATATTTTATTGTTATTCAGTCAGTTCAATCTTGAGCAACTCTTTGTGACTTCATTTGGCATTTTCTTGGCAGAGATCCTGGACTGGTTCACTATTTCCTTCTCCAGCTCATTTTATGATGAGGAAACTGAGGCAAATAGCATTAAATGACTTGCACAGTGTCACACAACTAGTGTCTAAGGACAGATTTGAACTCATACCTTTCTGATTCCAATCCAAGCCCCATGCTCTAGCTAACTATCTAGCTGTCTTTAGTCTCCCACAAAATTTCCCTATGGATTCCTAATGAATCTCTTAAATGTTCCCTTCACATTCCAGGTGGATAAGAAGCAGCTCCATTGACGGAATGTTCCTTTAGAGTTTCCAAGGCTATTTGTCCTTTGGAAGTCAGTAGCCTTGACAGCAGCATCTGCGGAGGTATCCCCAGGAGATTTCCCCCAGCTCCTTGATATATTGTATTAAATCTCATCAGCACTAAGTAGTACTTCCAATTTTTCTCCCAACTGTGCAGGGTAAGGCATGGCAGGTGGTTTTATCAAATAACATTCACCACTGAAAGCAACTGCTGGGCCACTCACAGCTGCAATCTAACAATGCTAACCACCCACATCAGTAGCTTTCTAGGGGGCAAACTCAAATCATAGAAGAGCACAGGAAATTAATAACTCTACCTCCTCTTTTTCATATTTAAAAGAGGATAGTAGGCTTGTTCCCACCTCCAGCAAGTTCCAGGGTCAGAAATAATACCTCTGCACTCCCTCTCTGCTATACTAAGAGCATTTTCTATTTCCTGCTATAGTCTATTTTTTGCCTGTAGAAGAATTTGTTTTCCAATTGTGTCTAAACTGTTAGCTCAATCAAAGCAAAAGAGGTGCCCTTTTCTGGTGCTCATAAAACTGAGAGAACCTTCATAAATAAGTAGCAGTACTCAAAAGTGATCGATAGAGAAAGAGAAAGAAAACTAGTTCTATCTTTAACTGTGTCTGTACAATTCTCCTGTTTATGCTTGCTCTTCATGGAGGCAATCATTCTCAGCATGCCAAAGCAAGACTACATAAGTGTTTAAGCAGAAACAAGACAGGAAAGACCATATGTCAATGTAAGGTCACTTATCAACATTGCCCTACTAAGCAATTTCCCAAGCTCAATCCTTGCATATCCCATCCAACTTTCATTTCAAGGTTAACTCATGATAGAAGTATTCTAGATTTAATTGTTATAAGGGGTATTTAATTAAAATAACATATTGGGCTTAGAATGTACACATGCTTAGAGATTAGTAGCTGTTGAGGTTAAGATGTAGAGTTATTTCTATTTTCTTGATAGTATCTTTCAATGAGAATTTTAGAATTGACTATGGTTCCCATTTGAGGGAGGGGATAAATCCAATGAAGGGAGGGAGGGAGGAAGGAAGAAAGGAAGGAAGGAAGGAAGGAAGGAAGGAAGGAAGGAAGGAAGGAAGGAAGGAAGGAAGGAAGGAAGGAAGGAAGGAAGGAAGGAAGGAAGGAAGGAAGGAAGGAAGGAAGGAAGGAAGGAAGAAAGGAAGGAAGGAAGGAAGGAAGGAAGGAAGATATAAAAATAAGAGTACAACATTAAAACTGACATATAGAAATACTTATAGAATTATAAATGTGATCACAATCTACACTAAATGTACTGATTACAAAGTAGGCTAATTTAACAATTGATTACAAATGAATTTGTCAGTTAAACAAACTCCTTCATGAAGTTCTCTGCTTGTGGAAGTTATTGAGCATATTAGATATTACATAAATATTAAATATTATATAAATATTTGTCAGAGATTCATTAGAAGAAATTTCTTCATTGTGTGGGTAGTTGAACATTTTGGTTCACTACCAAATCTAAGATTCTATTTTGCCTCCAGGATGAAATCTCTGTGAAACAAAATTCCCAATAATATAGTATTACAGTACCTTTTAGGTGTAATAATCACAAATACAGTTGGCAACCTTAGAGTAATCTTCATGTAATAATGACTGCCTTAGACCCCATTACCAGAAGCCCAGGTCTATTATATTTCACCTAGGACACTTAATGGAATTTAGATATGACTAATCTTTATGCCATTATCTCGATAATAATAATAATTAGATCAACATCAATAGTGTTACCCCTTGCTCCTCAATTCCATTTAACCATTTAATTGTCAATTTGCTTTTACAAAGTAATATTTACTCCAAAAGTATAATAAGAATAAATATAAAACAACCACAATTACCCCTCAAAATGTGACGACATAATACTCCCACCCATATCTCATCTGTTTCTGGGGATATGAGAGAGATAAGGATCACAGCTTACACCAATTCCTTTATAACTAGGGTCAACAAAGTATAGCCTGTAAACTAAATTCAGCTATTGCCTATTTTTGTATGGTCCAAGAGCTAAGAATAGTTTTTACTTTTTAAATAAAGCATTATTTTAAATGTAAAACAAAACAAAAAACTATTAAGTATAAAAAAAGCTCACCCCTATTCTTAATTCCCTGATCATACAAAAACAGGATAAAAGCCTCAGACTATAGTTTGCTGACTCCTGCTGTATATAATAATCAACTATGTCCCTAATCCTAAAATTCTGTTTTGGTAACTTATCTTCTCAGACTTCCCTGTTAGACTGGCAATAGCATCTATCCCAGAATCTTGTCTCCAAAGTCACCATGACTCAAATTCTAGGGTCCAAGGACACAACTGAAAAGGGCAGAAGAAACAGACCAAAAGCCCAAACTCATTTCTTGGTGCATGGGACCTAAAGGTGGAGGGGAAGAGGGGAGAATTTGTCCTACAATTTAATTCATAATGCCCAAGATGTGGATGAAAAGGAACTTCAATCTTAGAGCAAGATTGTTCTACTTTGGTTGCTTTAAAGATATATCTTATTTCTACGGCTACATAGCTAATGGCAAAGTCTACTCCCATTTATGTGGTAGGAAAATGAAGAATGCTTTCTTCTAGAAGCAGATCCCTGGCATCTCCCATGTAGGTGCCTTCCTCCTAGCATCTACACATAGTTCTTTCCTTTCACTCATCCCCATATCTGGTAATTTAACAAGTCTTGTCAATTCATATCCTCAACTCTACTTTCACCACCCAAGTCTTACCTGGACTATTAAAATAGCTCCTTATTATTTTGCTTGAATCTGGAACTATGCCCAAAAAGTTATCAAACTGTGCATACCCTTTGCTCCAACATTGCTGCTATTGGGCTTATATCCCAAAGAAATACTAAAGAGGGGAAAGGGACCTGTATGTGCCAAATTGTTTGTGGCAGCCCTTTTCATAGTGGCTAGAAACTGGAAGATGAATGGATGTCCATCAATTGGAGTATGGTTGGGTAAATTATGGCATATGAAGGTTATGGGATATTATTGCTCTGTAAGAAATGACCAGCAGGAGGAATACAGAGAGGCTTGGAGAGACTTACATCAACTGATGCTGAGTGAAATGAGCAGAACCAGAAGATCACGATACACTTCAACAACAATACTGTATGAGGATGTATTCTGATGGAAGTGGAAATCTTCAACATAAAGAAGAGCCAACTCACTTCCAGTTGATCAATGATGGACAGAAACAACTACACCCAGAGAAGGAACACTGGGAAGTGAATGTAAATTGTTGCATTACTGTCTATCTACCCAGGTTACTTACACCTTTGGAATCCAATTCTTAATGTGCAACAAGAAAATTGGATTTACACACATATATTATATCTAGGTTATATTATAACACATGTAAAATATATGGGATTGCCTGTCATCAAGGGGAGGGAGTAGAGGGAGGGAGGAGAAAATTTGGAAAAATGAGTACAAGGGATAATGTTATAAAAAAATTACTCATGCATATATACTGTCATTTTAAAAAATTATAATTGTAAAATTATAAATAAATAAATAAATTTTTAAAAAATTATTTTGCTTGCCTCCAGTCTTCATTTTATAATCTATACACAGCTACCAAATTTATATTTCCAAAGCACATTTATAACCATATTACCCTTCCCCTCTTCAAGAAGCTTCATTTCCTGCCTATCTCCTTTTCATACAAAATACAAACTTCTTTGTTTGCCATCTAAAGCCATTCAAAATCTAGCTCTCTTTTCAAACTGATTTCATACTACTCCTTCATACATATTCCAGTCAAACTGGCTATTTGATATTCTCTGTATAGCACAATACATGTCTAGACTCCATGTTTTTTGCATAAACTATGACCCATTCCTGAAATATTCTTGCTTACTTCTATGTCTTAGAAACCCTTTCTTTCTCCCTTCAGCTCAAGTGGCACCTTCTGCATAGACTTGAGTCTCTTAAGTTTTAGTACTTTTTGTTCCTGCTACACACACACACACACACACACACGCATATACACACACATGTGCACACGCACACACACACACGCACACACACATGCATATACACACACACGCACACGCACACACACACACATGCACACGCACACACACACACACACACACCAAATTTGTTTTGTACATTTTTCCAATTTATTTATCCTTGTAATGTTGTTTTCCTCAGTAGAATGCAATTTCCCTTATTTTTTTTATTTTCAGTGCCTAGAGCAGTGAGTGGCATATACATACTTAATAAAAAAAAATTCTTGAATTGAATTGAAATGTCAATTTGCTGACAAAAGGTCAAGAATATAAAGGGAATCAATGAAAAAAGGGCAGAGAACCTAGCAATAACTGATTTTAAATTATAGTCAATCTTCAACTTTTGCTAGAGTAATAATGTTTCTAGAAGACAGCATGAAAATCAAAAACTGTGAATGATGAACACTTATGAAAAGTAGGGGGTTAAATTCCCATAACCATCAAAAACTTTAATATTTCACTAGAGATTTCTGAAAATATACATTTATGCCTATAATTCTTTACAACAAAACATTAATTCTGGTAATATATACTTTCCCTAAAACAGTAACCATGAAATAATTTATAAAATATAGAACATAAAATTGCTAACATGAAAAACTTTTTTCTCACTAGTCATGCCTTGGAACTCTGTGACCTTTTGTTCTAACATCTTAATATTTTTTGAAAAAATGACTTCAGACAATACTCACTTTTTAAAGCACATGATGTTTATGATATTATCTTGAGGTCTTGACATTACGTCTGACACTCTCCTCAATGGGTGGTATAAGAAATAATGAAAGGACATACGAGCTTGAAATAATCATCAGCAATACCAACTTCATACTGTATCATTTGAGTTCCTTAAGGGTCTCAGAATATGTATATATGTATATATGTATAGCATGGGAAAATTGATGTTTAATATTGAGGCTATTAACAATGAAGGCATCAGTAGCCTCAGTTACTCTAATTATCTGTTCAATTATGCCAAGCCACATTGGTAGGATATCAGTCACTCCACAAACTTATCTCCATCATGCTTCTCTTCTCTTTTCTCTATTGCACATAGCCACAAATGTGTGTAGTTGCCAACTCAAAAATGAAAATGAGCTTCCTAATGAAATCACACAATTTCTTGACGTTGCAAAAGTAAAAATCTTGAATTTTGAGGATTGACTGTATACACAACATGATAAATATCAAGACAATCTGGTGCTATAAAAGAAATAAAAT
This sequence comes from Sminthopsis crassicaudata, assembly GCF_048593235.1. Lineage (NCBI taxonomy): Eukaryota > Metazoa > Chordata > Mammalia > Dasyuromorphia > Dasyuridae > Sminthopsis > Sminthopsis crassicaudata. The sequence goes on from NC_133617.1 coordinate 514,426,042, forward strand.
GGTAGAGCAAGAGAATAAATTAGGGACACAAAAGTGCGAGTAAATTAAATGACCACAATAACCTAATTTTTGATAAAAATCAAAGATCATAACTATAAGGGCTAGAACAAACAATTCAGCAAAAACTATTGAGAAAAAAAAGCCTTACAGAAATTAAGCATAGACAATCATCTCACACCATATACTAAGATAATTTAGACATAAAGGATTATAACATAAGCAAATTAAAAGGGAACATGAAAGAAATTACCTATAATATCTATGGTTGGGGGAAGCATTCATGATTTAAAAAAAAGAGAGAGAGATTCACAGAAAGCAATATGGTGTGAGATGTTGGTCTATACCTAATTTCTATCAGATTGTTTGATATAAAGAGTTTGTTTATGAGGAATCCTCTATACTAATGAAATAGTAGTCCCAATTCTAGTCCAATGATAATATTGATAGACATTTTTATAACACTAAAAAGTTTTATATGCGTAATTTCATTGGAGCCTCAGAATGGCCCTTCAAGATTTCTTAGCAATGGTGGTGGTGGGGGTGGGGGGGTGAGTAGGAGTCCTTCATTCTTGAAGAAGACTAATGACATCATGAGGAACTTCCAAACGAAATGGATATTAGTGAAGCAAAGCTTGCAAAGTCATCAGCCTCACTCTCTCCTTCAGAGTCATCAGAATCCAAAGTCCAGATGACTGGCAATGGCAGTTAATGGCCTTGCCTTAAATAGTCCTTTCCCCTGCATCTAACAGAAGGAGTCCAAGGTTGAAAGTGGTCAAATAACTTGCCCAGGGTAATTTAACAAATAAATGTCGGAAATCTTTCTGACTTTAAGATCAGTCACTATCAACTGAATCATACTCCCATCTATCTATCTATCTATCTATCTATCTATCTATCTATCTATCTATCTGTCTGTCTGTCTGTCTGTCTGTCTATCTATCTGTCTGTCTGTCTGTCTAGGTTCTCTCTATGGGTTACTACTCAATTAATGAATAAGTTAATGTTTGACAAAGATCGAGATTCTATGGAGTTCTAGCAAGCAGTTTTTAATATGTTCATTAACAGGAAGTCAATTATAAGTTAAAATAAGCAGTCATTAAGAATGGAATGAAAAGACCAAATAAATTCATTTGCGGATAGTCAAGAGAGATAAACTGATAGCAAATATCCCCTAAGAATGGAAAGATGTTCTATTTGTAGGCTAGCATTGCTGTCTAAAAATGAATCACAAATTAAAGACCTATTCAGGACCACTGAAAACCAACTGATTTGCCCATGACACTCTGAATGAAGTTCTTTTCAAAGGAGGGGAAGGTGACAGTTTGACAAAAAAAAGTAATTTCTTTTTATATTTAAGCAAAATAAATAAAATGATGAGTCCATTAGAAGGCATCTGTTTAAAGCTGAAAGAGAGAAAAAAGGAACTAGAAACTAGATGATTAGGAATTTTTCTCTTCTGCTTACCTCAAATCAGAGCTAGCAATCTTAATGATTTTGAATATTCTAATAGCTTTAAATGGAAAGCATCTGGTAATTGAGGCTAGAGCAAAATACAGATTTCACTTCAAAATTAGGAAGACCTTCAAAGCAATTAAAGCTTTCAAAACATGGCATGGGTGACCTCAGGGTCAGTGAATTAAAATTTAATTCAATATTTATTAAGTTCACATAAAAATAATAACAACATATTATGCTTTGAAGTTTATAAAGTTTTAAATATATATGTGTGTGTACATAAATATATTTTTGATATTAGCCTTTTATTTTTCAAATACATGCAAATACAGTTTTCAGTATTCATCCTTGCAAAATCTTGTGTTCTATATTTTTCTCCCTCCTTCCCTACCTTCTCTCTTCCCTAGACAGCAAGTAATACAATATAAGTTAAACATGTGTAATTCTTCTAAACATATTTCCACATTTGTGCCATTCATTTATGGCACAAAAAATATCAAAAAGAAAAAAATGAGAAAAAAATAATCAAGCAAACAACAACAAGACAGGTGGAAATACTATGCTGTGATCCACATTCAGTACCCCTAGTCCTCTCTCTGAATGCAGATGGCTCTCTATCACAAGTCTATTAAGATTGGCCTGAATCATTTCATGGTTGAAAGGGGCCAATTCCATCAGAAATGATCATCTCATAATTTTGTTGTTGCTGTGTTCTTTTGGTTCTACTGAGTTCACTTAGCATCATCAGTTTATGTAAGTCTCTCCAGGCCTTTCTGAAATCATCTTGCTGATTGTTTATCATAGAATAATAATATTCCATTGCTTTCATATACCATAAGTAATTCAGCCATTCTCCAACTGATGGGCATTCAATCAATTTCCAGTTCCTTGCCACTACAAAAAGGGCTGCAACAAACAATAAATACATTTTTGTGTATATATGTATATATAAATAATCCCATCTGATCCTTATAGCAAAACAATTAAGTTCAGTGCTATTATTATGTCCATTTTACTGATGAGAAAATGGAGGTTAGAAACGAAATAATTTGCCCACAATTACATAGTAAGTTTCTGACTAAGAAATTGAACTCTGATATTTCCTGATTCCAAATCCAATAACTTCCTATTTTATCAGAAACACTATGTTGGAAAAAAACAAACAAACAAATTACACAGTCTCCTCTGTCTACTGGGGATAGGAAGATATGAGAAATAAACACATAATTATTAATATGAAGTATGCAAAGAAATGGACCAAAAAATCTTTTGGAAAATGGAGGCTTTTAAAGAGATACTTAATGGTCTCTTGGAGGGTCATAGGCTTGTAATATTATAGGGAAAATCTAATAGGGGATATATTAGAAGACCTAAGAGATCCTTTCTGCTCTGAAATCAGAGGTATATGCAGTCTTCAGGAAGGACTAGCACCTCTGACGTGAGGGCTTGATGAGTCTTTTTAGAGTTGCTCATCCATCTTTGGTATCCAGAACTTTCACTCAGCTTTCACTTGTAGCTCCAAGAAGCTGCAGTGTATACACTCTAATAAAACCATGTTGGTAAGACAAGCTAAACTAGATTGAGAGTAGTAAACAGGCCTCATATTCATGGGTGGAGTTAATGGTGTTTACCACAAACATGTGAAAACTTCCCCTGTGGCATGGGTGAATGAGAACAATTTGTTCCAATGGACATGACGGTGGCTGAAGCAGGCTCTGTGGAGCACTTAGAGCTTGGTCAGACATCAAAGATGCCAAAGTCACCCACTAAATCCTGGGCTATCACCAATTGTTCTGATTTTTGTCTTGCCATTAGACTTTAAGAATTCTGGAAGAGAGAATGAGGCTGATGACTTTGGCAACTCTGTCATACTTAAATGCAATTCATATGCAAGTCAAGATATAAAACGAATGGCATTGGTCCTCTTCAAAAAAGAAAGACAAATTTAAAATGAAAAGAATGGCCAGTTGCCTGTGATTAATTTAAAACATTGGGATCCAGAAATTATGTATATTGTTAAGTACTGAAAGAACTGGCAGATATGATTGCTAAAACACTATCAGCAATATTTAAAAGATAATGAAAAAAGGGAGAGACATTGTATATTTGAAAAAAGAAAATTATTTTCTCAATGTTTCAGAGAGAAAAAAATAATAGAGTCTACAAACTGTTATACATCACTGAATTTGGTTTTGATTCCTGAGAAAAATCTAGAATGGATATTTTTAAATTAAATTTTATTTTTTTTCAAAGATCAATAAGCTTTATTTCCTCCCATATGCCTCCCATCTCTGAAAAAATAAGAAAAACAATATCCATTTAATGAATGTGAATAGTTAAAAAGATTAAATGAGATAATATTTGTAAAGCACGTATCATAATGCCTAGCACATAGTACGTTCTATGGACGTGCTAGCTATTATTTTGTTGTTATTATTTTTGTCAAGAGAAACAAATTCTCCCATCAATCATGTCCAAAAATGTGCATTTCCCCCTCTGTAGATAGCCTATCACCTTTCTCAGTAGATTGGTAACATTCTTCTTTGGTACTGTGGAATCCTGATTGTTCATTGCCTTGCACAGAATTTTAAAGGGTTTTTTTAGAAAATTGTTCATTTTTGTAATGTTTTTATAGTATGAATTGTTCTCCTAGTTCTACTTAATGTACATCAATTTATACAAATCTTTCCAGGTTTCTCTTAAAAGTCTCTTCATTATTACAGCACAACAGTATTCCATTATTTTATATACTATAATTGATTCAGTCATTCATCAACTAATAGGCACACTTCTTAGTTTCTAGTCCCTTACTAGTACAAAAAGAGGTGCTGTTAATATTTTTGTAAATATAGGACCTTTCCCTCATTCTTTGATCTCTTTTGGTTATGGACCTGGTAGTGGTATACATGATTTAGCCATTTTTTAATACATAGCTCCAAATAGCTTTCTGGAATGACTAGACCAATCTATAACTCTATCAGCATGAATAAATACTCTTGATTTCCCATAATCATTTCTTTTTTGGACTGTTTTGCCAATCTAGTTGAAATTATGAGGATATGTGAAATTATGAGAAAATATGAGGATAATTATAATATATATGCAAATATATATTATAATTATCCTCATATCCTCACAGTACAGAGAGTGTTGGGCCTAGAGCCAGGAATAGCTAAGTTCAAATCTGATTTCAGCCCTCTGCTAGTGGTGTGACCCTGGGCATCTCACTTAATTTCACTCAGCCTCAGTTTCCTCAGCTGTTATAATCCTACCTCTCAAAGTTGTTGTGAGGTTCTAACAAAATAATATCTATATTATGTATACATATATATATATATATACATGCATATGTAATAGGAATATAATGGGTACTATATCAATGCTTATTCCGTTCCTTTCAAGGAGAGTGCTTCAGAGATTTGTGAATAGGTTAATGTAGTTTAACATTTTTGTCAATAACTTAGATAAAACCATAGATAGCATGCTCATCAGTTTTGCAAATTATACAAATGTGAATGGAATAACTAATATGTATCACAGAGTCAGAATCCAAAAAGATCTTGATAAGTTTTAATACTAGCCTGAGTCTAACAAATAAAATTTGAATTGAATGAATGTAAAGTCTTATGCTTTTGTTCAAACAGCATATGATAATGGAGATATTATAAAGGAGTTTATTGGAAAGAAATTGGTAATTTTAGTGACTAAAAATTTAATATGAATCATCTAGAGTACTGTGTCAAATTCACGATACTGTAGTTTAAGGAGGAATTTGATAAAGAGAAACCCCTTCAGAGGTGAGCAATTAGGATGGTAAAAGATGGTAAAAAGGACCATCTTATGGAAGAAAGATTAGAATTATTCTGCTTTGTCCCAGAATATAAATGAGAGCAATGGGGAGAAGCAAGTTTCAGTTTGACATAAGGGGGAAATCATCTTCTTAAAAATTAGAACTGTCAAAAAAGTAGAATAGGTTATCTTGGGAAATGGTGGGTTCTCTTTCATAAGAAGCTTTCAAACAAAAGTGAGAAAATCACTTGTCAAAGTATGTTATAGTAGGGATTCTTTTCAGATATAGGTTAAATTGTTGTTAGTCATTCTTTTTTCTCTAAGAGAACCAATGACATCTTCAGGGTAATGTCTTGACTATATAAATATCTCGATAGATAGACAGATAAAAAAAGGAGGAGAAGGATGAGAAGAAAGAAAGAAAGAAAGAAAGAAAGAAAGAAAGAAAGAAAGAGAGAGAGAGAGAGAGAGAGAGAGAGAGAGAGAGAGAGAGAGAGAGAGAGAGAGAGAGAGAGAGAGAGAGAGAGAGGGAGAGGGAGGGAGGGAGGGAGGGAGGGAGGGAGGGAGGGAGGGAGGGAGGGGAGGGAGGGAGGGAAGGAAGGAAGGAAGGAAGGAAGAAAAAGAAAGGAAGAGAGAGAGAAAGAAAGAGAGAGAGAAAGAAAAAAAAGAAAGAAAGAAAAGAAAGGAGACAGAGGGAGGAAGAAAGGAAAGAGAAAGAAGAGGAAGAAGAGGAATCTGTGATTAGATTGAGTTTTTGGTATTTCAAACTGGTGGAGGGTCAATCTGGTCATATTAAGATAAGTTTCTGGATATGTTTCCTATTGGCTAATGGGTACATTTTCTCATAGAAGATTTAAAATAGCAGAAAATCTCCAAAAACCATCAGAAAATTAGTAGACTCTGCATCAGTCCTTCTATTCCTAAACTATTATTTTAATGTCTGGTTCATTTAATCATTTGGGTCTTCTAGGTAGACTATCTACTTGTAGGTAAGTTTATTTTCCTTCATGAGTTATAACATATACTTTGGTTGTTAAAAAAAAAAAAAAAAAAAAAAAAAAAAGCAAATTCACCTGAACATCCAAGCAGAACTTTTTTGTTAGAAAGTCCATGGACAATTTTTGAGTGCCATTGTAGTAATATTTTCTTTACTTCATGTAGAACATTATTTTCACAATAATTAGCAATAATTGGATTCATATTTTAAAGGAGAAAAAAGTATGTCAAGTAAATGCCATGCAATGCAAAGCACGTAGTTTAGGGGCAGAGAATCCAGATTCAGATCTTGGTTTTGTCACTTAATATTTGAGCAACCTTGATTAAGATACATAATGTTTTTATGCCTTGGTTCCCTAATTTGTAAAATGAAAGATTCATTCTAGAGCACTTTTAAGATTACAGCTCTAAATCTAAGGTTCCTATGGTTTTTGTTATAGTTAAATCTCCAGGGCAAACATACAAATATTCCTGCTTACTTGAACATAAACATAACATATATTAAACTGTGCTACTTGTATTCACTGACTATATAAGAGAAATAATGAACTTGATAATCAGCAAATATATAATAAGAAGGCCAAAGTCCAGTGATGGAAGTTTCTATTTCCCATGCCTTTAGCTACAGCTAAACTCAATGATTGCTAGCATTTTAATCATCTTGATCTTTTCACTTGACAACCTACCAACCAATGCTAAATAGAATAGACATCTATCACATTCAGTTTCAACATTCAGGTTACTTGCAGAATAATGTCTTATGGCCATTCACTACCTGATGAGACTTTCAAAATGTTGAGAAACCCAGAATCATTATGAAAGTTCCCTTATTAAATGATTGAATGAAGAAAAGGGAGTGAGATATTTTCCTTTTTAGTCTCCAGTATGGCTAGAGAACAGAGAATGAGAGCAAGAAAGACAAAGCACCCATTTTTATTTGGAAAAGGAGGTTGTTCAAAGAAAGATATGCTTATTTTTCACTGAAAGGCTGAATGACAAACCATGCTTTAAAAAAAAAAAAAGGCTAAGACCCAAAACACTAATTGAAAAAAAAATACATGTATTGTTTCTCTTTTGCTTTTGAAGAGGACCAGTGCAATCACAGGTAATGTCTTGTCTTAGATGTCAATTGACTTTAAATGAGGCTGAGTTTCACAAATTGATCAGCCTCAGTCTTTCTTCTAAATCTTCCTAGTCCAGTGGGGGAAAAAAGTCTGGACTACTGGTAATAGTTCAGGATGCTGCGGATTCCTTGGTGTCTTCCAAGCTAGTCTCACTAAGCTCTAAGTGTTTCACATTACTTGTTTCAGCTGCCTTCATGGCCACTGGAACAAATTGTTCTCATCTGCCCCTTCCATCCAAGGGTAGAATTCCCCTAACTCACTGATAGGTTTGAGTCCTGTTGGTTGCCCTTAATCTGGTTTGACTTGTCTGTCAAGACAGTTTTATCAAGGTGTGGCCTCTGCACATGCTACAGCTTTTTGGAACCACAGATCAGAGTTGGAGGAAAGATGAGAATACCAAAGATGTATGAACAGCTCTAAAAAGCATTCAGCAAATCTTCATATCAGAGTTGCTAGATTTCCTGGAACCCCTCATACACCCTTGAAAAAATAATGAGGGAGTGTTAGTATTATTCTCCTATTTTAGAATTTTTACTATTGTTCATCTAAATCCCATGAGTTTTTTGATGAAACTTACTAAGACATTTTCCACAATGATTTTGACCTCTCAGAATAAAAGAACTCTGCCCTTATTTTATTGCTATTATATTATTGAAAAGGAGTAGGAAGGAAGGAAGGAAGGAAGGAAGGAAGGAAGGAAGGAAGGAAGGAAGGAAGGAAGGAAGGAAGGAAGGAAGGAAGGAGGGAAGAGAGGGAAGAAGGAAAGGGAAAGAAAGAAGAGAGGAGGAAGCTTTTATTACATAAATATAATCAAATTATATTCCCATGTTGGTCACATGATGTCTAAAATTCATATCTTGTTCAACAGAGTAGTCCATCATCTCTCTGTCATTATGTTCAACTAAATGATCAAATATGATTCTAAAGGACTGATATAACTGTTCACTCATGGCAGAGAGGTAATGAACTAATATGCAGATTTAAAAAAAAAAAAGGATTTTGTCCATGGTTGTTTGTGATTTTATATGTCCTTTTCCATTAGATTTGTATCTCCTTTAGAACAAGATTTGTATCATTACTTTTCTATGTGTCTCTAATGCCAAAGTTTTTAACCAAATAAATGTTATTTTAACTGAAAAAAAAATAACAGTTATTGAACACATTTTTAAATGTCTCAACTAAGAAAAATGAGTCTATTTATTCATCACCCGATAACTTCCAGAGACACTCATTACTTTGAACCAAGTGTGGTTAGATCATATCTAAGATACAATTAAATTACATGTGTGTGTCAATTCACTATTATTAAATAAACTTGTATCAAATAAGAGTTTTTACATGCATATCAATTGAAAAGTTGAATGCATCTGACTGAAATTTGTTGCCTCTCACAGTTACAGAGATTCATATGTTTTCAAAAATGTAAATATTCATAGCTTTGTGAATAGAGCAGTGGAGTCAGGAAGGGCTGTGTTTAAACTGAGCCTCAGACACTTATTAGCTGTATGACCCTGAGCAAGTCACTGGACCCTGTTTGCCCATTTCTTCATTGAATTGGAGAAGGAATGGCAAATTACCTTATTGTCTTTGCCAAGAAAACCATAAATGGGATCCCAAAGATTTGGACATAACTGAAAATGACTGAATAACAACAAAATATATTCATTCAAGCATTTTCAAATAGTATTTATTTTAAAGTAAGTTATATTTATTATAGCAATCTATTTATATTTTATATAATTGTACTTGTGGGGCCTATAACTTTCAGATCATTAGTTACTTTCATTTGATATTTTTATCTATAAAAAGATGGCTCCTAACTTATACCACCATTATCCTTTCTGTAGAATGTAATCACCTGGAGGGCAGAGGCTGTTTGAGTCTGTATCTTTGTACCCTCAGTGCTTACTAAATATTTGTTGAATTTCCTTGGCTCAAAATGAATTAATCACAGCTGTGATTAATTTTTCATTTTCTTTTTCTTATCCCAGAAACCCAGAAGCTTAACAGACAAATTTCACGTTTAGGAAAAATTACTTCTAAATGAATGAAATGAATGTAATTAACAAAAAGAAAAGTTGAAAGGTAGAGCTGTGACATTTCTGAATACCTGGCTGAGGTTTTAAAAAGATCTCTTAATTTTGCCAATTATCTATATGAGGCCCCTGGATGCATTTTGTTTATAGTATAGCAATCTGAGTTTTTTAGATCTACAGATTCTGCCTGACAGTATTATGACAAAACAGAAATGTGAGGGTTTGTATTTTTTTTACCTTTTACAAATATGAATGTATGGATTTATTTTCTTAATTAAACCTGATTTTATATGAAAGTCAAATGCCCAAGTGAATAAAACAGTTAACAAAAACAAAAAACAAAAACAAAAAAAAAAAACAAACCACAACTAGTTCAATTCTCCTTTTTCTTTCTAAGGTTTGTGTAAGCTTAGTCATTTTGAGGCAGCTAATGCCCTCCTCTCTTTTATCAAAGGATAAGAAGTCAACTTAAGGTAGTAATCGAAATATGATCCTCACCCCTTGGATTTTCAGCCTTTTGGGGCAGAACTGTATCTAACTGCTTGTACCTTACAGCCCCATATATATTACTAGTATTCAACAAATGTTGAATAAAAACAAGTTCTCCTTTTTTGTATGTATTTCTAGCAATCGATAAGAGTGAAATCTGAGCAGGCTTAAAACTCTGATTAGTGCTGCCCTGGGCTTAATGTTGGGGCTTCAGACATGCAACCAAAGAAAAGGGATCCCTCAGGACATGGGATGTATTTCCTTTAAAAAAAATTTAGGTTAAAAAAAAACACAAGCAGGGAAATTAAGCTGTGTCTAGATTTTTAATGAGGGAACCAAGTTGAACTAAAAATTAAAGGGAAGTTACAAAAAGGAGCTGTGCAGCCTAAGGGGGAGGAGTAGTCCCATCTGCTTTGCCTTAGTAAGAACCCATATGTATGGAAGAAAGTGGGGGAGGGTAGGTGATGGAAATTTGGATTGATTGAATTTTAAAAGAGCCTATGGTGTCAGAAACATGGTTGGTGAGCCAAGCTGTTCACTAAAGTTAAAATTAATACATGTAGCTGGTGTGGGCAATGGTCAAAACTAGGTTAAGAACATGTTGGTTCAATTGGCTGGCATAGGGATTACTCAGACAGGATATGGGTCAGGGTAGGGAGCTGGCATCAGCAGTAGTAGGAATCAGGAATAAAAAATTCTCAAGGCAAGCAAAAAGAGCAAGTCAATCAAAAATATGAGAGAGGACTTAAGTCTAGTGCATAAGGATCTTTTTTTTTTTAGTTGCATTTCATTTCCTTTTTAAAGAATGCATGGTGTCTTAACTGGAGATCCATGGAAAGAATTCATCAGATTTACAAACTCAAATGGGAAATAATTACATTTTATGTCAATATAAATAATTTTCCTTGTAATTCAATGCATTAATGTTTGTGTTTAAAAATTTTTATTCTGAAAAGAAATCTACAGGCTCCATAGGCTACTAAAGGGGTCTATGACATAAAAAATTAAGAACCTAACCAAGAGAACATTGTATATAGTAATAGCAATATTGTTTTAAGAATAGCTTTGAGCAATTAAGTCATTTCACTTATAAATACATAAATTAAAAATAAAGGACATATGAAGAGAAATGCTATCTACATTCAGAAAAAGAACTGATAAGTAGATGTATGTATAGAATTACTTCACAGATATGTGAATCTGTATGTGTGTATATATGTATATACATGTGTTTGTCCACATATGTCAAATGGTGGCCACCTCTGGGGTGGGCAGAAGACAGAAAAGAAAAAAATGAAAAAAAGAAATTTATATAATAACTTTGTTGTATACTTGGAAAGAATACCAAGTTGTACATGGTAGATTTGTAGTTTCATGTGCATTTGTGTTTTTATTATACTGTGTTATAGAAATGTTTCTTTTGTTCCCTGAATTGGAAATAAAATAAATTTTAAAATATATAAATGAAGAAAAAAAGCTTTGTAAAGGGAAAAAAAAGAACCCTCTGACTATTAGGTCAGAAAGAATCTCAAAGAGAGGCAATTTAATACTGTGTAGAGGTCTTTGTGAACTTCTGAAATCAAACTGGGAGTGAGGGGGTGGAACTTTTCATTCTCAAAGACCCAGGTTTACTCAGCTGACTCACCTAAGCTAAATTTGAGTTAAGACCATTTTGTTGAGTTTCTTCTATCTAGAGTGTAATCCATGGTGGGAGAGGGGATGGGAGGAAAATGGAGTTTTCTGCATTACTCACCCTCAAGAATTTGGAACATCTGTTTTGACAGGGAGAGCCATATTTTTGCTCTGATTTAACACTCAATGAAGTTGCCTCGTACAGTTTTAACAGGGATTTTTATCCCTTTCATAAGGGTTCATTCTCTGGAGATCATACGTTTCCTGGGCCAGGGTCTAGGATTTGTTTATGGTTCTTTCAGAAGCTTTTTTTTTTTTTTTTTTTTTTTTTTTTTTAGCCCCAGCTGGTTGAAACTTCTACCTCACCAGCTGCTTCTTTCAATCACTGTCCAGCCTCTAATGCACCGGACTCAGAGGAATCATTCCATTTCACTGTGCCCTGGGGGTTCTTCTGCTTGCATATATTTGATGAAACACTAGGATCAGTCTGCTTTTATAGTGAGTCACTTCCACTGGTACCACCTGAGACTTAGGATGATCTCCTTTTGGAGACTATAAATTCAGTAAAACTGTTGTGGGTTTTTTTTTCAGTCTCTTATCATCCTTAGGAGAAAGTCATCAGCCACTTAATACTTAGCCAGCTATTTAAAGGGCAAGAAATTATTTTAATAATTGTAATGAATTAGAGTATAAACTACTTATCATGTAAATTAATGGTGATTTCATACCATGATGAAAATTTTGTCTTGACCATCTTAAAATTTATTTTACTTGAGGAATTTCTCAGTTTTAGATTTACTTAATGTTAATTAGTTGATAATATGTAATGCAATATAATAATAATTAGTTGGTAATTAATATGTAATATAATAATATAAGTTCAAGAGACTACACAAGAAACCTAGATTATCAATTAATTGATAATCTAGGTTTCTTGTGTAATTTCTTGAACTTCCATCCTTTCAAACCCAGTTCTTTTTTTTCTTCTAGACTCTCCTGAAAGTCCACTCTCTAGCTGCTATACATTTAGAATTCTTTCTGGAAGCCACCTTCCCTTCAGTTCTTGTGATTCCCTTTCTGTTGCATGCTCAAAAGTTTATTCTCAAACTTAAAACAAACTACCCTCCAAACATCCGTGCTACTATTTTGTTGTTCTTCAATTGTGTCTGATTCTTTGCGACTCCATTTGGGGTTTTCTTGACAGACATGGGAATAGTTTACCATTTTCATCTTCAGCTCATTTTACAGATGATGAAACTGAGAAAGACAGGATTAAATGACTTGCCTAGAGTCACATTTCCAAGACCAGATTTGAACTCAGGAAAATGAGCATGGGATATGGATGTAGTGGAATATTATTGCTCTATAAGAAACAATCAGCAGGATGATTTCAGAAAGGCATGGAGAAACTTACATGAATTGATGCTAAATAAAGTGAATAGAAGAACATTGTACATAGTAATAACAAGATTATGTGATTATCAACTCTGATGGATGTGGCTCTTTTCAACAATGAGTTGATTCAGTCCAATTCCAATAGACTTGTGACAGAGTCATTTGCATCCAGAGAGAAGACTTCGGGAACTGAGTGTGGACCACAACTTAGTATTTTCACCTTTTTGTTGTTGTTGTTGTTTGCTTGCTTGTCTTTTTCTCTCACTTTTTTTAAATCTGATTTTTCTTGGGTAGCATGATAAATGTAGAAATATGTTTAGAAGAACTGTTTTTTTTACCTATATTGGATTACATGCTATCTTGGGGAGAGGAGAGATAGGGAGGGAGGGGGAAAATGTGGAACACAAGATTTTGCAAGGATGAATGTTGAAAACTATCTTTGCATATAATTAATTAAATAAATTAAATAATGTGATTAAGATAAATAAAACAAACAACTCCCCAATCATACCATGCTACTATAAACAATGCAATTCTGTCTGTCTCTCTGTCTCTCTTTGTCTCTGTCTGTGTTTCTCAGTCTCTCTCTCTTTGTCTTTTAGATGTCTTCTTATTATTGTTTAATTGTGTCTAATTGACCCCATTTGGATTTTCTTGGTAAAGATATTAAAGTGGTTTACCATTTCCTCTTCTAGTTAATTTTACAAAGGAGGAACTTAAGCAGAATTAAAATGACTCGTCCAGGGTCACACAGCTAATAAGTATCTGATGCCAGATTTGAACCCAGGAAGATGTCTTCCTGACTTCAGGCCATTCTTTGTGACACTCAGCTATCAATCCCATACAAATGTTTAATAGGAACTAAAGGTCAGTAGAAAGGTTAGGGATAGATAAGTAGATATGGGCATCAGAAGCATAGAAATAATAACTGAATCCATGAGAGATCATCAAGTAAAATAAATCTAGAGAAAAAAAAGAAAAGAGCCTAAGATACAGCCTTGAGGGATACTTACAATTAAGGGGGGGGGGGTGACCTGGAAGACAATCCAATAAAAGAAATTGAGAAAGAGATGTCAGACAGGGAAGAGAAACAAAAGAGAACAATGTCATGAAGATCTAGAGAGGAAAATAGTATCAAGAAGAAGTGGGCTATTGAAAGTGTCAAATGCTACATTGAGGCTACAAGGATAAAGATTGAGAAATGGCTTTTAGATTCATCAATTAAAGAATCATTGGTAATTTTGAAAATAGCAATTTCAGTTGAATGATGAGGTTATAAACCAGATTGTAGAGTGTTAAAAAAAAAAAAAAAAAAGAATAACAGAAAAGGAATGGAGGCACCTGTTATAAATAAACTTCTCAAGGAGTTTAGCCACAAAAAGGATAAGTATAGAACAATGGTTAGCAAGGATAGGTGGATCAAGTGAGGGTGTTTTGAGAATGGGCAAGATATGAGCATGTTTGTAGGCAGTTGAGAAACAACCAGCAGTCAGAAAGAAATGAAGATGGTGAGAAAATTGAAATGATAGTCGGGGTAATCTGCTTGAGAAAGCTAGATGGCATGCTATCACTTTTGAATGCAAACATACAAGCTTTGGCAAAAAGAGCTTCTTCATGTATGAAAGGAGTGAAGGAGGAGATAGTAGTGGAAAGCATCTGAGTAATGTGAGATGACGAATAAGAAAGAAGAGGGAACTTTTGATAAATCTATTTTATCAGTGATATGAGGTAATTTTCTCAGCTGAGAGGGTACAGGGAGGAGAACTTATTGGAGGTTGAAGGGGGAGTAGGGAGTGAAAGAATTTGGAAAAAATGATGTAATGAGTGGGATGGTAAAGCTATTTTTTTGTGACTGTTCAGCTGCTTTAGTTGTTTCTGATTCTGCGTGACCCCATTAGGGAAGTATGATAGGATCACCTTGCCTCAGGGAGGGGCCTGTTGAGATTACAAAACATAAATTTGTAATGAACCCAATCAACATGGTTTCATGATTTTCTCTAGCTTCATTCAACAGCATGTAAATAGGAGCAAAAGTAACAGATGGTGGAAATAATCCAAGGCTGAACCTTGGAAGGGCAAAATAAGATAAGGAGGGGAAGGATATTGAGAGAGAGAGAGAGAAAAAAAAAAACCAGGATAGAATTCAACTTGTTCACAAAGGGGTCAAAATGGAAAAGGAAAATATAGCCAGTGCAGGAATGATGGCTTAGGAAAATCTAAGGGGAGGAGGGACTAGGATTCACAATGAGGATAGAGAACAGGGTTTGGGCTTGAAAGGTAGAATAATAACAGGTTATAATCTGCTAAAGAAATTTCAGAGTTCAAGCATGTGTAAGTAAGACATTTGTGGATGATGGCAAAATCAAAGGTTTGACCAGAGATGTTGTGAAATTCAAATTATATGATATATATAAAGCACTTTGTAAATCTTAAACTACCAGATCAATGGCAATTATTAATATTGTTATTATTATTACTTTTCTCATCTTTCAAACTTCAACATATATAAATATATACATTCACACACATAAATACATGCACAACCACTGTGTGTGTATTGATATATATATATATATATATATATATATATATATATATATACACACACACATATATATATTTACATATATTTATGCATATACACATACCTACTGTGTGTGGATTGAGATAGATGGATAAGTAGATAGATAGATAGATAGATAGATAGATAGATAGATAGATAGATAGATAGATAGATAGATAGATAGATAGATAGATAATGTTGAAGTACCATTGTCCAAGGACAGGAATTGAGGAGGAGAGAAAAATTCATGCTCCCATCTGAATTCAGTGGGGGAAAGGAAAATGTCCTGGAAGTTAATAGATAACAGCTGCCAGAACCTTTATTGGGTGGTAAATTAGAACTGATTGATGATGGTAGAGAGATCCTAGAAGTAGTGTTGGAAAATAAAAAGTACTCCAACTCACCCATCTTGACTGTGAGAAAAGGTTATGATTGAAAGTTCAATCAGTGCTGCAAAGGAAGTCAGAAAAGCTATGTCATCAGGGGGAGCCAGATTTTACTGAGTACAAGAAGATGAGAGGAATGGGAAAGTATCAGTGAAAACACTCTGAGGGAGAATGACTTGCATGTGAGGGAAGATTTTGCAAGATCACCTGCCTCACCTTCCTGTCCAGAGCCATTTGGATCAGTGGCCAGATATAGTAGATCAGGGTGACTGGAGATGGCCCTGAATCTACTAGAGAAGAAAATAGCAAACCACTTCAATTTCTTTGCCAAGAAAACGCCATAGACAGTATTGATATACTATGGTTCATGAGCTCACAAGAATAAGATGAGGGAATAATATCTGCTTCTCTCCAGTGAATTGTCAGTTGCTACTTGAGAAATTCATACAACTTTCTCCTTCAAGAAAGACATAAGTTAATGTCAAGTTCTTTATTGTGATAATGTCGACCACTACTTTGAAATGTTATTTACATGGGGATTGTCTTTTTATTTTATTTTATTTTAAATGAAGAACTCAGTTTAATTCCTTTTGCTCCAGAAAACCAAATCAGGAGCAATGGGAAAAATCTGAAAAGAGACAAAACCAAGCTTACTGTAATGAAAAACTTTCTATCAATTATAGCTATATAAAAGTGGAAAAAAGGAAAATTGGGAAATTGTCGGTACTGATTCTGTTGGAGGTTTTCAAACAAAGTTGGGGTGAACATTGGTAGAAATTATTTCAGATGTAAGGAGGATCATCTGGGGCAAGGATTAGAATAGATGAATATTGAAATCCCTTGCAACTCTGAAAATTTGTCACTTAAAATAGGACTTAGAATGATTACTGACTTCAGTCTGTGCAAGAATGATAACCCCTCTCCCCTATCAACTACTAACAGTGTAGTCATGAGGACAGACTATTACTATGATAAATGAAGTATACACAAGCAGCAGACCACATTCCTAGGAGGGAGGTCAAGCAGGAAATTCCTGCCCTTCTCCTCCATCCTCAGTTAACTCTGAAGCTTCAGGACATGAAATAAAATTTAAATCACATTGTTATTATACATCTTAAAGAGGGGAAACCACTCCATGAAACCATTTTATAGATAATATCATTCATATGCCATATTTTTATTATGTACAACAGCTGTAGGTAAATCTTTTCTCAGCAGAATGCCATTGTCTTTATTCCTGGGCATTTTGTTTTCTTCTATTTGCCGAACATTGTTTGTTTTTATACCTGTTCCTCTCCTTTCAAAATTCATTCATTCCATATATATTTATTGAGCACTTGCTCTACAAACCCACATTTATTTTCAATGTTAATTTATGAAGTAACAACACTTTAGCAGCAATCCAAAGTTGCCCAAAACTTTGCCTAGCACTTTTGATGGAAAATGGAAAGCTGTGACTCAGTACTGTTTAGCAGAGAAAAACAACTACAAAAAAGTGCTGTAATAATTCCTTTGGTGTATATGTGGCATCTTCCTGAGTTCAAATCCACCTCAGACATTTACTAGCTGTGTGATTCTGGGAAAATCACTTTACTCTGTTTTCCTCAGTATCCTCATCCATAAATGTTGGGGAAGAAAATGGCAAACCACTCTAATATCTTTGCAATGAAAATTTCAAAAGGGGCCAAGAAGAATTAGATGTGACTGAACAAAAAAGTCTTTTTAACCACACTCACTATTATTTCATACCTGGTAGATTGAAACTTAATTGTGATTGGGGACTATTTTATTCATCCTTAAATTTCACCAAGTTTCTAAAACACTGCATTGTAAATTCTTGAAAACTTAATTAAATCTATGCTTTCTGACACTATGAAATCTACAGGATAACCATGAAAGCATCACAGACCAAGGAAATGGAGCTGTATTTGGAGGTAGGTTCCATAAGTACATCAAGGATTATGAGGCTATATGACACAGTGGATAGAGCACTGATTTTAATACCAGAAGTCCTAGAATCAAAACCTACTTCTTAGCCTTATTACCTACTATATTATCTTGGGCAAATTATTTTGCATCCATAAACCCAAACAGCTCTAGGAAATAGAAAAATCTGTGACTGATTTGATTGCCTAAATAAATACAATCTTAAACACATTAATGATTTATTAAGTGCCTATTATATGCCATACATTGAAGAGACAAATATAAATAGGAAATAGTCCCTACTTTTATTAGAGGGGATAGAATAGCAATTCTATTAAGAGAAGGAAAACAGGTACATAGAAAATTAAACATATATTTCATGTGTGTATTTGTAACTGATAACATATTAAACATCTATGCAAAATAATTTCTGAAATGAGAGCATTAGCAATCCACAGGACAAGAATAAATTTCCTGTGTGAAGGTAGTACTTAAACTGAACTTTGAATAAAGTAAAAAAATTTACTAGGTAGGAATGAAAAGAGACTGCATTCTAGTAAATGGGAATAGTCTGTGCAAAGTGGAGCCAGGAAATAGAATGTCATGTATGAGAGATAGACATTTAACTGGAATTTAAAGTATATGAATGAAATAAAGTAATCCTAGAAAAAGTAGACTGGAATCTAGTTCTACAAGGCTTTAAATTATAGAGGAATAAGGAAGAGATAATTCCTCATCTGTGAACCTGAATGATTAGAAATATTCTGGGGCCTTCAATAGAGATAGAAGATTGGAAAGAAGGGGAAATTGGGAACAGAATTCTGAGTATGCTGAATTTGAAAATGTCTATGGACTATCCCAATAGACATCTAGATATGTACCACAGTTGAGGAAACAACCAAGCAAAGTACAATGAGATTAATTTTGATGAACACCATCTTTTGTGAGCTCTGCCCGAATTTCTAGACCATACTATATCTGTAGAAGATCATCAGTTCAGAGCTTAAAAAATCATTTAATTCATCGAATCCAACCCCATATTACAGATGAAGAAATAAGGTTTTGGGAGGTAAAGTATGACTAAGGTCACACGACAAGTAAAGAGCAGAGTAGCAAGTAGAAGTTGCTCAGATTCTAACTCTAGTAGCATTTTTCCCCATTATATCATGCTGTCATACCACAGTGCCAATACCAATAGCTTATATAGTTAATTTGTAAAAGAGCAAAAGCTAATCCAGTTATAATAAACTTGTCAAAATATTTGTTTTAAATCTACCAGTTTAAAATAGTTTTTAAAGATAATTTTCTAATTCCATTTGCAGTGATTCAGAAGCCCATAATTAATTGTCCAATATTAACAATGTTTCCTCCCAATAAACTGCTATGACACTAATTTCTTAAAGTATAAACAAAGGTTTATACTGAAGTGATTCAAAAGACCTTTGAATGCAAAATTTAATAAATTAAAAAGAAGACTTTTATAAAATATCATTCATCAAATTCATTGCTGCCTTTTCTCAATCAAGGAGACAAGGTAATTGAGCTGTGAAAACAGAAGGCAGCTGCTGCTACCAATAGCCCCATCAAGGGCACCACATTCTCTTTCTGCTTTGATGGTGTCTGGAGGCTTTTTATCAACAATAGCAATCCATTTCTTTTTATCTTATTTTTATGGATCTCTTCTGTTTTATCACCATCTTAATGTCTGGATATATGCATTCCCTACTAACTGAAATATATTTTTATAAAAAGATTAAAAATGAAAGAAAAAAGGGTTCAGTAAACAACCAACACATCAACTGAGTCTGACAGATATACAATGTTCAGTAGTCATAATTCTCAACTTCTGTTAAAAATAAAATGGGGAAATGTATTTTCTTAGTTCTTCTCCAGGGCTCAGAGTAATCATCTAAATAAATTATATACTATTCAAATACCAACTTATATTGAATTTTTTTCAAATTTAGAATTTTCAATCATTTAGACAAGAATTCTCCCAGATTAGTTTGGTTTATTGAGATATGACATATATAATGTTTAAGACTGAACAGGATCTAATTTCTATAGCAGAAAGAAATACAGAATCTTCCCCCACAAAAAAAAAAAAAGAAAAAAAAAGCCTTGTTTGAATTTCTCTTACAAAGAAAAAAAAAACTGTAGTTCAAATAAAACCTTGTAACAACTTTGTGATCTTGTTTTTTAAATTAAAAATTTTTTAATTGAAAGAAATCCATTTTCTCTCCTTCCTCTCCTCCTCAAGCTACTGGGGAAAAAAGACAAAGAAAAACGCTGTAATAAAAATGCATGGTCATTTTAAAAACATTTTAGAGCTGATAAACTGCATGATCTTATGAGTCTTACCACAATTCTATGATTTGAGAGATATCACTATTTTATGACTTTTTTACATAGGACATGGAAAGAAAAATAATAGTGGAAAATTATTCTACATTAAGAATTCTGATGTTGAATTTAAAGAAAATAAAAGTTAAGAAAACATTGTCTCCATGCCTTTTTGAAAACTTATTTCTGTATGTTTGGTATTCAATTCATTTATTTTTAGCTTATCCCCCAGGCTTTAGAATAACTGGCATAATATGGTATGTCTATAATTTTTTTTAATTCAATGGATTTGGATTTAAGTAAAAAACTGAGGCCTGTCCAAAAATGCAATTGGCTGCTTCATGAAGCAATAAACTCCAGACCTTTAGAGTGCTGAAATGGGCCCTCTATTAGAAAAGTTGTAAAAGAGATTCCTCAATTGGGTGGGACACTGAGCTAACTCCAGACATATCCTTATCATCAGAACTGATTCATGAAGGCCTGCAGCAGACACTGCCAGGGACCAGGCCACCAGATCAGTGTGGGAGTTTCCGTGAAGTGGGGCAAAAATATAAGAAACTCAAGGGAGGGAGTCAGTCATAAGCTCAGCCTACAACATTCTCTGTGGATGCCTCCAGATCCAAACCTGATCTCCCTATCTGGAAATCTTCCCTCCTGTACCTGGCATCCAGCTCTGACTCAACTCCTTAGATTTTAGCACTCCCAAGAAACCAGGCTCCCTTTTTCACCATGTTTAGGAGTTGAGTTAGGTTTACTTACTTAAATATTGATTCAAGCAGTCCTCTAAGTAGCTGGCTATACTTTGAGTTGGATTTCCTATCTCACAGATGGGAAACCCGAGGCAGCAATTGAGGCACTTTACAGACAGCCCATAAGTCCCATCTTGCCAGCCAAGTAAACCTTTCCCTTTCTCATAGGACTTCAGGATTAAGCTAATAGTTTTTATAAACCTCTTCCTCAAGAAATGGGGAGGCTAAGTGGTGCAGTGGATAGAATATTGGATCTGGAGTCAAATCTGGTCTCAGACACTTACTAGTTGTGTGATCTTGGGCAAGTCACATAACTCTGTTTGCCTCAGTTACCTCCTATGTAAAATGAGCTAGAGAAGCAATAGCAAACCACAGCATTATCTCTGCCAAGAAAACCCCAAATGGGTTCATGAAGAGTGAGATACAACTGAAATAGCTGAACAATCATAAACAAGAGATGCCTCGTGACCAAGGCCAAGGTGACTACTGTTACTTTCCTACCTGTTGGAGCCATTGAGTCACCCCTTTCTTCAACACTTCCATAGATCTGTGATCTCATCTACAAGAACAATGGCTCCAACCATACCTCCAGTCACCTGAAAATCACCCCTAATTAGACAATGTGAAAGGGTTTGCATATCTCTCCACCACCACCAAAGCTCTAGCTTGTTGTGGTTGTTCAGTCATGTACAACTCCTCGTGGCGATTTCTTGGCAAAGATACTGGAGTGGCTTGCCATTTCTTTCTCCAGTATCATTTTACAGATGAGGAAAACTGAAAGAAATAGATTAACTTGACCAGAAACACATATCTAGTAATTATCCAAAGCCATTTTTTTGGTCAATAAACATTTACTTTTTATTTATTTATTTACTTATTCATCCATTCATTCTCTCATTTATTTCTCTATTTGTCCATTTTCTAGCTTTTTTTCTCAACATATGCAAAGATAGTTTTCAGCATTCACTTTTGCAAAACCTTGTGTTCCAAATTTTTCACCCTTCCTCACTTCACTCCTCCCCGCCCCCCAACTAAACAGCAAGCAATCTAATAAAGGTTAAAAATGTGCAATTCTTCTAAATATATGTCTACATTTATCATGCTGTATCAGAAAAATCAAATCAAAAAGGGGGAAAAACCATGAGAAAGAAAAAAAAAAGCAAGTTAACAACAACAATAACAACAACAAGGTGAAAATACTAGGCTTTGATCCACATTCAGTCTAAAATAGTTCTCTTTCTGGATACAGATGGTTCGTTCCATCACCAAGTCTATTGGAATTTCTGAGTCCATTTTTGAACTCACGATGAGCTTTCCTGATCTGAAGTCCACTGCTCTAACCACGGTGTCCCCTAGATGCCCAAAACCCTAGTTACTGCTATTGGAGGAAAAAAAAAAAAAGAAATTCATGAAATTATGATTCTGCCAAATTTACAGAGTAAATAATAGATGGAGAACTAGCCTTGGAGCTACGAATACTTTAATTCAAATCCCATCTCTTCCATCAGTTCAGGTTATCCACTTCTCTGCAATTTTTAGCATTAGAGATTCCTAGAGTTCTGAGAGGTTGGGATTTACCTAGAATTACACAGATAGAATGTGTCAGAGAGAGAACTTGAACGCAGGTCATCCTCACTCTGAGACTGCTTCTCTATCCACTCAAGAGATAATAATCTCTCCATAGAGACTTCTAGAGTTGTGGCAGAATCATAATTGCCTGCTTTCTTTTTTTTTCTTGTAAAAAATAACTTTATAGTGCTATAAAAAATATGAGCTCTATGATCTTAGAAAAAACAAGAATAGGCTTGAACAAAATAATGGGTAGAACTAAGAACATTGTATATAATAGCAAAATTATTTTAAGAATAACTTTGAGCAACTAAATCATTTTGATTAGTAAAAATATTTAAATTAACTATATAACGGAAGACTATCTGTATCCAGAGAAATAATTAAATAATCGAAAACTAGAAATATGTTTAGGTTGATTTTACACACACACACACACACACACACACACACACACACACACACACACAGAGAGAAAGAGAATAGTTTTATAAATACATATATACGTATATATGTGTAAAAAATATGTATGTATACATATTTGTGGCTAATGGTACCTATCTAGAGTGGAGACAGGTAGGAGGGAAGAAAAACTACATAATAATTTTATTATATATTTAAAAGGAATAGCAGGTTGTATATAATAAATCTATAGTTCCATGTGGATTCATCTTTTATTATTCCATTATATTGCAGAAATACTTGTTTTATTTTATGAATTAAAAATAATATAAATTAAACTTTTTTAAAAAAATCATAAGTAGGACTTTGGTGGTGGTGGTGGTGGTGGTAGTAGGATGGATGAACTGTTTTGCATTTCCAATTAAGAGTAAATTTCAATAAGTTAGAGAATAATAAGAGCATAGATTCATGTGAGTATTGAAAAAGGGAGTGGTCATGCTACCATTTATTATTTATAATAATAATTAACATTTAAATAGTGCTTTAATGTTTTCAAAATGTATACATATATTACCATATATATTACAAATCATTATATATCTACATATATATTTATGATATACCCGCATATGTATCTCATGCCCTCGTTATCCAACTTTTGCTTAAAGACTTCTATGGGAGGTAAGGGGAAGTCACTAGCTCCCTAAGTGATCCCATCCTACTTTTGAATATCTCTAATAGGAAGTTTCTCTCTTACATCAAACTTAAATCTTCTTCTCTGCAACTTGAAAATATTACTCCTACTTTTATTCTCCCCAAGCAAGCAGAGCAAGTGACTATTTCTTCTGTACGATAGCCTTTCAAATCCTTGTTAACAACTTTCAAGGCTCTTCAAAGTCTTTTTTTATTGGCTAGAGAAGATAGTTGGATCCTTCCTAGTTGTGTGATCCCTGGTTATTTAACATCTATCAGCCTCAGTTTCCACATAGGTGAAGTGAGGATGATTATAATTACACCTACCTTGCAGGTAAGGATTAAGTGAGATAATATATGTAAAGAGTTTTGCAAATGTTAAAGTACTACATAAATGCTATTTTATTATTATGCATTTATTTAATCAGGTTAAACACAGTTCTTAAGCCCAATTTCATATGGAATCAGGGCTCTTCACTGTCTTGGTTGCCTTCTTTTGGGTGCTTTTCAGCTTGTGAATATTCCTCCTAAAATGTGGTATCTAGAACTGAACATAAGCTCTAAAGCTCTATATTGACCAGGGTAGGGTACTGTGAACTCTTTGTTTATGTTGATGAATCCTAAGTTTACATTAACTTGTTTACCACATCACACTGTTGTTTTGTAAATTCTCAAGATTTTTTTCAAATGAACTATTACCTAGACACACCTCTTCTATCTTATATTTGTGGATTTAATTTTTTTTTTAATCTTTGATTAAACCTTTGTTTTTATCCCTATTAAATTCTGCTTTCTTAAATTTTAGTTAACTTTCAACAAAGTTGAAATCATTTTAAAATCTGCAAGTTGTAGTCAATGATCTTGACTTTAAAATGAATTCAAATGTATTTTTAGAGGAATTAATCTTGGTAAGGAGAAGGGTCACCTTTTTGTTAGAGAATAGAGGGAGAGACTGAGAGATGATGTCAAATGGTTTTAAGATGAAGAAATTGGGAGAACTCATGTTGAATTGCTACAATTTTTTTTTTTCAATAAAGTAAGAGACATTGTGTCTCAGCTGAAAGAGGAATAGAGAGGAGGAGGTGACTAGGAGCTCTGAAGGAAGAGAGAGATTGGACTAACTTTTTTCTATTTTGTTTTTTCTTATTTTATGTTTAAGTTCTAAGTAAACAAATACATTTTTGAAAAGGAGATATGGAATCACTTAGAGTGGAAAAAGAAATCTCTTACTTCATTCTTCTCTAACTTTGTATCTTCCACCCAACTTCCTCTTTAATTCACTCTTTTGAATTGCTGCTGTTGTTGTCTGACTCTTGGTGACCCCATCTGTGGTTTTCTTAGCTAAAATATTGGAGTGGTTTGCCATTTCCTTTTCCAGCTCATTTTACAGATAATGAACTGAGTCAAACATAGCTAGTAAGTGTTTGAGGAAGGATTTGAATTCATGAGGATGTCTTTCTGATTCTAATCACAGTGCTCTATCCACTGCACCATCTACTTGCCTATAAGTTGCTGACTCACTCATTTTTAGTCTTAATTCTCTTGAATTCCCATTCAGATTCCATCCTTCTATCCTCAGAAGGAATTTGCTATCCCAACAGTTTAGCACCAATAACTATTTTAATCATAGCGCATGCGTGTACTAGTACCCTATCAAAGGAACCTAAGATACCTTCCAAATCTAAGATTCATTCTAAATATATTTGTCAATTTGGAATATTGAGATTCTAAATCATGCTCTACATTTCAAATGACAACACAGTTGTAGAATAGGATGCAATAGAATAGGAAACAACATACGTAGTGTTTATGAAAAAAACAATGCTTTTGGAATTATAGATGACGTTTATATAACAGCTACTATGTGAAGAGTAATATGCTAAGTACTTTACAAGTATTTTCTCATTTGCTCCTCACAACAACCCTGAAGTAAGTACTATTATTACCCCATTTTACAGATAAGAAACTGAGGCAAACAGGTTTAAGTGACTCACCCAGGTCACATAGCCTGTAAATGTCAAAGGAACAGATTTAAACTCAGATTTTCACAGCTCCGAGCCCAGTGTGTCACTGTACCA
Source organism: Sminthopsis crassicaudata (assembly GCF_048593235.1). Lineage (NCBI taxonomy): Eukaryota > Metazoa > Chordata > Mammalia > Dasyuromorphia > Dasyuridae > Sminthopsis > Sminthopsis crassicaudata. Next base: position 514,451,667 of record NC_133617.1, read on the forward strand.
CCTAGCTGCCTCAAAGGACTTGATTTCAAATCCTAGTTCTGTTACTTGGTGCTTGTGTGACTTTGGCAAGTCATTTGCCGTCTACAAAGTTATACCTTTCAGCATTAATTCCATGGTCCTATGATAATTTTTAGAGTTCAAAGAGATTTCAGAAGACAAAAAATATAACCTATACATGAAAATAAATCCCCATAACAATATGCTAAATAAGTAGTCATTCAATCTCTATTATTAGGGAACTCATTAGCTCCAGAGGCAGTACACTGCACTTTCACATAGTTTACATTGTTTAAAGGGTTTTCCCCCTGCTTTTAAAATTAAATTTGCTGCTTCTTGACTACTACCTATTGCTCCTAGTTTTAGAGATGGAGGATATTAGTTGGGGATGTAAAAAAAATAACAAAAACAACTAGATTCTATAGGATCAATAACCTAGTAACAATTTTAATATTTAGTAAAATACTTTAGAAATATTATATCATTTAATCCTCTCAATAGTCTTAGGAATGAGATGCCATTATTATTCTTAGAGGAACTTGAGATCGACAAAAGTAAAATTACTTGCCCAAGGTCACAAAGTTGATAGTTTCTTGAAGTAGGATTTGAACTGAGATCTATTATGACTCCAGCTCCATTGTTCTATATACTATATCAGGGATTCTTAAACTTTTTCCATTCACAACCCCTTTTCACCCAAGAAATTTTTAAGTGACCCCAGGTATAAATATAAATATAATTATAATATTACATAAGAACTATAACATAATTACAATTATAATATCATTATAAATCATAATTTTGCACCTCCAATATTCAATTATAAGACCCCACATCGGGTCACGAACCATAGTTTTAAAAATTGCATAATACCAGCCATATACCTCTCCACAATAATGCTTCATATTGAGGGCAATATTTGAGGTGAGCCTTAAAGGAAGCAAGCAATTCTCTGAGATGGAAGCAAGAAAAAAAAAAAAAAACAATATCAGTGTAAGGAAATAAGAGAGAAAGAGTATTATATGAGGAACATGCAACATGATAAGAGTGATTGAGTGGCTAGATGACAGAATGTGAGAGAGAAAGGAAATAATGTATAATGAGTCTGGAAAGATAAGTTGAATCCAAGTTGTGAAAGAACAGGTATGTTGATGCAATGAAAAGTTAAGAGTTGGAATCAGATGACCTCAAAGGCCCTTTCTAGCTCTCTATCTTTGATCCTGATAGCTAAGGGATAAATGGATTGATTTCATCTCTGAACATTCTTGATAAATAATGAAAAGTATGAATTTTTTTTCAGTCTACAGATAGGATGCTTTTAGCCCAACTTCTTTCATAATTATCCTTAGTCATGACTGAAGGAAGGATTTTTAAATGGAAGACAAGTGATAAATTGTTCATCATACCTGCAATTTTTCTGTTTATACTTCAATTGTTCAGAAGACTGGTTTATTGAACAGCCCAATAGCATGTCCTTATTGGCACAGAAACAAACAATGCTAAAGAACAGGGGGATAAAAGTAGTTAGGAAGTTAATAACCCAATAGAACATTGTTTAAGTCTTCAAATTTTCAATAAAATCTAAATTTGAAAATCTAAATAATAGTATTGGGACATTGCATTTTCCTATTTTAAAAATTAAAAACCTTTCCAAATGAATCACACTGCTAATAAAATGACAGTCATTGAGAAAACTAGTTGTGTTCTCAAAATAATAATAACAGCTTACATTTATAAAGCACTTTCCAGCTAGCAAGCAATTCAGGTACATTATCTCATTTGATTTCCCCAACAGTCCTGTCAGATAGGTTATAAAATAACTCCTGTTTCAAAAATATCCTAAAAGGTATTCATTATAATAGTATTTATGTATTATTTTTAAGATTCACAAGCCATTTTAGTTGTCATTTCTTTTGATCCTGATGAAAAGTCCTATGAGGTAGATACTAAAAGTGGGGTTTGAAAATACCCCCATTTCACAAATGAAGAAATTGAGTTTAAGAAACTATCTCATAGTCACACAATTGGAATGTGTTGGAAATAGAATTTGAATCCAGATCCTTCCAACTCTTAGTCTACATCTTTAGCCCTTTTGTCATCATACCTCTGCAAAGTGCTTTCCTCACAACACCCCTGGGAGAGAGATAATATTATTTGCTTTTGACAGATAAGTCAATTGAGGCTCATGGAGGGATGTCATTTCCCCTAATTTTGCAGTTTGTATATAGTAGAATTGATATTCAACTGAGGTCTTTTGACCCAAATGTCAATGTTCTTTTCCTTATATTATATTTTCTACTAATAGAGAAATAATTCAAATTTTCCTGAGAGCTAAATATCTTCAAGTGATTTTAAGTCACTTAGAATTCTCTTGAGGATGAGAAATAATTAAAATGTGATCTCTTAGTGGTAATATGAAATAAATTTTGGTACTTTGAGTATATGCTAAATTATAACCGCACAGTAAGTCATCAGAAACCTAGCTTACAATATTACAATATTAATTTCTGTAGTTTTTCCACTAGAAAGCACCATAGAAACATCATAGCAGCTCCAATGAATGCTAGAAGATGGAGGGGTCTTGAAAATGAGTGAGCATTCTGAAGTATATAAACTCATACTCATCAGATTCATGAGGTTGATTAAAAAAACTAAAGAACTGACAAAAACTGAAGGTGGGGCAATGAGAAAATAGATTTTTTTTTTGGTGGAGTTATGAACTAACTGGTCTAGTCATTCTGGAAAGTAATTTGGACACACCCTTAAAACTATTAAACTGTACATATCCATTAACCCATAAATATTACTATTAAGGCTATACTCTAAAGCAATCAAGGAAGGAGGAAAAAGATGCATATATATGCAAAAATATTTATGCAGTTCTTTTCATAGTGCAGAGAATTAGAAACTGAGGGAAGTGCCCTTCAATTGAGGGAATGCCTGTAAACATGGCATGTGTCCTATATGAATGGAATGGAATGCTATTGTAAGGTTAAAAAAATTGATGAAAGGGATGGTTTTAGAAAAACCTGGAAGATTTGTGTAAAGTGATGTAAAATGAAATGAGTAGAACTTGTGGAACAATTTATCCATTAATAACAATGCTTTAAAGATAAACAACTTTGAAAGATTGAGCAACTCTTATCTAATAAGTTCAGTTCCAGAGGACTCAAGAAAAAACATGTTATTCACTTCCATAGGGAGAGGTGATAAACTCAAAGTAAAGATTGAAAAATATTTTGAGGACTTAACTTATGCAAGGATGGATTGGGAGGATTTGACTATATATTTTAATAGGTTTTATCTTTCTTGCTTTCTCAGAGGATGGGGAAGGGAGAAGTGGGAGGGAAAAAATTCAGAATATGAATTGAATGAATTGAAGGAGAATGAAAAGGAAGAAGGAAGAAATAAATCAAGGAAAAAGAAAGGAAGGTTGGTAAGGGAAAATAGAAAAGCAATGAAAACGATATACCTAATGGGAATCTAAAAAGACTTCATTCTTTTTTCATGGCTTAGCATAGATAAATTCTTAATAAAACTCCACTGTCACTGCTGTATGTATGGGATTCTTTCTTCAAATGATAGCCCTTCATCTATTAAAAGGCATGCTGCTTTGGCTGATGTCAAGCAGCTCCATGAGACTAAGCTCTAGGAAGAAAACAGTGTTCAGAATGCTTGTATTTTCTACCTTCTTCAATTGACTATCACACAGGTTCCATTAAGGTTTCCTTCTTGCCAGAAACACTTCCTTTATTTGTAGGCAAGATCAAAGGGATCAAATATAAGATACTCCGTTTGATTTCTAAAGCCCTTCATGAACTCATCCCATCCTATGTTCCCAGGCTCCTTATATTTCACATACCTGCATGCAGTCTTACATCCAACAATACTGACCATGCCATTTCTCCAAAACAGCTATTTCTCTGGTTGTTCCCCTTTATCATCTCAGCTCCTGTCTTCCCTAACTTCCTTCAAAGCTCAAGCTCAGATGCCACCTTCCACAAGATGACTTTTCTGTTCCTTTTTCTGCCCTGCAGTTCTTTCCTTCTGAGATATTCTCTGATCTACACTAGATATCTTGATGAGTTCTTTGATGGCAGGGACCATGTTTGTGTCTTGTTTTCATATCTCCTATACTTAGTACAATGCCTTGGGTAAGCTCTTAACAACAACAATAAATCAGTTAGTATTTATGTAATATTTTGAGGTTTTCAAAGCACTTTATACATGTTAAATTATTTAATCTTCACAATAAGTCCCTGAGGTAGGGACTATTATTATCTCCCTTTTTTTTTTTTTTTTTTTTTTTTTTTTTACAAATAGGGACACCAAAGTAGAGAGATTAAAGTGACAGAATCTTAGATTAGATTTGAACTCAGGGCTTCCTGATTTCAGCTCTCTTGCTCTATTCACTGAGCCACTTAGCTGTCCTTCACCAAAACTTGTCTGTATTTCATTATTATTGTAGATCTCAGGTTAATGATATTCCCTTTTTTCTCTTAAAATTTTTATTTATATTTTTTGATCTTATATCACCTAAATTTTCCTCTGTATCTTTACACAGTTTCCCTCCCAGAGAATCACTTCATATGATAAATAATTTTTAAAAGAAAAAGAAAAAGGAAAAGATCAGCAAACCTAATTATCAAAATCATCATTCACCCAATGAATCAAAAAAAAAGAAAAACATCTGGGATTTTTAAGATTTTAAAAAATACTTTCCATATATTATTTCATATGACCCTAACAACATTGTAAGATACATTCTGTTATTCCTATTTTATAGATGAGAGATCTCCATCCTTCTTTGCCCTATGTATAGACCATAAATACAGACCAATCAGTAAATTAATATTATAGAATAGAGTCATCTATTACATCTTACCCAATATATGACTCCTCCTATAAAATTTTCAACAATATGATGTTCAGCCTCTGTTTGAACATCTCCAATTACTACAAGACCATGGGTAAAATTTTTAATTTATATAAAGTTCCTTATATGGAGCAAAAATATTCCTTAGGTTTGTATGAACTAACACAGAGTTGAGAAAGTGGAACCAGGCAAATAATATTCACAGTGATTCCTATAAGGCAGATTAAAACAATATTAAAATATATCACAAATCAGATTAAATACAAAGACAAATCTTACTCCCAGAGACTTGATGATTAAGAATACTGCTCCCTTTTGCATAGCAAAATGGTGAACTAGAGTACAGAGTATGCTAGATGGGTTCAGATACATGTATTGCAAATATTTATTTTGCCTGACAGTTTTTCTTTATTATTAAGGAAGGTTCCAGATATATGAAGAAGGTGGGAAAGAAAATTATTAGAATATGACTGTAAGGCAAACAGCCAAAAAAAAAAGCATCACTAAAATATTTCTACAAAAAAATTTTCTCCTTATAATTTTCCCTGATTGCTCCTAATTCTGACCTTTGAAATCCCACAGATTAAATCCAATAACTTTCCCACATGACAGCTATCAGAATTTATTACATTTTTTCTTCTGTAGGCTAAATATTCCCAGCTCTTTCATGGTTCTTCATATACTGTTGCTTTGGGGCCCCAAACCATCATAATGACTGGTAAAATGTCTGATAAAGCTCCAACTTGTTAATGCCTTCTGGCACAGTGGGTAGAGGACTGGTGTAGCTAGAAAGACCTGAGTTCAAATCCAGCCTTCAGTATCTAAACCCTAAATGGGGTCATAAAGAGTTAGATACAATTAGAACAACTGAACAACAATAAATAAAAGATAGTTCCTAAATGAATACAACACTCCAAATGTAGTGTGAAAAAGGCAAAAAAGTAGGGCTTGTATACTTGTTTATTTATTTATTTAAGACTGGATCTCCCTATCTCATCCAAGCTTAAAAGTGTAGCATTTATTCACAGATTCCATCCCACAAATGATAGTCATGGGAGCTTAAATTTGCTTTATTTTTGATCTGGACCAACTCACTTTTTCTCAGGTAATCTGATGCTTCCATCCTCTTTCTCCCAGGGTCTCTCCACATTGATACCACACTTAATGAAGACACTCAATCAGCTTAGGTCACCATAGCTCTGAACCCCCAAGCTCAAGGGATCCTCTAGTCTCAGCCTCCTCAATAGCAGATTATAAAGTGGTCCTACCACACTCATCTCTACCCATCTTGTTCTAGACATAACATTTCTATTAATTTGTCCTAAGACCAAATTGTTATTGTTATTGCCTCCTTGTCATAATAATGATTTTGAGACATATTAGTTCTCTAAAACATTTGGAAGTTTGCCAAGCAAAATCATCACCATCATGTCCCTTCTCTAACTAGGATTCCAATCTGAAGCTTTTCCAGAATTTTCAAGTGAATAGAGGAATAGAGCAGACAGGAGCACTTAGCTTCTTGTTAACCCTCCTCAGTCTCTACCTCCCCACCTTCTTTAACTTCAGTGATTAAAGAAAATGAAACTACCTTCTCCAAACAAAAAAAATTAAGAATATTCAATACAAATAATATATAGGAGTTATTACAGCAAAATATTGGATTTTTATCAATTCCAAAATATGTATATAATAAAATGTCACATATATTAATATTTTATAATTTACAAAGAATATATTCATATATGTTTATGTACATATGTATACACATACACACATTAAGATAAATAGTGAATCCCATGAAATGATCACTTTACTCAGAATCACCTTGCATATTTTCATTGATCTAGACTTAATAGCTGTATTTTTACATAATTATAACTTTGAATAGTGGAAATTCAAATACTTACAATCATCTCATGAAATTTATGTTTCCACTAGTTCAGACAAGGTATGTTTCACATACATATACATGCATGTGCATGCACACACACACACACACACACACACACACACACACGATTCCAAAAGTAAGATTTGCCTTAATTAGAAGAAAATTCTACAGAGGCAAGGAAGAACAGAGGGGAGGAAAGAAGAATGAAGTGGGATGGGTGTGCCTAATAATATCTAGTAAATACTTCACAGTACTTTGATCATACAGAGCTTTTTGACATGATATATATATATATACATATATATGTATACACACATATTTACATATACATATATAACATATACATATATACATTTTTTTTACCTGCTAGGTGGCACAATGGGTAGAATCCTGGGCTTGGATTAGGAAGATTCATCTTCATAAATTCAAATCCAGCTTCAGATACTTACTGATGTCTAACCCTGGGCAAGTCACTTAAATCTGTTTACCTTAGTTTATTCATCTATAAAATGAGCTGGAGAAAGAAATGCCAAACTATTCCAGTATCTTTGCCAATACACTGCAAATGGCATCACAAAAAGTCAGATATAACTGAAACTGATTAAATAAGAAGTATTTCACCAGTACAGAATGTCTATAAAATGACATCTAAAAACTCACTTAAATTTACAAAATTTCTTATGTCTTGTACACAAATAAATTATATGCTATAATAAAAACTCTAATTTAACCAGAGATACCATGAGGTATTTGCAGTATATTATTTTATATTTCCATACCTCACTTCATTCTTCCTCTCTCCCTCTTTATTCAATTTTCTTCTAATTCATGAAAATCTTGCTTCCTGAATCTTTTTATAGCAAGTCAAATAAAACAACACTGTCCAACCCAAAGTAGCATCAAAAACCAAGAACAATTGACTCAATGACATATAGCATAATAAAGGGAGGAAAGTAAGGTAAATTATACAAAGAAAAATGTAAGTCTAGGAATAATAGACATATGCATAAGAAGCATACCTACTTAACAAGGAAAGGGAAAACTTCTTAAGTGACATCTTGGAAGAATAGCTTAGTAACTGTTGCCAGTGAATCCTGCTAGATTATTATGGGTGCACTTTTACCATGTATAGACACCCACACAAATGTCATATCACAAGAATACAGCAGGGCTTTTGAGTAAGAATCTTATGATTATTATTCCTAGTATAGTGTCCTGGGGGAGGGACAGGAGGACTTTTGGAGGAAAAGAAAAGCAGAAGAAAAGAGGGAAAGAATAAGAAAGAAAGAAGAAAAGAGAAACTATTTGTTAGGTTTTGTTTTGTTTTGTTTTGTTTTACCATTACAACTATTCTGGTCCTTTTTTCCTCCCTTCAATCATTATTTTCTTTGGTTGATTATTTCAACTAATGTCACTCTTAAAACCCTTCCTATCCTATCCTATATTATCAGTAGCCAGTGTTCAGTAGTTTCAGTCATATCCTACTTTTCCGTGATCCCATTTGGCGTTTTCTTGGCAGAGTTAGTGGAATGGTTTGCCATTTCCTTCTCCAGCTCACTTTTCAGATGAGTTCAGATGAGCAGGGTTAAATGACTTGCCCAGGATCATATAGCTAGAAAGTGTCTGACACCAGATTTGAATTCAGGTTTTTCTGATTCCAAATCCACAGCTCTAGCCATTGTGGCACCCATCTACCTAATAGGCATTGGCAAATGTCAATCCTAGGTTAATTCTCCTATCAGCTGTCTGATGAGGCAACTTAGTATAATGGAATCAGTGTTATACTTGTAATCAGGATGAATTAGTTTCGAAAACTACCTCAGATGCTCTATTATTGCATGACCTGAATAAGCCATTAAACCTCTTTTAGTTTCAGTTTCCTTGTCTATAAAATGAGAATAATAATAATAATAATACTTACCTCAGTGAGTTTTTATGAGGATCAAATGCAATGTTACATAAAAAGTGATTTATAAATCTAGTATATGATGATTTTTTTTATTATTATTATCCTCTCTGAGCACTGGCTGGAAAAAAAAAGTCAAAAAATCTAGTTTCCAGGTTTTTCTTTTAAAATCTCAACTGGTTTCTCAAAGATTGAAGGAAGTACTTTTTTTCTTCCTTTATTGACTATCTACATCAACTCCCATTTTCTCCTCCACTCTATTTTCTGAAGATAATTAGACTATTCTTGCCAGTGTCACAGAATGATAAGATCAGCTCTTTCACCTAGACAAAAGAAAAGACCCATAAAGACAGCTAGAGTTGACTGATGAATATTCCTCTGGCTCTATTCTACCAAACTTTATACTTACTTTACTAACTATAAGTTTGATGTCAGCTCAAGACTAAAACCAATAAAAACCCTTAACATCTGTGAGTTTCTGGAATTAGTTAACTGGCTGAAAGGAACTGTTTTCTTGGGACTTATCCATCTATGCTAAAACTTCACTTCTTTACACCAGGACAAAGTGGGGATCCAGGGATGGTAGTGAAGTAAAAAAGTATACACCTTGTTCTCTTTGTTATTCCCTGTTTATCCTATATATGGCTTGTTTGTATAAAGTTGTTTATATGTTGCCCCACACATATGGAAGGCTCTTGAGGGTAGAATAGCAAAATGTTTGGAACATAAGTGCTAATTGACTAAATTATTTATTTCCTCTCTCTTATTTTCAGTCTTTTCTGTCTATTTATACCTCCTCTGCTACTTGAAAACATATCCTGTTCTACTTTATCCTTAACCACAAAAAGCAAAGAAAGTCATGATATGATATCTTTAAAGGCAAAGAAAGTCAGGTTGTGCACCCATCATCTCCCAAAAGATAGTACCAGGAAAGTTGAGTTTGGCCATTGATGAAGCCAATTGGATTTTCATCAAGAAATTGGATATTCATCAACTAAAATGGAATTCACTCTAACCTATTAAAGAAAATAGATGAACAAGACATTTGACATACAAATTCATTAAAACAAATAAACAAAAATGACAAACCTTTAAAGCATACAAAGACTAAGACAAACCAATGTTTATATTCTTCAAGAAGACAAGTACATTATAGTATTTGAAAACTTCCTAGTTTTCTGCAGGCCATTGAAGGAACAATGGGAGAATATTTTATAGATGAAATCCCCCCAAAAGAGGGTCAAACAAAAGTAGTTCAAGGTGGCCACTTTGTACAGCAAGCTAATCAGGGTTCTCTAGCTTGTAAGCCAAAACACTCTTCTTTATGAGTTGGATGAGGTCTATACTTATTCAAGGAACTGAAATCACCATAATATCAGCTAAAGGATCTCTTCATTTCCAAATGAATCCTCACTTGCCACAATTGTAAAAAGACAGTTTTATTTTCCCCATAACATAAAAGTCTTCATATAAAAGATAATGTTCAGCTCTTAGATGACTCTTAAAAATCACATTTGGCATTTTCTTAATAAACATGCTAGAGTGGTTTTCCATTTCCTTTACCTCCTTTTATAGATGAGAAACTGAGGCACACAAGATTATGTGATTTGCCCAGTGCAACAGAGCTGGTAAAGATCTGAGGCTGGATTTGAATTCAAGAATACAAGTCTTGCTGATTACAGGCCAAGTATTCTATTCACTGCACTACCAAGCTACCTTTCATGTAAAGTAGACTTAAATAGAATAATATTCAAAATCTATGTGTACAATGTAATAAAACTTAGGATACTATATAAATTAATGTATGGATTTAGTGCCATATTAATCAAATTATCAAGAAGCTTCATTATGGAACTAGATAACCTGATAATATTTCAATAAAGAAACAAAAATTCAAGAATTTCAAAAGAAACATTTTTATATAATAGAAATAAAGGGAATTTATCATTAACTGTTTGCAAATTATATTATGAAGCAGTATGCATTAAGCCTATTTGTTACTGGCTTTTAAAATAGAAAATATACACATTAGACAAAGAAAGTCTAGGAAGACAGAGATAGAGACAAAAGAAAGATGACAAAATCCATCCATATGAGATGGATAGAGATGATAATAGAGAGATGGATGGATGGAGAGAGAGAGAGAGAGAGAGAGAGAGAGAGAGAGAGAGAGAGAGAGAGAGAGAGAGAGAGAGAGAGAGAGAGAGAGAGATTTCACACTCATCATCTATCTTGTGTAGTATGATTTATCATCTGTCCTCTGGAGTCATAGTTGGTTATACACTGATCAGAGTCTTTTGAATTTTTTTTTAAGTACACTGTTTTTATCATAGTATAAACTCTTCTCATTCTGTTGAATATACTTCACATAAGATTGTGCAAGTCTTCCCAGATCTTATGAAGCCACCCCATTGTCATGTTTATGATGTAATAATATTCCATAGTAATCATATGCCATGAATTATTTATCTTATCATTACCCCCTTCTTCTTTCCAGTTTCTTGCTACTACAAAAAGTTCTGCTATAAATATTTTTGTATTTATAGATCCTTGATCTCCTTTGACCTCTATGGTAGTTGGATACAAGCCCAGTAAGTGATATCACTGGGGCAAAATATAAGCACATTTTAGTCTTTGAAGATGTAGTTGCAATTTTGTTCTATAAAATGGCTGGACTAAAGTATACTTGCAATTTACAAATACACAGTACAAGAATAAAAATATCAGTTCTTTGAAATATCAAGGTGATTATCACAGCATCCCAGGCAATCATCCTGTAGTAGTATTCAGAGAAAATAAAAATAAACAATATATACAATAGTCACAGCACAATACATGGCATCACTTGACAGAGTGCTTCAGTGACTAAAATGCCTAAATTACATGTCTGAATTATATGTATTACCTGTCTAAATGACTTCTGAGTACATGTATATCCATAGCAAACTAGCAATAAGCAAAAGCAGTAAAAAGCAAAAATAAAAAATCCAAGCTAGTTATCTAAAATAATCTCAATAGACCTATAAAGAGCAAGCATAAGTATAATCATTAGCATATGCTCAAATAAACCATAAGCAAATAGTACTTAACAGATAGGTTTTGCTTCACTACAAACATGGGCAAATACTATATGCATAGCACAAGTACATAAGAAAATCAAACATCAAATAATAACAGTATAATTAAAGTATGAAGTAATTAACATGTATATCAATCAACATGCCTGCAAGATATCTTTAAACAAGCAATGTTCTACTACTGGTATGTGTGTCTGTATGTACATATACACATATATGTATATACACACATATTTCTTCTGCTTGTTCATTTGTGATATCATAAATTATTTTGACCACAGGTTGAATGGGTCTAGCCAATAACCTCTCTGTCCCCAATACCTTAGCTGGCCAATGATATGAGGTGATCAACACTGTCATCAAAGGACTTTCCTCCCTAAATTTCCTCTTGCTGAAGGTCTAGACTATCAATATTTCCACGCTTTATGGATTGTCTCTGTATCTTAGAATCTTTATACCTAAAGATGCAATCAAGAAAAGAGATACTTCTAATTTAGTACTAATCCCATGTCTGAACTGGAATTTCCTTCCATTTAAGGTAGTCATATAATATTATACACTCCTTCTGTTTCTGGAAACATCATTTTCAGAGACAATATCTGATTCAGCTAATTTTTGTATGACTGGTGAAATTATTTTCTTAGAGCTCAATGAGGTAAGTGTGCATTACTTCTCTCAACCCTTCATGAGAAAGTCCAACCAGATCTGTAGTGGGAAATAAGTGATTATGTTGAATTGAATTTTGGGGCTCCTTCCATTTTCTAGAATCCAGGGGTTCTCAAACTACAGCCTGTGGGTCAAATGTGGCCCGCTGAGGATGTTTACGTGGCCTGCCAGGTTATGGGCAATGGGCTGAGGGGCGGAGACAGAGTGTGAGTTTTTGTTTTTACTATAGTCCGGCCCTCCAACAATCTGAGGGACAGTGAGCTGGCCCCCTATTTAAAAAGTTTGAGGACCACTAGAACAGGGAAATTGTCTAATCTCTCAACAACTTTGTATAATTTGACTTTCCAAAATTCTGCTATTTTGCTTTTGCCTGAATATCAAGGTTACATAACAGACTTCTGTTCTCCTTCCTGATGATCTTGACAGAGTTAGGCATCATAGCTTTAATTTTTTTTTCTATCAGAGTTCTTCTGAGCTGAAGTTGTGACCAGGTGGTTGGATTTTTTATCAACTTCTCTCTCAGCTGAGAAATGTACTGGTTGTGAGTATTTATAGAATATCTAATCTCTATGACTCTAAAGTATGTCAATAGGTAGACATAACTCTTACCAGTATGGACCTCTAATACCATAGCTGGGCACTTACATATTTATTTTAGATTTGTTGCATGCTGCCTTCATCAAGATTTTGATGCTCAAGCTATGAGTTTCTTTGTAGAGATGTGGAAATATAAACTTCTCAATATCTGCCAAAATAAACATTTTCTTAAGAAGCTTGTTCTGAAAGACTCTACTATCATCACAATAGATGATGATAGGGAATTTATAAACTACAAAAATACTGAGACATAGTTCTCTTATAACAGTTTATTATCCTAGTAGCTTTTTCATTTTTCATTGGATAGGTAGATGCATACTTGTTGAAAGGATCAGTTGCCACTAAGATATGACATCTGTCTCTTTTTGTATACTAAAATCCCAATCTGGTAGGTTACAAAGGTTTTCTAATGCTTTTTTTGCTATTCATACATTCCATACCAATTAGCAATGCTTTTCTTGCATGCACTAGGCACTAATTTCACCATTTTTAGTAACATCTACTGATCTTGGACCAGTAAAATCTGTTACTTACTAGTTCTGAAAATCTTTCTTGACCCATATGATCAAAGTTATCTTGTAATGTTTTCATAGCTGTAAGGTGATAAACTCTGAGTTATACCAATTAGTTCTTATTACTATACATGAAATTAGCCAGAGTCTGAAAGTGTTACATGGCCCAATTCCAAATTCTACCATTGTCTAACTAATGAGGCACATTCAAGTACCTTGGATTTAAGTCTTTTAGCATCATTTCCTTGTTGGTTTGAGTGTATCACTTCTCTCAGTCCTTGAGTATTCATCTCTTCTTACAATCAATCACCTCTTGCATTCTATTATCAACTGAGGAACAGAAGGTTGGTTTAATGAAGCATAGTTTATAGATGCTCTGGCCTATAGTTAGATAGAAGGCCCAAGTTCTCAGCTATGCTTCCAATTGATTCTAACAAAGTTCTATGGGTATTACATTTATTCCATACCTTTTTTGGTATTAGTTTCATTGTCATGTGTCTCTTAAGACAGAGCATCTCTATCCACAATAGTCTTCCTTGACCTGTAGCATATTCTGAATACATCCATCTTTGACATTAAACATCTAATTTTCACTGATCAAAATACATCATTAAATTGCTTTCTGTCTGTATCTGGAATTTTGTTCTACATAAAGTGTTTGAAATTTTAAGTGACAACCTATTTCGAAATCATGAGTTACAGCTTGTGAATGGGGTTATCCATTCTGTCACTCATCTGTTGTCAAATACAATTGATTTCCATCGATCATCATTCATTTAACACTACACATGCTTTACACTTTCCACACTAGATCTATAACTCTCTAGAATAGAAAGTATGGGCCTTTGAGTCCAACTCAATCATTTCCTAAATGAGGAAACTGCATATCATATCAGTTAAGTGATTTATCCAGAATCATATAACTGCTAAGTATCTGAGGTAGTATTTGAATCCATTCCAGTCCATTCTTTTTAATTCAAAGTCTACTGCCCTGTCCATTCTACACCATTGACTTTTGGCAAAAGTCTTGCTCAGACTTGCAAAGACTAATGTTGGATTGTGTGTGATGCAGATTACTTAAACTGATGTTTGTTTAAATTTCTCCATCCATTTATCTCCAAATGGCTTAATGAGTTTCAGAGCAATTTACATTTCTTGTCTTTATACTTCTGATTGAATTTAATCATGTATCCATGATTGTGATGATTCAGTAGCTTAGCAATAATAACAGTTCTTAATCAATTTTTAATTTAACTATCAAATCCTAGAAAAATCTATACATCTCAAAGATTCTATGAAAGAAAACTAAAGAACTGCTGGTTTATCTGGCTCAGAACTCACCTCTTGTTGAAAAACTATGTGATTCTATTCATTTAGCAGAGGCTTTGCAAAGCTACTACAACTACTTCAGACCAGCTTTCTCTAACTGACCCAACTCTTCTATTAGTCTCACTTCACGTTCTTCTACTGAAGCCATCCAAGTCTTCCAACACTTCCAGATGCCTTGGAATGTTTGCTCAAATTGGTAAAATCTAGTCAGGCATATGAAAACAGTATCTGTCTTCTTGTATCTACTGGCAATACAATGGTAGCCACTTTGTATATCCAAGACTAGTGGTGATTGCCTAGCAAACAGTCCAGGATTCCTTGAAACTATAACATTGTATACTATTCAACTTTAATTTTCCACAGTCCTATAGTCTACCCACATTTGCACCTTTCAATGCTTCTTCTATACCATCAATAGAAGATGTGTATGGTATGATTGTTGAGCTCTGAGCTGTTTTTATTGACCAGAAACCTTTCAGATGACTTCTGAGTAATGTCTTCCACCACAGATAAAATGATGTTTCTATACTTTTCTTAGAACAACATGGCTTTCAATATCTACATTATGATAACGTATTTCAACCACCTCACCATCTTTTGAAGGGATAATTCCATAAGGCAATAAAAAATTTTACATCTTACTCATATAATAAAAACTCATCTGTCTTCTTGCTGAATTTCTGCCTCAATCAATTCATTAATTCTTATGGTACTAAGGAGTCAGAAAAGTTAAATATCTAAGGATTTACTCCTGAGTTTCACTATTCATTGTTCCTGTTCGCTGGCACTTCTTGCCTCTATTCTTCTGGGGACCTCTGAACAAGCTGACTAGATGATCTAAATGTGTAGGTATTAAGCTTCAGCTTGGCCAGAATAGCCACCAGAAGGTCCAGGATACAATCCAGGATACAATATTGATTGGGTTCAATTAATATTGATCCTTCTGTGAGAATTTGTTTTTGCTCTGTCATAATAGAACTGTGCTATTCACCTTCCTGATGTCACCAATAAGCTTCCTTGGGAAACTTCAAACTCATGATGATATAACCCAGATATGCACAGATCCCATCACTCAGCCCATCTGATACATATGCAGCAAAGGAATTTCTTCAGATGTCTCTGTCAGAATTGAGAAAATCAAATATTGATTTAGTATTTTAAATTAAATTCCATTATGTAATTGATTCTATACTGTAATTGCCTGAGCGATGTTTTTTGTGTACCTATAAATTAAATCCAGAAGTTCAGCTTTCTAAGTTTCTCTATAAATCACTTTAATTGAAAGAAAACTGTTATCTCTGTGCCACTAGCTGCCCTTGTATAATTAGAAGAAATCTGTCATCTCTGAAAGGTGTAGGTGGATGCCAGGGAGTCTGGTCTGTTATCTATGCAACACTGGTTGTCTTTCAAGAAAGTCTGGTCTGTTATCACTGTGACACTAATTAGTAATGCAGGTGGACACCAACAATAAGCTTTCCATAGCAATACGATGGAAAGAAGGGCTGTTGCTAGCCCTGCATTCCTGATGTCCGTCCTGTCATATTGTTTTCCATCTGTGATGTTTCCTGTTCTTTTTTCTCCTATACTTCTCAATACTATGTGAAAGCTAGTAAGTCCCACTTCATAGTCTCTTAGCTGACTGAGGAGCTGAAATGTTGGTAATTGATAGCTTTACCGATACATTGAACATACTTGAAATTTTATGCCTCAATTTACCTTAATTTCTGTCATGAAAAAATGATAGGAGTATGATAGGAACTCAAGATCTACCATCCAGGATAATTTTTTATTCTACACTTTCAATAGTCATCAATACCTCTGTGTGGGTTCCTATCAGTTCAAATGGGAAGGGCCAAAAGCAACTGATAATGATATATGATAATAATATAATCATACTGTTTTCTGGTTCCTGAGGGTAACCTTCCTTTGCCCCAACTGTTTCATGATTCTGGATAGTATGAGACCATTCAAAATATATTTGGCCAACTAATATACAATATTAATAGAAGAACAATACTAATAGAATAGCAGACATATTTCTCTAATCATAACTTAATAAAGGTCTTCTTGTATCAAGCCTTTATCACATCAATTTCTTTAATTCTTTGCCTTTCTAATGAAAATACTTATGCTCACTTACCCAACTTTTATCAAATCCTACATGGGCTTCTCCCTTCAAATCTTCATCTGCAGTATGGCTGTCTTTATCTGTTTTCATATCCCATTTCTAAGATGTTACTGGGCCATTCAAGTAAGTGCACTTCTTTTCAAATAATTATGGTATTCCTTCTCTATATTTGCCTCCCCATGGCTAACTAAGGCAAAAATGATTGTTCTTAAAATCCAATGATGTACAGATCCAGGTCAGGTTTGTGTACCGGATGTCTGCAGCTGACAAATCTTTGTTGAATATGATCATGTCCACTTTGTCAAGTGCAATGAAACCATCTTCATATTAACCTATATATTCAGGAATCTACTCCTACAATCACCTCAAGGGGCTTTTCTTTAAGATAAGCAGTAGAACTGATAAGTGTAGTATCTACATTCTGCGGATTCTATGTTACCACTATATTTCTAGGCTTTACATAGATGCTTGCTACATAATTGCAGACCATGTGTTTCTTAGATCCTGAACAAGTGACTTTAAAACTCTCATTCAATTTACTTATCTCTTATAACCCTTATATTTATTAATGCTCTAGTGTATCTAAAACCTAGCTCATCCAAATTTCTCAAGATAGCTTTCATAAGGAGTATGATTCCTGTTCCCAAAGCATTGTAAGTTTGGTTCTGTGGTTTTTTTCTCTGTCCAGAAGTACTAGTCTCAGCTCTACTTACAGAGGTAACAACTTTATTATTAGATGCAACTCTTACTTTCTCTATGTGAATTCCTTCTTTTTTTAGAAAAGCTACTCCTTTTTGAAGCAGTTCCTCCTCTTCAGAGGGTGGCCAGCTACTATCTTCTACTATAGTATCCCAGAAATATTTGAATGGAAAAAGTTAGGTTAATTGACAGAATACTACCCAAGCGACCTCAATTGGTTTTATGTCACTATACAGTATATTACTCTTCAATCACCTTGAGTCTTTCACATTCCTTTGAAATATTTTTATGACAGTGTTATTCTCATACTTTGTATCTGTTAATATTAGGATACCACTATGGTGTTCATTAGACATCTTGGTGGTGCCATAGGGCACAGGGCACTAAGCCTGGTATCAGTGAGATTTGTCTTCCAAAGTTCAAAGTTAGCCTCCAGATACTTAGTAGCTGTGTGACTTCAGACAAGTTGCTTAATCCTGTTTTTTCATTTGTAAAATAGCTGGAGAACAGACACATGATTAATACCTACAATGCAATGATACATTTCAACTGCTTCAGCATCCATATTTTTGAAGAGATTACTCCATATATAAGAAAATCAATAAAATTGTCAGTGCTAACTTAAGCAGTAAACTTAGAGTTATCCCCAGTATCACAATAATCAAGGTAATACACAATTAATAAAGGACAAATATAAACAGTTAATGATTATGCAAATTGATATAAATGTAACAGAAATAAGCCCAAGATCATAAAACCAGAATTGGTTTTATGACAAATATCGCAAATGACTATGCAAATAGCATGCAGCAAACTGATGGCACTTGCCCATAGCCAAATGAACATTATGCATTAATGATTGCATCAATAAAACGTTTTATATAACTATTTCCATATTAACAACAGATAGAATATAAGAGAAAGGACTATTCTTATGACAGTGAGAATACTTCCAACAAAGCTGAACATAAAAAATTAAAAGGAAAGTTAGTACTTTCCTGGAATCAAAACTATAAGATTTAAAGTATATTTACAGATTCAGATCAGTTCCTTGTGATGAAGAGAGCCATCTATGCCCAGAAAGAGGACTGTGGGAATTGAGTGTGGACCACAACATAGCATTTTTACTCTTTCTGTTGTTGTTTGCTTGCATTTTGTTTTCTTTCTCAGTTTTTTTCCTTCTTGATCTGATTTTTCTTGTGCAGCAAGATAACTGTATAAATAGTATACACATATTGGATTTAATATTTATTTTAACATATTTAACATGTATTGGACTACCTGCCATTTAGGGAAGGGGCTGGGGGAAGGAGGGGAAAATTTGAAACACAAGGTTTTGCAAGGGTCAATGTTGAAAAATTAGCCATGCATATGTTTTGTTAATAGGAAGTTTTAATAAAAAAAATAAAGAAAAAAATTTTAAAGCATATTCATACACATTTTAATTCAAAGAGTCATCTCTCACCAGAGGAAATGTTTTAATGTGCATACAAAAAAGTGAAAACATAGACAGTTATGAATACAATGTCACCTATTATTATTTATGCTTTTATGAAAAGGATATTTATTATTACATATTTTGAATTACCCCAGTGTTCTGCTGGGCACATGGTAATGTATTTTCTTTTCTTTTTTAATCTTTTTTCTATTTTGTTTTTTATTTTATGTTTGTTCTAAATAAACAAATACATTTTTGAAAAGGAGTAGAAAGAAAACAATTGAACTTACAATCCTGTAAAGTAGCCTAGGGGGTACTAAGAAATTTTAACTCGTTCAAAGTTATATAGCCAATATGTCAGATGCTTCCTTGAATTCAGATTTTATTTATTTCACTGCTCATTCTCCATCTACTGTCCCATGCTGCCTATTGTAATGCCACCTGGGAATATGAATACATGAATTATTTAATAGAGAATTTAAAATATGCAGAATATTGGAAAAAATTTCCTCTGTAAGGAGATGCTTTTTGAATTAAAATATATGTAAATATTTCTAAGCAATAAAATCTACTTTTGCAAGCAAAAAAATGAAAACAAAACTAGAAAATACATTCAAAAGGAGCTAGAATAAGAGCTTGCTCATACTACAAAAAAAGAAAAGTGAAA
This sequence comes from Sminthopsis crassicaudata, assembly GCF_048593235.1. Lineage (NCBI taxonomy): Eukaryota > Metazoa > Chordata > Mammalia > Dasyuromorphia > Dasyuridae > Sminthopsis > Sminthopsis crassicaudata. Next base: position 514,471,450 of record NC_133617.1, read on the forward strand.
TATGTTAAAATTACCAAAGTTAAAAGAGGGTTCCCATTATACAAAGAAAGTGAAATATAAGACAAGACAAAAATCAAAACAGTAATCAAAAGGCCTCTTGCTCTTTCACACACACACACAAAAGAAGGGAAGATACTAAGACCTTGGTATCAAGACTAAAGCATCAAACAACTGAGATAAAAAAGAAAAGAATTTCCTCGGGTCTACATTGATAAAGTTGGGGTGACAACAAGCTCAGAGACCAAAACCATCACTAAAAATCCCATGAAAAAAATAAAATAATCTTTCAAAATAATTTTGAAAATGGATCTTAATAAAAAGAAAGAAAGCTAATAGGGAAAAGGAAGAGTATTTTAAAAATTTATTCCTAAGATGGACAACTCACATATAATAATGAGGATAATAGGATAACCAATATAATAGACATCATATAAATTCCTGTGATACAAATTGCTCCAGGTAATTCCCGTAGGTAGATGTTACCAAGGAAGATGTGTAGGTAGAGAGGAATTTGGTTCAAAACACTCCTCTTAAAATTTTATCTACAGTATTTTGGGAAATATAAATTATGGTATCTGTTTATACCCTAGCTCATTAATGGGAAGCTTATATTTTATGTCAATATAGATTCTCTTTTGCTTGTGGGAAATCCAGAACAGATCAAGGTCCACTTTTCTTCCCTAACCTCACACCTCAACTCATACCAAACCAGGAATAATGTCTCCCATCTCTTTAAAAGAATAAAAATCTTTTCCCAAAGTTATTACAGCTGACATCACTAGTTGCACAATATAAAGATATGGTGGTCACCTAATTTCATTTGTAGTAAGGTATTATTCATGAACAACAACAATAATTATAATGTTAATGGTCATTATGGTAAATAATTAAAGATTGGATCATTTGTAGGAAAAGCAGATGCCTAATGTGCTTGTAATGGAGAAGAGAATCAGTTTCTTTTCCTAAGATTTATCCTCTCCTAGAAGAAATAGGAAGTAAGGAAAGAAATAGATCATCTACCAGCTTAATATAAATTTTGAGTGTACCCCTATTATTAAACAAGTGAACCTGAGAAGAAAAAAAAAGCTCTCTCTGGCTGTTCTGCAATCTTGACCACATACCCAACCAGTACTCACTGGGAGAGGGAAGGGAAGGAGGAAGAAAGACCATTCCTGAATTTCCTATTTCTATCATCCACAACAAGAAATCATAGTCCTGGAGGAAGGGGGCAGGGGTCCTGGATGCATGACGTTGCCCACAAAAACTTCCTCTCCTATGATATGACCGAGATGGAAGGTCTGGCTTAGTCTTTCCAGAAGCCCACAAACCCTCCTCTAGAAATAAGTGATGATCTTTTGCACACTCATTCTTTTGCTTTCCCTTGAATTCTCAGGCTTAGTATAGTGAGATTAACTGACTGATTTGCTATGAAAAGGTACTTATAAACATTAAAATATTAACCAAATGTGGACTATTTTTATTCTCTTCCATGGATTCATTTTTAAAAAGAACATATTTTACTTGGTTGCAGATGTATATAGCATATAATCCTTGGTTCCTCATCTGCTTGGAGAGTATTGTCAGAAAGAAAGAGATCAGATTCTGGAAATAGAGAATAGACTGTGTTCCTCCAGTGCCAGTAAATCCAGAAAGATCCCATGCCAAGAGCTCAAGCCTTGTAGTCAATTAAAGAGAATCCTTTTCATCAAGTGGCTTGCAGATCAGAACTATTTACAAAATATCTGTTCATATTCTAAACTTCCCAAGTTACTTCTGTTATATAAGATAATACAACTCTAGAAGCAGGATTACCAGTCTCTTCCATGTGTGGGATTGCATCTACTGAGCAAACTGATGCTTGCTCACCAGCCCTTATACCTCAATTTGGCTTCAACAAGGTGTGGGTAATGGGAGTAGGATGAAATAAGTTTGGAAAAGTGGGTGTCAGATTGTAGCAGGCTTTAAATGCAGATTTAAGTTTGTATTTTATTCTATAAAAAAACCAAAATTTTTTTTCTCTCTTTTCCAGTCCTGAAGCTGCCAATGTGCAAGATGCTATGCTAAAATTTGGGGATATAAAGATAGATATAATTAAAGTCCTTGCCCTCAAGGAACTTACAATTCAATAGAAGGAAGAGGAGGAAAAGAACACAGATGGGAAATTCACACAAATAAACATGAGTCAAAATATCAGCCCAGGTCTTCTGACTCCAGAAACAAAGCACTTCCCTTCTTTCTGGATTTGCTGGCACTGGAAGAGGGTAAGCTGCTGAGGCTTCCTGGTGGTAGTAAATTCAGAGCAAGAGTGCCTGACCCTGTTCTGTATCTGCTGTTTATTCTTTCCTGCTTTGGAGTGAAGTAGATTGGGGATAGCTACAATCTTGTAAGCTCTAAAACATGAAGAAAGTGAGCCACCAGAAGGTCCAGGAAAGAAGTCCATGCTGGATTTCATGGTTAGTCAGTCTGATATAATGGCTCTAAAAAGTCCACTCGTATCTAAAATGCAAGTTCATACAGCAGTGATAACTAAATGAGACTAAAACTATGTAGAAAATTATTTAAGTCTGACTCTATTGTTTCTAAGGTGGTATAGGGAAAATAGCACCCTTAATGATTGGGGGAAAGTTTGTTCTACTACTCTGCTAATCTATGAAATGTTTAACCTTTTGTAAAAACAAAACAAAACAAAACAAAAAAAAAAAACCTGATCAATTTTAATTAGTTAGTTGGAATTGGGGGTTGACCAAAGGCTACTAGGGGTGGAAGGAGAACAATGGAATGAAAGTTTTAAGTCATTAGAAGATTCCCTTCCCTTCCCCCCAGAGATATTCCTAGAGCCCTGAGAGGAAAATACAGCTAAACCACAATATGAGTGAAGCCAGAGGAATTTGCTACAACCATTAACTATCTGTCCCTAAACTTACCTCACTTAGAAAGAGGATCCCTAGCTTACTGTCGTGATTTCTCCAATTGTTAGTGATAAATACTTTCCAAAGCTATTTTTATATTTATGTACCATTCTTGCTGTTGCCTCATCTCAATGAAATATGATCTTCTGGATGACATAGACCCACAATTTCCAAAATGTATGCTATAGTACTCCTGGGTGCTACAATAAACTCAAGTGGATAAGGTAAGATATTTTAGACACTTGAACACACGTAACTATATAGAACTTGTAGAGCAATAGTATCATGAAAAAATTACTGAACCACTAAAGATACCCCATGAATCTACAGATTCATTTTTTTTCTTTTTTCTTTTTTTTTCCTTTTGGTCTTTGTATTCTTAGCATCTAGCATGGTGCTTTACATATAGTAGATATGTGATGAATTTTTCTTGAGAAAAAGAGCAAGAAGAAAGGAAGAAAGAAAAAAAGAAAAAAAATTAGCTAAAGGGCAACTAGATGGTACAATGGATAATGTCAGGCCTGGAGTCAGAAAGACTCAACTTCCTGAGTTCAAATCTGGCCTCAGATACTTACTAGCTCTGCCACTTTATCCTATTTGCCTCAGTTTCCTTATCCAATGGAGTAGGAAATAGAAACCACTTTAGTATCTTTGCTACAAGAACCCCAAAAAGGGTCCTAAAGAACCAGATACAACTGAACAACAACAAAGCTAATTAATATGAAGCAAGAACTTTAGACATTATCAAATGCCTACTACATTTTAGACACTGGGAATAAAAAAATTAAAAACAAACTAATCTCTACAATCAAGAAGTTTACATTCTACCTATGATATATTCAATTAGCACAAGAATATTCAAGGAGGACTAGTTCCTCTGATTTGAGGGTTTGCCAAGTACTATTCAGAGCTATTCAACCTTTGTCTCTGCCTGCTACTTAGCCCTCACCTGTGTCTCCAAGAAGCTATAGCATGCGCAGCAGCCACACCCCAGTAAATTGTTTCAGCAGACAGGCTAAACCGGGTTAAGGATAACTGATGGGCCTCAATTCTGTCTACCCCATGAGAAGCATGTGAAAACTTTCCCTGGCAGAAAGGGCAGATGAGAACTATTTGTTCCAATGACCTGAATGGCCAATGAAGCAGGAACTATGGAGCACTAAGATCTTTGTCAGGTCTTAGAGGTCATCCACTGCATCCCAAGCCATCTTGGCTTTTGTCTTGCCAACTCTAGGAAAAAGAGTGAGGCTAACAACTTTGTACAACTCTCCCTCACTTATATACAATCCATGCATGAGTAAAGACATCATCCCATGGTGTCATTAATCTTCTTTGAAAATGAAGAACAAAAAACAATGAACAATAAGCACAGTATTTGGGAGGTAGTAAGTATTTAATAATTTTTAATTCATAAAATGATAAGAAAATACAAGGTAATTTTGAGGAAAGAAAACACTTAACTGGAAAAAAGGAAGCTATATAAGCTTTTATTTTATTGATGAAGAAACTCAATAAATAAATTTGTTTATGTTTACGCTAGTTTTGGAGAAGTAAATAAAGGACTTGAAACAATTTTTTTCCCTGAGGCAGTTGGGGTTAAGTGACTTGCCTAGGGTCACACAGCTAGGAAGTGTTAGTATCTGAGGCCACATTTGAACTCAGGTCCTCCTGACTTCAGGGCTGGTGTTCTAACCACTACACCAACAAACTGCCCAGACACAATCAATTTTATTGTGCATCCAAAGGCAATAAGAAGCATCACTACATGGATCATTTAGTTATTACATACTGCAGTGCTCAAAACTCAAAAAATAATTATACCATATGGTCCAATTTTTTTGTAGAGGAGAGTAGATAAAGGAATTATATATAAAACTCATTAAGATTAAATTAAATTTACAATATTTACAAGCTACAAAATTTATAATATTTGTAAATTAAATCAATATTGACTGTGATTCTTGGAACTTCAATGAAGAGATAGGAATAGGTAAGGATAATGGAAAACATGCTGAAAACTATGGTTCTTATTCCTCTAAGTGATGATAAAGGATAAAGATTCATAGTTTACACAGAAATTTCATTCTTATACATTATGGAGACTTATCTTGAAAGGAAAATCAGAAGGCGCTAGTTGCGACAAATGTTGAATACCATCATACTGGAAAAAATGAAATTGATTCTATTTTAATGGACAAATAATGATCCATTATTGATATGGGAGTTATACTTGAATCAGCTTTGTATCAAGCCAGAACACTGGTTCATTTAAGCAAAGATCAAAAGTAATATAAAACTGAAAGTATTAAAAAATAGTTTATTTAAAAAAATAAAAATCTATTTAGTACAATTAATACTACTCCAATCTGATCTATTATACAAGCTATTCATCCCAAAAATAATAACTGAAAAGAAGAAAGGTCATAAATAAATTTATACAGAAATTAATTAACCAATATAGTGAAGATAACAAAAGAACCTAAAAAACTACTATAGTCAAGAAACATCTAACTTATTTGCTGAATGCAATGATATGGCAGTTAAGTATAACATCATTATATTAGAATATAAATTCACTTATAAAATCTTACAGAGAAGGAATGATAAAAGATTATGAGCAGCACTAACTTCCAAAACAGTAAAAAGAAGTGGAGAAGAAAACTATTTTAAAGATCACAGAGAGATCCAATTATTTGGTCATCACTAAATTAATTATGGATGAAACTGGAAAGAGGACATCAAACATACAAAAATGAAAAAGATTTGAAATTTTTATCAGAAGAAACATACATCTGTTAGATTTGGGTCTAATACTGTTAATTTCTTCTAGAGGAAGCAACTGATCCATATGCCTATTTAGTCTTCAATATGTCATTTCTATTAGAAAATACAGGTATTAAGGACTTTCCTGACAAGTATATTTAAAAAAATTAATCCACAATTTAATGCATTTTTATCATTGCAATATTTATTGAAATATGTAGACTACACATTATTCCACTCTTCTTGTTTGTTGACTATTGTTTAAATAGTATTTGATCTTATAAAGCAAAACAGTGCTTCAGGAATGCTCATTCTACAAGGTATTTTCCTGGTGTGTCAGATTTATTCAGGATTTCTTTAAAAGCACAGCAACAGTGGTAATAGCATAATGCTTTTCACTTATTTCATGAATATGCAAAGAATTTAAGATTTTGTCAGCTTGAGGAACTCTATGAACGATTCCAGGTTTCAATTCATGTGCAACTTAATAGATAAATTCTAGTCCAAGTAGTCTTACACTTTTGGGTGGCATGGACTTGTGTAGAAGTGTGGTAAAGTTTATTTATCCCTTTTTAGAATATTTAAATGCATAAAATAAAATAGGGATATAAAGAAAACAATCATATTAAAATGTAGTTATCAACCTTTTTTTTTTAAAGTAATAGTCCTTAGGTTAAAAATTCTTGGGAGTCAGTTAACTGAGCCACACGGAGTTTCCCCAGGGTTATACAATCTGTCAAAGAGGTAGAATATGAACTTCCTGACTCCAAACTCATCATTCTATCGATTATGTCATTCCACCTAAATTATATGTAATAAATATTTTAACTTTAAAAGGTTAAGGTCTTCCATTGCAGCAAGGGTTACCTCCAGTCATCCTGATCTATATCTTGCCACTGGACTCAGGTGGCTCTGGAGGAGAAAGCTCTCCCTGACTTAAATCCAATTCACTTGTATGGCATAGCATCACCTCCCCGATGATATTGTCCTCTTCCAGAAAGACCATAATAACAATATATGTTGAATTTAATTTATTGAATTAACTCATTCTTTCCTTTAAATTCTGTTTGTAATTTTAATCTAAGAAGGAAAAGGCCACAATTTAAAAGGGAGATCATGAAAATTGCAATTGCAAAGTTGAATTCCATTAGTTGCGGTACAATGTAATAGAAAGTATACTGAATTTGCAGTCTAAGGACTTTGGCTTAATTCTGGATCTTGCTCCTTAATGTGGCAAGAGGAAAATCATTTCATCTCTTAGTATCTTGATTTCTCTATCTGTAAAATAAGGAGTTTGGATTAGATAATCCAAATAGATAGTAAAGGTTACTTCCAGGTTTAAATTCTATGACCTACACAATAAATAAAAAATAATCTAGAAGATACTGTTGGAGGCTGTAAGTTAAAAGGCAAATAAAATAGATTGTAGTAGCTTTCAAAACAATTAAATGAAAATTTATAAAGCCCCTACTATGTGCCAGGCATTGTACTAGAGTTTGGAATATATGTACAAAAATATCTACCATTAAAATGCTTATACCTCTGTTGGGAGAGAAGAGAAACTAAGAAAGGCTTCATGGAGAAAATGGAACCTTGGCAAAACTTTGAACCCAGATGAGGGTTCTGAGATGAGGAGTGATTGAATTCCAGGCATAGGCAACAGCTTGTATAAGGCCATAGAGTTGGGCGATGCAATACCAAGTTCAGAAAATGGCTAGTAGTATGGCTGGAACATAGAATTTGTGAAGGGAATAATAAGAATAATTACAAAAAGGCATGTAAAAGCCAATATTGCAGATCTTAAATGCTTTGGCTGAAAAGATTGTGTTATATACTGGAAACAATGTTGTTTTGCTGTTGTTTATCTTTACTTTCAAAGAGGATCAATAATATCATGGGTTTTGTCTTAATGCACATGTGTGAATTGGATTTAAGTGAGGCAGAGTTGTATATAGTTATCGGTCTCACTCTCTAAGTCAAGATGACCAGCAGTGGTTCAGGATGCAGTGGATGATCTTGGCATCTTCAGTGTGTGACTAAACTCTAAGTACTCCACAGTGTCTGCTTCTGTAGCTTTCATGGTTCGAACATATTGTTTTCTTCTGTTCATCCCACATGCTTGAGGTAGACATCACCCTAAATCACCAACAGAGATGAGGTCCATCTTTTACCCTCAACCTGGTTAAGCCCATCTGCTGAAGTAATTTACCATGATGTGGCCAAGGCACATGAGGCAGTTTCTTGAGGCCACAAATGAGAGTTAGCTGAAAGATTGACAACAAAAATGGATGGTCAATCCTGTAAAGGACTTGATAAACCCTCATGCCAGATTACTAGTCCTGCTAAATACCTCATATACCCCTAGAAACAATAAGGAGCCATTGAAGACTTCTGAACAAAAGACATGATCAGAGCTATGTATTAAGGAAGATTATTTTGACAATTGTTTGGGGACTTATGGGAAAAAGCAAAGACTGCAAGTGAGAAGATGAAATAAGAGAATAACAGTATAATCCAGGCAAAAAAAAATAAGAACCTAATAAGGATGGTAATCATGTGAATGGAGCAAAAGAAATGTTCTTTTCTATCTGAAGTTAAAACAAGCAGTATTCACAAATTATTTTATTCAAAATATTAATGAAAATATACAATAAGGCTATAAGAACCAAATCCCTTAATATTGCGTTGCCTGATTCTTAGAAATAGCAAAATGCCTTGGTTTTTAATCAAATTTATATGCTATTTAATTAACTTGCAAGATATGTCATGATTCTATGGTTATTAATAACAAAGTTGGCAAGGAGAAAAAACTGGAGAAAATCTGAACTCACTCATTTATTGGATCAATTCTTTCTATTAAGTGTTTTTTCTGTTCACCACAGTCAAAGCAATGGTGAATTGGGATAAAATAAAATAATTCTGGTTTTAGAATTAGAATGCCTATCTTCAAATACTGGTTCTTATGCTTAATATTTTCGTGACTTTGAGCAAGCCACTCACTCTCTGAGTCTCAGTTTTTTTATGTTAAAAGCAGGGGATTAGACTAAATGATCTCTGAAGTATCTTCCAGCTATATGTATGAGTCTATAATCTTATGGAATTTACATAGAGCCTCTCCACCATATAAAACATTCAATCTTCCTGTATTTCACTTGTACAATGAGGCAGCTGATCAAAATGACTCTTAAAGTGCATTCTACCTTTAAACCTATAAGAAGATTAATATTAAAAATAATTCGTAGAAAAAAGGCTGGATCCAGATATTATTCCCATTTTACAAATCTACAAACTGAGTCCTATAGGAGATGAATAATTTCCATATAGATATGGAATTATGATGGATTCATACCTGAGACACAATCAGTCTTATGTCTTAAGGAAGATTATTTTGGCAGTTGTATGGGAATGAATGGAAAAAAGTAAGACTGCAAAAAAAAAAAAAAAAAAAAAAAAAAAAAGATAAATAAGAGGTATCAACATAGTCCAGGCAAGAAATATAAGAGGCTGAATCATGATGGTAGTCATGTGAATGGAGCAAAAAAGATGCTATTTTCCAACTGAAGTTAAAACAAGCAGCTGCTTATAAATTATTTTATTTAAAATACTAATGAAAACATACCATAAGGCCATGAAAATACCAGATTTGATAGAATAATTTTCATTTTACTTCAAAAGTCTTCAAGATGATTGCTCCCATCCCCAAGAAAATGTTGGTGTGCTAAGTCAAGACAATGATTTATTGATTCACAAATTTATAATTCACAGTCATAAATTTACATGTTAACCAATATGAAGGCAATCAATAAACTTTGACTTTGTACTTAGTATTCAACAAATATTTATTTACCATAAATACAAAACACTGTATTACATGTTAAAAATACACAAAAATTAAACACAATATATCCCTATCTTCAACATTACATTGCTAATTTTTCTCTTTATTGGTATAAAATAAGTGTTTAGGTAGCTATCCATCCACCAAATTTTCAAAGAAAATTTTTTTGTAAAGAACTATTACCCAATTTTGATAAAAGCCATATTCTCAGGAAGTATCTTGCTGCCAAATCTAAGAAGTAAATAAATTCAAGATTGTGTAATATTGTACTCACTTTGGACTCCAAATATTGGCTGTCACCCGTGGGTGAGAAAGAGAACATTAGCCCTGCAACATTTTATGAAATAAGTTTGTTTCATATTGGAGTAATAGCACGTACTAGATGCGAATTTTTAATTGCTTTAAATGCTTCAATTTTTTGCCTTTTATAAGAATAACACAAATTATTTTGCTTGACCACAGAGCAAAGAACCAGAATTAGTGGGTGAAAATTGCTAGGAGGCAGATTTTTAATCATGTAGAAAATCTTAATAGTTGTCTAACAAGTGACAGTCTTATAAAGCTGCTTCAACAGATGAGTTGTCTGTCATTGAAAGTGTTCAAGCAGAGATTGAATGGCTATTTAGCATTCAAGCAAGCACTGGACTTGATCTCTAAGAGAGATCTTTCGACTTCAGAATTCCTTGATTTTAATAGCAAATTAGGTCCCCCCCATGTTAAATCCTTCCGCTCCTACATTTGCAGAACTATATGGACTTATATGAGAAAGGGATATTCCAAAGCTGATACAACAGAGTTCTTTCTATATGGAGACTCCAAGAAGTTCAGTTCTGAATGTCAGTGCTATCAAATAGCTCAACAAACCACATCTAAACAGAAAGCAGACCACATGCCTTCTAGAACACCACACATTTTTGGTATAACATAGCAACCTTCATTGAAACATGTTGCATGCATTTAATTTTTCCCCTCAATCTGTGCCACCTGGTATCTGTTATAAGACAAACACCAGCTTTGGCCATATTCAGTTACTAGCTGTTCCTAAGAATCAGCCAAATTATTCTTATAACATAACTTCCTTTCCATGAAATGTTGCTTCATCTTTTCTGCATATTGATCCAAGGATGAAAAATGATGACTTTAAGCAGCAATGTGAATATCAAGAACTAAAATATAAATGGTAAAAAATCAAAAAATATTTTCTTTGAATTTTAGAGGATCATAGAATTTTGTTAGAATTGGATTGTAATTAGAAGGGACATCAGAGATATAGCCTAATAATAATGACAACAGTTAACATTTCTGTAAGATGGTGTAGTAGATAGAGTGCCAGGCCTAAAGTCCAACTTATCTTCTGCTAGCTATATGACCCTGGGCAAGTCACTTAATCCTGCTTGCCTCAGTTTCCTCATCTGTAGAATGACCTAGAGAAAGAAATGGCAAACTGTTTCAGTATCTTTGCCAAGAAAACCCCAAATGGGCATAGAGAATTGGACACAACTAAAAATGGCTGAACAATAAGCATTTCTATAGAGCTTTAAGGTTTGCAGTGTGCTTTACATTGTCTCATTTGGTTTTCACAACAATCTTCTTAAGACGGTGAGAAGGTATAAAAAAAATCCCATTTTACACAAGGTGAAACTGAGGCTGAGAGAAGTTAAATGATTTACCCAGGTTCACATAGCTAGTAAGTATCAGAGACAGGATTTGAATACATGTTTTCTCTAATCCAAGTCCAGTACTTCATCTACTGTGCCACAAGATATCTCTATTTTACTTGATTATGAAAACCCCCACTACACTATTCTGAACAAATTGACTTAAAGGCTTCAACTAAGGAAAACTCACCACATATCCAAGCAGGATAGGCTGCCTTTTGATAGCTCTAAGGCATTTCTTTTACATCAGGCCTAAAAATTTTGCAAGTTCAACTATTTCTCCTGGTTCTTCTGTCCAAGAAGAAAAAGAATACATCTATTTCTTCTTCTTGAGGAGACGGTTATCTTACTTCCTCTATACCTAATCCAAGTATTTCCAATTTCTTCAACCAATCTTGATTCCAAAGCCTTTTAACTACCCTGGTTACCCTATTCTGATGTTCACAATCTTATTCATATCATTCCTAAAAATCATTAGAAGACACCAAGGATCACTTGACCAGAATGACTGTAATGTCCCAATCCTGGACAGTATTTCTTTTTTAATGCAACCTAAAATCTCATTAGCTTTTTAGGACTACATATCACAGTTTTGACTCCTTTTGAATTCACAGCCCACTGAGAAGGCCAAACCTTCGAAACTATTCTTTAGTCACACTCTCCATTCTCTGTTTATTGACTTTGAATTCAAATATTACTAATGATATTCAGGGGTTTCACAAATATCTCATTCTTCTTGACCCCATTTGGAGTTTTCTTGGCAAAAAGACTGAAGTGTCTTGGCTTTTGTTTCTCCAGAACTTTTTACAGATGAGGAAACTGAGGCAAACAGGTTGAAGTGTCTTACCCAGAGTCACATAGCTAGTGTCTCAGGCCACACTTGAACTCAGGCCTTCTAACTCTAGGCCTTTGTTCTATCCATTGAACAACTTGACCAAACTGTACCTAACAATTATCCCTCTTGAATCAAAATGTATATAATCCTATTTAGACCAAATGTACTGTTTGCCAATCCTAATTTTGAAACACTAATTAATATCCAAGAATGTGTTTGCAGGCATACAGAAAGAAAAAGGTAGAGAGAGAGAGAGATGAGATTTTTTCAAAGTTGCAGACATTCTTAGCTTCAAGAGTTAAGACTTCCTGAGAATACAGCATTTCTAAATAGACCATTTTTTTAATGTTTTTGCCAATGTGTAAAGCAGTCAAAATCACTGAATATCTATTATGATTGATACAGAATGAGCACTGGAAATGTAAAATAGGTATGTACTTTTAAGTAACAAATCAAGGAATTCTAATAAGTAAATAATGAGGGGAAAATCTAACATGAAAACAGTGAAATCAGTACAAAAATATATTGGAGAATGTGAAAAAAAAATTTGAAAGGATAATGAATTTATAATCTACAGTCTACATCAGTCAGTCTGCAGCAGTGAAAGTAAAAGTTATCAGCTAACCAAACGCTGCCATAAATGATTAACTTTTGAAGCACAGATCTTTTGACCTCCTTCACTGAACAAACACTGCTCGGTAGTGACTAAAATAGCCAAAGGCGACATTTCAGGCACACTGAACAAATCTTACTAGAAGCCCTGCCATTTTATGTCACAGGAATCTTGGAGAATACCAGTAATGACTTCTCTCTATCCAGCTACTGAAAAGGAATTAATTCTGCCAGGGGCTCCCAGAGGGAGCTTGAATTATCCAGATAATTGCTTCAAATCTCCATCTTACCAAGGCTTTGGAGACATGGCTTAAGGACAATTTTTTAAAGTTTTGATTTGTGAAATGACACTAATTTCTGAAGTATGCACCAAGTATAGAACAAGTAAAATGGCAAAGGATTGTACAGTGTCACCCTATGAAAGAATTTCTAGTTATGGTCAAACATACAGCATTATTTTCATCATTTCATCAGCTATACGTGTGGTCTGACAAAACTTCTATCCACTATTAAAATGGATCATCTGAATAGTTGGACACGCCTGAAAACAACTCAAAACAACAACAACAATACTGTTAATAGCACTACTAACCTGCCACTTTGTTTCACAAGCTCAGTGTCAAATGGCATTCACTCATCCATATTTCCAACTCTCTGCCAAATTCCATTATTTCTACCTTCATAATATCTCTTTTATAATGCACCTAATCATCCAGCCATTACTCAAGTTCTGCCTCTTATCACTTTTTGTTTTGACCATTGCAATTGCCTTCCAATTATTCTGACCTCCTAAAGTCAAATCTGACTGACCCATACCCCACTCATTTGTCAGGTGACACAGTAGATAGAGCCAGGCTTAGAGTCAGGGAGGAATGGGTTCTAAATGAGTCCCAGTAACTTGCTAGCTGTATGACCCCAGGAAAATCACTTAAATCTTTGTACCTCAGTTTCCTAATCTATAAAATGAGCAAGAAAAGGAAATGGCAAACTGCTTCATATCTTTGCCAAGAAAATCCCAATTGTGATCATGGGGAGTTGGACACACTAAAAATGATTCAATATCAACAAACCCACTCTACTAAAGACACATATATATTCAGTAGTCTGGTGGCTAACTATTGTCTCTAGAATAAACAACAAACTCTTTTGTTTGACATTGAAAATTCTTTATAAGATGACCAATTCCTACCTTTCTAGTCTTCTTACACTAGCTTTCTTGCAGGACCTCACATAGCATATTTCATACCTCATCTTTGGTCCTTTACATTAGTTTTCTCCTGTTACTGGAATTCTTTCCCTACACACCTCTATCTCCTAGTTTTCTGGCTTACTTTGAATCTTAGCTGAAACCCCACCTATAGGAAATCTCTCCAGGTCCCCTGTAAACTCACTCCCATATTCCCAGATACTAGTACTTTCTCCTCTGGATAGTTAAATGTTACCTTTCCCCTTAGAATGTGAACTAGAGGAATTCAGGGACTGTGTTTTTGCCTTTCTTTGTATCCCCAGCATTTAGACACATAGGTAGTGCCTAATATAAACACTTGTTGACTTGGTGACAATGTGGAAATAATCCTAAATTTTCAAAGGTTAAACCAAGATAAGACAAGTTTAAGCATATCCTATCAAACTTGTTTAGGCATATCCTATCAAACTTGAAAGTCTTTTAATGTTAGATTGCATGTTTGTTGTCCAAAGACCAATGGAGATAATCTGGGAGTGATTCATTGCCTTGGTAGGCAAGGAAGTAATGATTTTTTTTTTCAGCCACAGTAACTCATGAAGACTAACTAATCATTAAGACATGAAGAATATTTTATCTACATCAATGAACAAAGTTCTCATACCAATGAAATCTTGAATTCTTGAAGTATTGAAAGAAATTTTCTTTTTAATGGTGCAAAGTCAAAAATAGAGCATTATGCATAGTAACCTCGGTTGTTCATAGCAGGCATTCAAAAATAATTTTTTTAATTAGAATTTTTTCTTAATAATTTTTTATTTCTTTAAAAATACATGCAAAGATTTTCAATTCATCTTTTCAAAACTTGGTGTTCAGGGCAGGGTGGAGCCAAGATGACAGAGACAACACACATTTCTCTCTGACCTTCTCTACAACCCTCACACTAATAATGAAATCCATCCTCTGAATTAGCTCTGAACCAGCAGAACCCACAAATATTGGGAGTGCAACAAATTATCAGCAGAAGATAATTTCAAAGATGGCCAGAAAAAGTCTATTTCAATTGGAAATGGGAGGGAAACAGTCAGCCCAAGCAGCTAAGTACAAACACTAGTGCAAACAGTTGCAGAGTCCTGGGGCAGTGAAGTCTCCACATGGCAGAGAATATATGGGGAGGAAACAGGTCTGTTTCAATGAGAAATGGGAGGGAGGCAGTGAAGCACAAGCTGCTAAGTACGAATGCCAGCGTAGACAGCACAGAGCCCCTGAGTGGTGCAGACTCCATGTGGCAGAGAATCTACACAGAGGAATCTATAGGAATCTACAACAGTGTTGGCCACTCTGCCCTGGTTGAAAGCCAGTTCATCAGTAGTGAAGTTAGAAAACATGCAACACAAACACAAAAGATCAATAGTGAACCCCAAAACACCAGCACTCACCCAGCACCAGGAGTGAATCAGCACTGACCCAAAGCAGTTGCAGCCACTTGGAAAATCTCTCCTACCCTAAAGGTAGACCTTAACTTTAAAAAAAATGAGTAAAAAAGTAAAGAGGACTCTGATGATAGCTTTTATGGTGAAAGAGAACAGATTTCAAACCCTGAAGAGACTAAAGGCAGATTGTCTCCAGATGAAGCCCCAAAAGCTGATATAACCTGGTCCCCAACACACAAGGTTCTCCTAAAAGAAATTTTAAGGGATTTTAAAAAGAGAACTAGAAGAAAAATGGGGAAAGAAAATGAAAAATTTACAAGAGGGTCTGGAAAAGGCATATAACTAATTGAAAGATAGTTTTGATAAAATGGAAAAGGAAAGCAACTCCCAGAAAAACAGAATTTGTGAAACAGAAAAAGAAAATAATTCCTTAAAAAACAGAATTTATGAAATGGAAAAAGAAAATAACTTCTTAAAAAATAGAATTCGTGTAATAGAAAAAGATTACATAGAACAAAGCAACTAATTTAAAATTCAATTGAACAAATTCAAAAAGAAGTAAAAAAGTAAATGAAGAAAATAATTCACTAAAATTCAGAACTGAACAAATGGAAATGAATGATTGAATGAGACAACAAGAAGAAATCAAGCAAAATGGGAATGGAAAAATAGAAAAAAATGTAAAATACCTAATTGGGAAAAACATACCTAGAAAATAGATCTAGGAGAGACAATTTAAGGATTATTGGACTTCCTGAAATACATGATGAAAAAAAAGAAGTCTAGACACTATCAGGGAATCATCAAAGAGAACTGCCTGGATATCATAGAATCAGAAAGTAAAATGACCATTGAAAGAATTCACCAAAAGCCTCCTGAAAGAAACCCCAAAACTAAAACCCCAAGGAATATCATGGCTAAATTTGAGAACTATTGGACCAAAGAAAAAATATTACAAGCATCCAGAAAGAAACAATTCAAATACTGAGGAGCCACAATAAGGATTATTCAGGATGTAGCAGCTTCCACTTTAAAGGATCAAAGATCCTAAAATCTGATGTTCCTAAAGGCAAAGGAACTTAGAATGCAGCCAAGAATAAATTACTCTGCTAAACTGAGCATTTTCTTTTAGAGAAGAAGATAGGCATTAAATGAAACTTCTGAATTCCATTTATTTTTAATGAAAAGACCAAAGCTAAACAACAACAACAACAACAACAAAAAATATGACCTCCAAATATAGAACTCAAGAAAAGCATAAAAAGGCAAAAAAACAACAATGACAAAAAAAAAAAAAAAAAACCTCTTGAGAACTGTGTTTCTGTTATGGGCATACATTGAGAGTACATGTATAATCTGATTTTACTGTTATAATATAAAAAAGAAACTATAGATGAAAAGTGGGAAAAAGGGGAAAAGTGAAAGTAAAATGAGGGAAATTACATCACAGGAAAAGGCAAAGAAAACACATTATAATTGAGGGAAAGAAGGAAAGGTGATGAATATTGTGTGGATTTTACTCTCATCAGATTTGGCCCAAAGAAAAAATATTAGATATATTTGGTTTCATTGAGAAACATCTCTCATCTTATAGAAAAGTGGGAAGGGAAAGGGAAAAGGGGGAAAGGTAGGCTAAATAGAAGGGAAAAGACAAAAAGTAGGAGAAAGTATGTATAAGAAAGGGGAGGGTCTCTAAAAGGGAAGGACTCCTTGAGGCAAGTAGTTCTCATAAGTAAAATAATGGGGAAGAGGGGAAGAGGGAAAGAGGAGAAGGAAAGAGAAAAGAATAATTTGGGGTTAATAAGATGGCAGGAAATACAGAATTAGTAGTTTAACAGTAGTTAAATGTGAATGGGGTAAACTCTCCCATAAAATGTAAACAAATAGCAGACTGTATTAAAAGCCAGAATCCTACAATATGCTATTTACAAGAAACACATTTAAAGCAGAGTGATACATACAAAGTAAAGGTAAAAGGCTTGAGCACAATTTATTATGCTTCAGGTGAAGTAAAAAATGTAGGGTAGCCATCCTGATCTAAGATTAAGCAAAAACAAAAATTGATCTAATTAAAAGAGATAAGGAAAAAACCTATATCTTGCTAAAGGGTACCACAGATTAGTAAGCAATATCAATATTAAATATATATGCACCAAGTGGTGTAGCATCTAAATTCCTAAAGGAGAAGTTAAGAAAGTTGCAAGAAGAAATAGACTTCAAAACTATAATAATCGGAGATCACAGCCTTGCTCTCTCAGAACTATAAATCAAACCACTAAATAAATAAGAAAGAAATTAAAGACGTAAACAGAATACTAGAAAAACTAGATCTGATACATCTTTGGAGAAAATTGAATGGAGAAAGAAAGGAGTACACTTTCTTCTCAGCAGCTCATGGAACCTATACAAAAATTGACCGTACAATAGGACATAAAGACCTCAAAATCAAATGCAGAAAGGCAGAAATAGCAAATGCATTTTTTCAGATCATGATGCAATAAAAATTACATTCAATAAAGAACCTAGGGTAAATAAACCAAAAAGAAATTGGAAACTAAATAATCTCATCCTAAAGAATGAATAGGTGAAACAGCAAATGATAGACTCAATCAAAATTACATCCAAAAGAATGACAATAATGAGACAACATGCCAAAATCTGTGGAATGCAGCCAAAATGATAATAAGGGGAAATTTTATATCTCTAGATGCTTACTGGCAGAAAATAGAGGAAATAGATCAATAAATTGGGCTTGCAACTAAAAAAGCTAGAAAAAGAACAAACTAAACCTCCCAATCAAATACCAAACTTGAAATTCTAAAAATAAAAGGAGAGATCAATAAAATTGAAAGTAAAAAACCTATTGAATTAATAAATAAAATTAAAAGTTGGTTTTATGAAAAAATCAACAAAGTAGATAAACCTTTAGTTAATTTGATTAGAAAAAGAAAAGATGAAAATCAAATTGTTGTCTCAAAAATGAAAAGAGAGAACTATCCACCAATGAAGAGGAAACTAGAGCAATTATTAGGAGTTACTTTGCCCAACTTTATGCCAATAAATTTTACAAGCTAAGTGAAACGAAAAGTGAAATACCTACAAAAATAAGTTGCCCAGATTAATAGAGAAGGAAATAAATTATTTAAATAGTCCTATTTTTTAAAAAAGAAATAAAACAAGTTATTAATCAGCTCAATAAGAAAAAATCCCCAGCACCAGATGGATTTACAAGTGAATTCTACCAAACATTTAAAGAATAATTAACTCCACTACTATATAAACTATTTGAAAAATAGGGAATAAAAGACTCCTACCAAATT
Source organism: Sminthopsis crassicaudata (assembly GCF_048593235.1). NCBI lineage: Eukaryota > Metazoa > Chordata > Mammalia > Dasyuromorphia > Dasyuridae > Sminthopsis > Sminthopsis crassicaudata. The sequence goes on from NC_133617.1 coordinate 514,490,001, forward strand.
CCTTTTATGACACAGACATGGTACTAATATCTAAACCAGGTAGGGTGAAAACAGACAAAGAAAATTATAGACCAATCTCCCTAATGAATATTGATGCAAAAATCTTAAATAAAATATTAGAGATTATCATCCCCAGGATAATACACCACAACTAAGTAGGATTTATGCCATGAATGCAGGGCTCGTTAAATATTAGGAAAACTATTAATTAACTATATCAAAAACCAAATTAACAAAAACTACATAATTATTTCAATAGATGCAGAAAAAGCATTTGATAAAATCCAACACCCATTCCTATTTAAAAAAAAAAAAAAAACACTAGAGAGTATAGGAATAAGTGGATTTTTCTCTAAAATAGTCAGCATCATCTATTTAAAATCATCAGCAAGCATTATATGTAATGGGGATAAACTGGAGCCATTCCCAATAAGATCAGAGGTAAAACAAGGTTGCCCACTATCATCATTGCTATTCAATTTTGTATTAGGCTTCCCAATAAGTGAAGGAAAGGAGATTAAAGGAATTAGAGTAGGTAATGAGAAAGCCAAATTATCACTCTTTGCAGATGATATGATGGCATACTTAGAAAAACTCTAGAGAATCAACTATAAAGCTATTAGAAATAAACCACAATTTTAGCAAAGTTGCAGGATACAAAATAAATCCACATAAATCATCAGCATTTTTATACCTCACTAATAAAATCCAACAGCAAGAGATACAAAGAGAAATTCCATTTAAAATAACTGTTGATCATATAAAATATTTGGGAATTTATCTGCCAAGGTAAAATCAGGAACTATATAAGCAAAACTACAAAACACTTTCCACACAAATAAAGTCAGATCTAGCAATTGGAAAAATGTCAAGTGCTCATGGATAGGTCGAGTGAATATAATAAAGATGACAATACTCCCCTAAACTAATCTATTTACTTAGTGCTATACCAATCAAACTCCCAAGAAACAATTTTACTGAACTAGAAAAAATAACAACAAAATTCATCTAGAAGAATAAAAGGTCAAGAATTTCAAAGAAATTAATGAAGAAAAAAGCAAATGAAGGTGGTCTAGCTGTACCAAATCTAAAACTATATTATAAAGTAGCAGTCATCAAAACCATTTGATACTAGCTAAGAAATGGAGAAGTTAATCAATGGAATAGGTTAGAACAAAATAGCCAATGATTATCGCAATCTATTATTTGACAAACCCAAAGACCTCAGCTTTTGGAATAAGAATTTACTATTTGACAAAAACTTCTGGGAAAATTGGAAACTAGTATGGCATAAAGTAGGCTTATACCCACACCTAACACTATATACCAAGATAAGGTCAAAATGGATTCATGATCTAGACATAAAGAATGATATTATAAACAAATTAGAAAAATATAGGATAGTTTACATCTCATATTCGTGGAAGAGGAAGGGAGTTGTGACAAAAGGAGAAATAGAAATCATTATTGATCATAAAATAGATAATGTTTATTATATTAAGTTAAAAAGTTTTTATACAAACAAAACTAATGCAGACAAAATTAAAAGGGAAGCTAAGTCCATCATAATTGATCATCACATAATCTTGTTAACTGTATACACGGTTCTCTTGGTTCTGCTTACTTTACTTGGCATCAATTCATGTAAGTTTCAAAAGTAATTATTAAAGAAATTAATGATGTTCATAGCCAGTTCATCATATATATATATATATATATATATATATATATACAGAGAGAGAGAGAGAGAGAGAGAGAGAGAGAGTGCAAATGACTAAATGAGTAGCATTCTCTTCCTTGGCCTATAACTGTGTTGTACAACATGCTGTGTTGTAACTTTTCATTTGTCTGGCTTGCTTTCTGCAGTTAAAATTCCCCATATTAAGTCTAAGACATTATTTCTTTAGTGATTGGCAACATTGGTATTGGTATTGGTTGATCCTGCCCCCTGCACAGCCCATAGAACCATTGCTCAGGATTTTACCCCAACAGACCCATCTGGATCATCTCTCCAATGCTTACCTGAGTGAGTCTGAGTTGGGGGAGTGAGAAAATGCAATTCTATTCTCCTGAGACATGAGTAATAAACCTTTACTTTTAAACCCACCAATGTTCAAAGTGCCCTCCCAATCTGAACTCCCACTGAATGCTCAAAGACTTTTTCTGAACCTCCTCCAAACCCACCTTATCTTCCCTGATCTTCCCATAGTGAGTGTATCATAGAATTTATGAAGCTAGAAACAATGTGATAAATGTGTCACAAGAAGATACAGCTATTTAGAGGCAGAGTTGGGGTGACAACCCAGATCTTCTCATAAGTAGTTTGCTACACTTTCTTTTATATCACAATTCAAGTCAAAAAAAAAAAACATTCAGCACAAATGTTATAATCCAAAAAAGTTTTTTCTCGCCAATTTCTCCTTTAAAACATAGTAGCACATTACAATAGTAATAATAATGATAACAAAAATAGATAATATTTATATAGCACCTAATATCTGCCAGGCAGTATGCTAAGGCATTTATAAATATTATCTCATTTTATCTTCACAGCAATCTGGGAGGATTATTGTTTTTTGGTCCTTTCATTTACATCTGACTCTTTGTGACTCCATTTGGAGTTTTCTTGGCAAAAATTAAAATAAAAATATTATAATAGTTTGTCATTTCCCTCCCTAGTTCATTTTATACATCAGAAAATTAAGGCAAACATTGTATTGAATGACTTGCCCAGAATCATGCAGCTAGTGACTAAATGAGGCCAGATTTGAATTCAAACCTTCCAGATTCCAGTCTGGATACTCAATCTACTTCATCACCCAGTTTCCCCTTACCTGGGAGGGAGGTGCTACTATTATTATTTCAATTTTTCAGATGAGGAAACTGAGGCAAACAGGTTAAATGACTTATCCAGAGTCATACAACTCATATATGAGGTCACATTTGAACTTGTCTTCCTGATTCTAGACCTGTCACTCTATATTCTTCTAAGCCCAGCATTTTATCCATTGCATGATATAATTATAGACTTAAAATAGTCAGGTATTAAATCCAAATTTAGATTTCTTTTGATTCTATCACTTTGCCTCTCAAATTATTTCCTTCCTCCTTGTTACTTTGGCTTTACAAAGGGCCTAGAAATCTCACAAATCCCCACAATTGAGATTATAAAGATAAATTTCTCTTATAGTTCAAAGAAGAGTTATTCTACTAGTAAGAGCAGCATAGCCTTTAGAAAGGACCACAGAGATCATCCTAATCCTAAATAGTGAAACTGAGGTTCAAAGGCATTATTATTTGCCTAAAATTTGGCTAAACTGGTATTTTTAATTCCAGTTGTCTGTCCCAATCCAGTGCTGACACTATATTATCAAATATCTTTCTTGGAAAAACAAAATGACAAATAGTTGTTTAGAGCAGAGAATTGTGAGCTTATAAATGATTTATAATATTGGATCACTTTCAAAGAAAATGTTTAACTACAGGAGGAAAGACTTTTTTCTACTTTTAGATGAGCCAAGGCACTTGTTTCTTTAGAAATCTAGAAGGCTTAGGTTTCTCTTAGTTCCCAGCAAATGTATACAGACAATGGGTATTGAAAAGGAAAAGGATAAGGGGAGAAATGATTGCTGGTGTCTTCTTTTGATTACTATTCTAACTAAATTCTACCCAGAAAAATATGGCATATCACCAAAGACTTCTCTGCCCTGGCAAAAGCACTGTAGCATATGTACCAAGTACAGGGAGTCTTAACTTTTACTGTGTCATGGACCCCTTTAGCCATCTGGTGAATCCAATGTATTAGAAATATGCTGCAAAGATATTAAAAAGGATTCAAAAATGTATGGAATAAGCTGGTTTATTTGTGGTTTTTGCAAGAAAGGGGTGATCCACCTAGGGGAAATCCCTGGGGAGATGCATACTTATAAATGTAGGAATGCCTTTTATTTCCTCTCCTGAAGCTCAAAGTCCCTCCTTCATCCCTCCAAATTGGCTGGGAATGACAAAATTAACAGATTTTTTGGTCCTCTCCTTGCATGTTCCTCTTTGACATGTTCCTTCTCCATCATAGAGCCCATGTCCAAAAATGGCAGAAAACTCCCTTAGGAAGAAGTTAATATTGATTAACTCAGTAAGATACATACTTAGTGCTTGCAATTACCTTTAATCCACTTTTTATTTAGGGGTGATTTTTATCAGTTTATCAATTCAGCAGTTTAATATCTCATTTTGTACAAACAACTCAGTCAGCTTTCTTTCTTTTTTTTTTTTTTTTATAGAATGACCTTTCTCAAAATCATTGTCCCTATATAGAAACACAACTCTATAGGTTGCCAACAACTATGGAACCCTTCTCAAAAAATATGTTTTTAAAGGAAAAATAAATAAAATCCATAAGATTTCTTGTAATCTTTATTTATTTGATATTTAAATAATTACCCCTCAAAACAAAAAAAATCCACACATTTTTGGACCTGAGGTTAAGCCCACACACAAACACACTCTTGTGCTCTCACATATGTATATACTTTATTTCCCAATGTTCTTATGAATTCTTCTAATATATACAATACTACACTTGGGGAAACTGAGACTTAGAAACTTCAAAATCACCTGTTTAATAAGTAGTAGAATGAGGATTATCACTCACTCACATTTTCATAATGCATTTTAACAATTTTAAAATTTATTTTATTTTTAAACCTAGCAAATTATTTTTCTAATAGCCCTGTGAAGTAGGAAGCATAATGTGATAAAGATTTTGTAAACAAAGAAATTGAATCTTAGAGTAATTAAGTCTTTTCTAGTTCCATAGTTAATGCTCATCAGCCAGTATTTGTCCTCAGATTATCTCAGTCTCTGCTTGCTAAACACATTCAATGGCCAGCACCATACTGGTGCTGCAAGAGACATTTAAAAAATTAAAAAATTAAATAATATAGTATCTACCCTTGGTGAGCTTAAACTCTAATGGAGATAAGTTAATCTCTAATGGAGATAATAATGAGGATGATAACAACTGCTAACATTTATATCCATTTTAAGGTTTATAAAACACTTTGTCTTTTTTGTTCATTCATTCAGTTGTGTCCAATTCTTCATGATCCCATGAACCAGGCCTTTTATCCTCCACTATCTCTCAAAGTCTGATTGTTTATATCAGTTGTTTCCATGATACTCTGCATCTCATCTTCTGCCATCCCCTTTTCCTTTTGTCTTCAAATCTTTCCCAATATTAGGGTCTTTTCCAATGAGTGCTGGCCTCTCATTATGTAGCTAAAATATTTAACTTTTAAACTTTCTAATGACTAATCTGAATTAATTTCTTTAAGTATTTACTGATTTGATTTTTTTTGCTATTCAAGAGACTCTCAAAAGTCTTCTCCAACACAGAAATTCAAAGTCGCTTAAAGATCCTATCTTCACAACAAACCTGGGAGAAAAGTGCCATTTACAGATGGAGAAACTAAGGCGGACCATTTAAATGATTTGTCCAGGGTCACTTTGCTATTAAGAGATAGGCTGTATTGAAACTCAGATCATCTTAGCTCCAAGCCAAGTGCTCTATATAAAAAAATATAACAAAGATATAAAACAATTACAGAACAATTCAGAATAGTATATAGCTGTGTAACATTGTATATTCTAGTAATTGTAAATGCCTTAGGAGTTCAAGAATGAAAGATTTCAGCACGAGCCAGACTAATCAGGGAAGCCTCTGCTGGAGAAGGAGATGGTTGTTGTCCTTCATTCTCAGAGGATTATAACATCAGGGAAGTGTTGCCATGACATGCAAGTGAATTGGATTTAAGTGAGGGAGTGCTTGCAAGGTCACTTGTCTCACTTTCCCCTCCAGAGCCATCTGGGTCCAGTGGCAAGATACAGATCAAGACAACTAGAGATGATCTTGAATGAAATGGGAGACTTTGGCTTTTAACTCAGGCCTTAAAGGAAGCAAATTTATTTACTTATTTAAAACAAAAAAGGCACATCAAAGATGGATAGTTGCACAATCAAATTCATATAGTATATAAAGGGGACAGTGAGAGGGTCAGTTTGACTGGAATGAAGGTTGTATATAGGGAAATAGTGGGACATCGGGATGACTGGATAACAGAGGCCAGAATCATTGAGGCCCTTGAGATAATTTGAACTTGACCCAATAAGTGAGGAATAACCTAAATCTTACCAGCTTCAGGAAAGACTACAGTCACAATATATAAAGAGATTTCATTTCAATTGTGGACACCTGTAAAGCTGCAAGAGCAGCATGGAACTACAGGGTCTTAGACCTCACCCTGTTTATTGAATTTGTGTAAACTGATAGGACTCTCAGTCATCTCTAGCTAGGAAGGAAGTCTAATTGGGCCTCCAGGACCTTCTAGATGGAATTAGACTGAACTATAGCTATGGATGCCCACTAGAGATGAGCTATTGTGCAGTGACCCAAGTCTGATAGATCAGTGTAGATTCCACCATAGACATCATCATCACCATTTCCAATATCATCTCTGATCACTTCAAGGGTAGTTGCAAACCTTCAGGGAAATTTTGATTTATGTTTGTTTTACCGAATATATTTTCATGTCATTGAGTACTTTTAAGAAGAAACAGAAGAGGGGGTCATTGATATCAAGTGTGAGTAACTATACCAAAAAATTATATGTAACATAAGGAGAATCTGTTAGGAGAATTTTAATTTAAAAAAAAATCATTACAAGTTAAATTTCTGAATCACAATACATTTTAAGCCATATGATCAGTGATCCCAGAAATCAATGCTTTAGCAGAGAAGACATGGAAATAAAGCTGGCATTTATGTTTCATGTATTCTTCTCTCCAATCTCTCGTTTCTCTCTATATATCAGACATTGTAGTACAGAGCCTAGGATCAGGTGAATTCAAATACGGCCTTAAACACGTACTAGCTGTGTGACCTTGGGCAAGTCACTTAAACCTGTTTGCCTCATTTTCCTCATCTGTAAAATGAGCTGGAAAAATAAATGGCAAACTACTCCAATATCCAAGAAAATCCCAAATGGGATTACAAAAAATATACAAGTGAAACAACTCAATAATAACTGTACAGAAGGCAGTGTGGTATGTTGTATATATATAGATATATAAATTCAGAATTTTCAAAGTAGTTTAAATATGTTATTTCACTTGAACTTCCTCACAACTCTTTGAAGGAGGTTGTTCTGAGTTGGGTCTGACTAGGGAAGTCCCCTGTTGGTATAAACTTGCTACTGGAATAAAATAAGACAATCATAGGTCATCCAACAATTAATAAAAAGAAATGTATTCAATCATAGCAAAATGATATTCAAAATAAGGTCCTAGGAATCCCTTGAGCTGATTTTGCTCACATCATAATCAGCCAAATAAGCATCTGAGAGCTCCTTTAACTGCGCAGGTTCCTTTGTACTTAGGGAATAGGAGAAGAAATGAAGTCTGATGCCCCTTGTCTCCTGAACCAACCAAGTCTAGAGGACCTAATAACTTTTAAAAGAAAAACTAGCCTAATCTGAATGTAGGAGTGAAGAGTGAGTGAGAGGAATTAGGATGCTGCCCCTACTACATGGGCTCTTCAATATTTTTATCTCCATTTTAAAGCTGAGAAAATTGAAACTCAGAGATGGGATTCAAGGTCTCACAGCCAAGAAATGTCAAGAGCAAGATTCAAACTGTGGTTTGTCTACTCTCAAAGTACTTTTCTCATATATCTATTTGTATACTTTTTGTTTGGTTAGGTTTAACTTTGCTTTTTATTCATAAATGTTATGTCATCCTTCCTACTGAGATGATGGCAGTTCAATGTTCTGTAGAAAGATTCTCCTTGAAAGTTATTCCTTTAAATAATAGGTAATAAGGTTGACATAGGAATCCATATGCTTACATCCTTTTTACTTATATCTTTGCTTTTTATATTTCATTCATTTCTTAATATTCCCCTTCCTTCCCCTACTCAGTGAGACACTCTTTATAACAAGAATTTTAAAATAAAGAGAAAGCGAGGAATGGAAACATCAGCCTGTAATTCCTCCTGTGGACAGGCTGAAGCTGGCAGCTCTTTTGATCTCTGGAGTTCTTAGCAGCAATGGGCTAAGCCACTTGGGTGCCCACACTGAATTCAGCATTAATAAGAGGTCCTAAGATTAGGGGAAGGATGTGGATCACAGTCACCTGGTTTAGGTTAGTAATGGATCAGGTGCAAGTTCTAAATCAATTAGCATGGTATCAAGAACATGAGTGAGGAGTCCCTAAATTTTCAGTATGGGGAATGATGGAGAGAAACATCTTTTAAATAAAATAAAGAGAAAGAGAGGGGAAAGCAATTAAAGTATAACCAAAGCAATAATTATTCCTGACAACATATACAAGAGTACACATTCATAATCCTCCACCTCCAGAAGAGGGAAAAAAATGCAAAGAAAGGTATATTTTCTTAATGATTCTCTAGGGCCCAAAGATCTTAGCAGCATTCTTTTTTTTTTACTCAATAGTACTTTATTTTTCCAAACCTACCTCTTCCCCAAGACAACAAGCAATCTGACATAGTTTAAACATGAACAATCCTTTTAAACATATTTCCATATTTGTCATTGCTGTGCAAGAAAATCAAATCAAAAGGGAAAAAGCCATGAGAAAGAAAAAAACAAGCAAACAAAAAAGTGAAAAATCCACTTTCAAACCACATTCAATCTCCAACCAGTCTCTGTAGATGTGGATGGCATTTTCCATCCTGTCCACTGCAATTGTCTTGTATCAATGCATTGCTGGAAAGAGCCAAGTGCATCACAGATGATCATCATATAATCTTGCTGTTATTGTGTGTGATACTCTCTTGGTTCTGCTCATTTCACTCATCAACAATTAATGTAAGTCTTTCTAGGCTTTTTCTGAAATCAGACTATCACCATTTCTTATAGAACAATAATATTCCATTATATTCATGTACCATAACTTGTTTGACCATTCCCCAATTGATAGACATTCAATTCTTTGCTGCTTAAAAAGTTGCTAAAACATTTTTGCACATGTGGGCTCTTTTCCCAATTTTGTGATTTCTTTGAGATATAGATCCAGTAGTAAAACTGCTAGATCAAAGGGTATGCACAGCTTTATAGCCCCTTGGACATAGTTCCAAATTCCTAAGCTGCAGCATTCTTATCCTTCTTTAAGAAATAAAGGGGATAATTTTTTTATCTTTGTTTTCTATTCTTCTCAGCTTTTTCTCTTCCTCTATTCTTCCCTTTTCTCCTTTCAAAAGTCCAAAGCAGCAAAAAAGAGGGAGTTAAAGTTGCCTTTGACTAAGGGGGCAAGTGGAGGGAACTATTGGTGGAACTATGAACTGATCCAGATATTCTGGAAAACAACTTGGAACTATGTACAAAGGGCTATAAAATTTTTTATACTCTGAACCAACAATACCACCACTCCACAGAAATCACAGGAAAAGGAAAATGACTAATATGTTCAAAACTAATTAGAGCAGCTTTTTTATTATGGCAAAGAATCAGACATAAAAATGATGCTCACCATTTGGGGAATGGCTGAACAAGTTGTAGTATATAATTGTGATGGGAAACTATTGTGCTATAAGAAATGATGATGGGTATGATTTCAGAAAAACCTGAAAAGTCTTATAGCAGTGATACAGAATGAAACAAACAGAACCAGAATACTGTACTCAGTTATAGCAATATGGTAACAATGATCAACTGTGAAAGACTTAACTACTTTAACCAATACAATGATCTATGACATTTCCAAAGAACTAAGGAACTCTGAGTATATTTTTCCACTTTATTTTTTGGGCTTTTTTTCCTGCAACATTATTAATATGGAAATATGTTTTGCATGACTTCACATGTATAATAGGTATCATATTGCTTGCATTCTCAATGAGTGAGGGTGAGGCTGGAGGGAGGAAAAGAATTTAGAACTCAAAATTTAAAATGAATGTAAAAGAAAATACTGTTGACAATCTTTAATATGATAAAAATGCCACTATAACCAAAGAATTTCACTATAATTTAATATAACCTGCAAAGCCTAGCGTTTGGGAGGGGGGTTACTTGGGGAGAGGGTTTCGCTTCCAGACATTTGGATTTCACTCCCACAAAAACAACAGCTTCCACTGACAATGCTAATCCTGAGAAGCCAAATAAGAATTTTTAAGTCAGAAAATCTTTTCCCACAGTTTGAATCTGAAACATTTTATTATAATTGCAGCCTGAATTTTACCTAAACTTTTATCCTCATATTCTCTAAACAGTAAGCATTTAATAAACAGATAAAATTAAAGTTTTGAGAACTGCCCCATATATGTAACATGAGGGTATTCTTGTGTGGCTCAAAGGGAATCAGAGCTTCTTCTCTCTATTCTTCTCCAAAGGAGACTTAATTTTCTGCCAGGAAAAGAAGTAATAGGAAAGAAATTTGGGCATTAGGCATTCTTTAGAGAAAGATAGTATGGAGTTAGAATTATAGCTATCTGCTCCCTTAAAAATTATTAGGAATATAATTTTTCAGGTTCAATCTAACTTTCATTGCTATTTCTTTAATAAGGAAAAGAGATCTCCAAACTATATGTAAGACTTGACTCCCTTCCCACCAAATGCTAATGCCACAATGAATATACAAAGCAATTATCAATGAAACCTTCATATCTAGTTCAATAGCATACCAAAATCACATGAAAAAATACATGGAAGATTATTTTCCAGATAGTATATTTTCAAACAAAAAGAGACAAAAGATAGCCTGTTTCCCCCAAGCTTATAATCTAATAGAAAAAGCAACATAGGAGGGAGAAAGGCTATAAGTTTTGTTTTGGACATATAAGTTAAAAATACCAATGTTACATTCAATATGAAATGCCTAAAAAGGATCTGGAAAAGTGAAATTGATGATGAGGAGAGAAATTGGGGCAGAAAAGGTAGATTTAAGAATCTTCAGAATAAAAGTGATATTAAATCTATGGGAGCTGATAAAATCACTAAATGAAGTAATATAAAGGGGGAAAAAGAAGGTCCAGAATAGAATCCTGAGAGAGATACCAATGTTTAAAGGGTATGATCTGAGGAGGCTCTGCAAGGGGGATAGATAGGGGCTGCTCAAATAGGTAAAAGGAAAACCAGGAGAGAGAGGTGTCCCAAAAATCTAGAGAAAAAAGAGTGATACTTCCTTGTCCAGAATAACACAGCTAGTGTCTGAGGAAGTTTTTAAATTTGGTAGATGAGTTTTCCTGATTGCAAACACAGTGCTCTGTCCATTGTACCACCTTGCTGCCCATAAATTTTTAATTGGCTGTATATTTGTCATACAAAGATTCCCTGATGCAGACAATGAATCTGAGACATTTCTGAATGTCTGAAAAATATTTCAAGTGAAGAAGGCTTGTGTGTGACAAAACCACCAGCTCAAATAAATTAAGGAAATTTCTCAAAGCAAAAGCATAAAGGAATGTATTATGATCTTGCGAGAATGGGCACCTCTCTCCCAACAAGCAGTTAGGCAAGGAGGAGACGCCCAATTAACAGACAAGAATTAGGTAAGAGCCGGGGTTAACACTCCCTATAGGCTGGATCTTTGCCCTGATTAGCCAGGACAAATGACCTCACATTCTAAGTCATAAATGAGGAAAAACTTTCAACCCAACCACATCTTTAGGATTACTAAATTACCTTATATGGGAGTTTCAGTGCCAAAGTGGGCCCAACTTAGTCTCACAAAGCAAAGCTCCTACTCCTTGTAAACCATGTGATTTCTGGCACAGCTGACCTTCACTTAGTCTTTAGAACACTGTCTCCATCTTGTGAGACAGTGTTCACAATTCACTTCATTCAGGCTCTAGGTAAGATATTCCAAAAACCAGTTCAAATGATGGGAGAGGTCTGAATCCAGAGGTAACCCCTTTTAAACCTTGACTTTAACAATATTCTAGTGTATAAACATACACCTATCCCACCTCTAAGCATATTAACGCTTTCCAGCCTATACCCTTTTGAATTTTTGTTTAAATAAACAGAACAATAATTACTATTTTAGCCTTTGTTATTAAAATAGCATAGTTATAGGGGAAACTGGAACCATAGGTCCAGACTAACATTTTATCCCAGGGGAAATTGGTCAAGTCAAAAACATTTATTAAATACATACTATGTATCAGTCACAAGTATAAAATGTTGGGAAAGCAAATATAAGCAGATGCTGTCATTGTCCCTGACCTCAAGGAGGTTACTTTAAATGAGGGAAGAACATACTTAAAAGAGAAATAAGGGGGAGGTGCTGAGAAGGAAGAAAAACAGATTATTTACATGCCACCATTTAGTATCCCCAATAGGACATTGTAAAAAGTCAAGGAGAGTCAGGAATACAGCCTAGAGAAGAACAAAGATGTGGCTGACCTGGACTTCCTCTTCCTTTAAATGGAAGGTCTGGGAGTAACCAGCCAAGCATAAGGAAACATCATAGGGGCAGGGATGCTTCCAATGCATGACATCCAGGTCAAGAAAACTCATCTTCCTAAATTCAAATCTGGCCTCAGATACATGAACCTGAGCAAGTCACTTAATCCTATTTACCTCAGAGTCTCATCTGTAAAATGACCTTGAGAAGGAAATAGCAAATCATTTCAATCTTTGCCAAGAAAACCCCCAAATGATTAGGGCAGCTAGGTGATAGTGGATAGAAGGGTCCAATATGACTGAAAATAAGTGAATAAAAATAAAAGCTTGAAATTCAATCTCTTCTTAGCTAGAAAAAGATGGGAGTGGTTAATACACTATTTAAACTACCCAATGAGGTTGAGAAGAAACCCAGAGAGCTTGAGAGAAGAGAAAGAATCTTGGTAGTGACTGCAGTAATGGGGAAAGGGAAGGAACCAGCATTAATTCATCACCTACCATGTGCCAGCCACTGTACTAAGTGCCTTACAAATCTCATTGGATCATCATTTGATGGCAGTTCAATCACTTTTTTTTCCTGGCTCATGTGGAGGATAGAGGGAAATCAATAGTGGTTATCAGAGTGATATAGAGATTGTGACAATAGGCCTGTGTGGCTGAAATTCTAATCAAATTACAGCTTCCTTGCAGGAAATGTGGTTAGATTTAACTATGTCTATCAAACTTTTTTTTCAATTATATTTTATATTACTATATCATGATTTTCTCTTTATAAACCCTTTGTGAATTCAAATGCAGCCTCAGACACTTCTTAGCTGTGTGACCCTGAGTAAGACACTTAATCTTTTTGCCTCATTTTCCTCATTTATAAAATGAACTGCAGAAGGAAATGTCAAAGAAATCTAGTATATTTACTAAGAAAACCTCAGATGGGGTCATAAAAAAGTTAGACACAAGTGATAATACAAAATAGCCACTTAAGGCATATAGAGTGTGCAGTAGGGGATAATCCTGGAGGATTTTCTTGATCTCATAGAGTGCCATCTCATTTGTTTTTTAACAAAGTGACATATAGTAGAGAAAGTGATGGACTTGTCAGATAGACCTGAGTTAAATAATTCCTTATGCAAGTCATGTAGCCTCTCATTCTTGGATTTCTCATCTGTGAAATAAGGATAGTAATATAACCTGCTCCAAATGGCTGTTGTAAGGATTAAATGAGTAATACATGCAAACTTTAAAGTACTATATAAAATTTGGATTTTACCCTTATCATCTTCATCATCATCACCATCATCACCATAATCATTATTTCTCCCTGCCAACTTAACAACCAATTCTTCTAGTGAAACAAGAAGAACCTGATTTTCATTTATTTTATTTGCTATTGATCATTTCCTAACTCTCCTCCCACCAAAAAAAAAATAGAGCCTTTGAAACCAAGGGCTTTCCCTCTGTACCTTCTGTCTAAGAGCCTGGTTTTGCTACCACCCTAGGAAGAAGACTAAATTTTCATTAGTTTTGTATTGAGGGCATAGCTCAGGTCCCTGGACAAAAACTATTCTCTTCTTCCCAGAAAGCTGGGAAGGATTGAGGTATTGGGAAGGTCCTAGTCTGATTTTGGATCAATAGATAGAATTGAAGAGCTCTTAGCACTTAGTGCTCTAACCCTTTTTTGTTAATAAAACATATGTGTGTGCACATATTACATATATTTGCATGGATACATACATATATGCATATATGGGTGCATGCATATGTATATGTTAAAAATACATTTATATGTGTATGTCTGCTTTATTTCTTCAAGCCAGAAGTGCTCTCCTACTCATAAACACACCTTTCTTACTTGTCTCCTTGCTAGTTAAAAATCTATGATTAGTTTCAATCAAGTACACATTAAGTAATTTGACATTTTTGGGAGAGGACTTTGCTTGCACAAATGAAGAGAACACCTACATCTAAAGAGATCACTGATGCATCGAAGTATAAAAGGGGCTTTGCCCCAGCTTAGAAGGAAAAAGGAAAATATTCCCAAGAAGTAACATATTAAGTCTTGTCAGTCATTTACATCTCAGTGGGAATTCATTAGATCCTTTTCTCTGAGCTGGAAAGAGACAGCCTGAGGGCCTTAGGCTGAAGGGAAATGGGCTTAGAAAGCTAGGAGGCCGAGATTTAATTCTGTTTAACTCTGAAATCTTGCCCAGGGTTGGCCCTGCTTCAGTCTCACTTTGAGATTACAAGTCCTAGTTACCTAAGTAGGTTGGTTGTTACATTGAATGGCTAATGCGGTCATTTTAAACAAGTTTCTTAATAAGGACCCTGGTAGATTGAGGGTTTTGACTTTCTTTTTCCTCTACCCACTCTATGTATCTCCCTTGTTCCTCCTGCCACCCACTTCTTTACTGAAGGTAGTAAGGAGTCAAATCACTGTAATTAGAGCAATGGGCGTCACTCACCCAGGCAGTCTATCTATTATGAAACTATAAAGGTCTAAGACATCTATTCAGAGTTTTAACCCTAGCACAAAAGTGGAGCATTGCATCAAAGCCCCATATTCCTACAAATTGACCCAACTAGGAAGAAAATGCTAAATCACAATCTTTAGTCACCTTTCAAAATTAAGAAAACTTGTCCCCAACTTTGTTTCTGTAGAAGCTCAATTCTTTGTGGCTATGGAATTGGGTCTATCCCCTCTCCTCCTTCCCTCCCCCACCCCACCAGTATCTTTACACTTTCTCAAGATGTGGATTATGGCATATGCTTGAAATTCAAGCTTTAAACAACCTGTTTTAGGACTCTTCTGCTCCACAGTATTTTTTTTCCCTTTTTAAGTCATTGAATCCCTAAGGTCTGTAAGCAATCTGAAGCATACTCCTAGAATAACAGCTGTGAATAACTAAGCAAAGGGAGTAAACTGTTAGTTTGGAATTAGGGCAGTTATTGAAAGTCTGGGATTATAAAGTTTTTTTTAACCTTCTCCCTAAATCAAAATATCTTCTATCAACAGTAACCTGAAAAAAGACTGCCAAATTTATGCAATTTTCACTTGGAATTTGGAAAGCCTATGCCTGGAGGGTGGTGGGAACCAAGACTT
The DNA here is from genome assembly GCF_048593235.1 of Sminthopsis crassicaudata. Lineage (NCBI taxonomy): Eukaryota > Metazoa > Chordata > Mammalia > Dasyuromorphia > Dasyuridae > Sminthopsis > Sminthopsis crassicaudata. The sequence goes on from NC_133617.1 coordinate 514,505,514, forward strand.
AGAAGAGGTGATGGCAAATTATTCTGAGATGGTGCCTCCCTCTGCTCCATCTCCCTACCATTTTTATTCAGCTAAAAATCTCATTAATATATATACTATGGGCAGGTTTGGGAAGGGGGATTTCCCCCCTTTTGGGAAAGAGGGGAAAGCCCACCTTATTCTTACCAAGAAGTGAATGAGTCCCAGCAATTTCCTTGATTACATATAAATCAGATTTTTCTTCACACTGGCTGGCCTCCTGCTGTCTCCCTTTCAAAGTTCCTCCTTTGAAATGCCTACTAATAATAGCTAATACTTTTCCCCTTGATCTTTCAACAATTCAGTGAATTAGGCTCTATTATTAGCTCCATTTTATAGATGCAGTAAACTGAGGTTTACTATATTTAAGTTATTTGCCCTGGGTTTTACAGCTAGGAATTTTTTAGGGTAGGATTCAAACTATAATCTTCCAACTCCTAGTCCAATATCATAGCTATACTACTGTGCTGACACCCTTTACCTTTATAAAACTGGACAATAGAGATATCTTTTAACTCCTGGGTCATGACTTCTCATATAATCTGAGTTTTACAGAGATATTGACTAGAAACTATAACAAAGAGATCGGTGTACCCCTTTCCAATAGCAATTGTAGTATTGATTATGGTTCCCAAACTGAAAAGTGGGAGTGGGGAGGAATGATCTGCCTGTCTGCTCAAAGTTCAGGACTTAGAGAAAAAGCTTGGATTATCCCACTTTAAGGCATGGGTTTTTAAGCTTAGGCTCATGGATGCTATATTTTTTAAAATTATTAATTGTATTTGTATGTAATTGGTTTCTCTTGTAAACCTATGTATTTTATTTTAAAACATTATCTATCCTAAGAAATAGTCCATAGACGAATACAGAGGTTTGGAAAGACTTACATCAACTGATGCTGAGTAAAATGAATAGAAGCAGAAGATCGCTGTACACTTCAATACTGTATGAAAATGTATTCTGATGGAAGTGGATATCTTCAACATAAAGAAGATCCAACTCACTTCCAGTTGATCAATGATGGACAGAAACAACTAACCCAGAGAAGGAACACTGGGAAGTGAATGTAAATTGTTAGCACTAATGTCTATCTACCCAGGTTACTTATACCTTCGGAATCTAATACTTAATGTGCAACAAGAAAATTGGATTTACACACATATATTGTATCTAGGTTATACTGTAACACGTGTAAAATGTATGGGATTGCCTGTCATCTAGGGGAGGGAGTAGAGGGAGGGAGGGGATAATTTGGAAAAATGAATACAAGGGATAATGTTATAAAAAAAATTACTCATGCATATATACTGTCAAAAAATTTTATAATTATAAATTTAAAAAATTTAAAAAAAGAAATAGTCCATAGGTTTTAGCAGACTGCCAAAATGGTGATGACACAGAAAGGTATTTATAGAAACTAGAGTGCTCAGAAGCTGGGTCCATAGGCAGCCTTTCTCTTATATAGCAAGTTTAGGTCTGCATGTTCCTGGTTGACTTAGACTGAAACCTCAAAAGCATAAAGCTCATTACAGCAGGGCTGGTTAATTCCCTGAAGGGTATTTCATCACTGATTTCAAGCACATGCCACTGGCTAATAGATTATGCTTTGACTGTGGAGGGAATAGATCAAGTAGCATTGATTCCCAGCCAAGAAATTCACAATCATTGCTGGGCTCCAGTATCCTGGCAAATTGTCTATCCCAAGATATTTTCATTTTCTGTTGTTGTTCAGTCATTTTTCAGTTCTGTTTAAATCTTCATGATCCCATTAGGCTTTGCTTATTTGGGGGTTTTTGCACAGATACTGGAGTAATTTCCCATTTATTTCTTCAGCTCATTTGACAGATGAAGAACTGAAGCAAACAGGGTTAAGTGACTTGCTCGGGGTCACACAACTAGTGTCTGAGGCCAGATTTGAACTCATGAAGATGTCTTCCTGATTTATCCACTGAGCTACCTAGCTGCCTGTTTCATTGTTCAGTGATTTATGATCAAAAGAAACATGAAACTCACATTCCTAATTCTATCTAAGCCATCCATATGTTCTAGGACCATAAATTAAAGACAGTCAAGATTGGTTAGCGATGTAGTTCAGTTTGAAGAATGCAAAAGATGATATCAGAAGGAAAAGGAGAAGTGTTGATGCTACCTCCTGACAAGAGGTTCTCAATAGAGCAGCCAAGCCCTATAATCATACCTAATATTCAAATAGTACTTTAAGATTTGCATTTCCATCTCTAGCTCACTTTATAGATTAAAAAAAATGAGGTAAACAGGATTTGCCCAAGATTCCCACAGCTGATAAGTGTCTGAGGCCAAATTTGAACTGTGGTACATGAGTATTCCTGATTCTTAGTCTAGAACTTTATCCAATGTACAATCTAGATGTCTCCTGTATCCCTAAGGGTTTTAATTAATGCATTTTTAAACATTCAAAGAAGAATTCAATAAAAGACTATGAAATGGAATTTATAACACAAATAAAAGGATAAGAAACCCTGTTTTAGTTACTAAATCCAATGACCTTTTCTTAATCCTCATCCTTCTTGACCTGAGTCCCTTGATTATTACAAATTCCTACTCTGGACGTTCACTAATTGATCAGTATCCTTTCTAAATTATTGTAGTGTCCAGAATCAAAAAACAAAACCATGGCAAGTTCAAATCTCCTTTTGACCTGGTAGAAGGGGGGAGAGCTGAAATATGTCTTCAAGATCATGCTAAATATGCTTTATGATTAACTTAAAACCAAACCTTTTTTTTAAATTTTGGGCTTACATCTTATGGGAGTTTATTACTATGCAATCAGTTCTTTGTCCAAGACAAACATAAGCATTTTTAAAATTACATATTAAAAAGATGGTTGTTATAGTGAATAAAATATTTAAATGCTTTTTAACAATAAAATAAGATAAAATTTTGGGGCCAGTGTGTGGCAAGACACATAGCACCATGAGGGGAAGCTAAAAAGTGAGGGGTAATGACTTAAGGAATAAAAGAAGGAATGGGAAAATTTTATCATATTAGTGGAAAAGAAAGAAAGCAATCCTGGAAAGCAATGCCTCCTGGAAAAGTAACAAATAGAATCACAAAAGCATGGCAAGTTTTACATTAAAATTACCTATTTCAAAGGGAACAGCTGCTCTAAATTGAAAAAATTAAGGCAAAAAATTGAAATCATAGCATTTTATAGCCCAAAGGCACTTTGAAATCATAGCACCATCTATTTAGAGATGGAAGTTATCTTCTAGACTATCACTTCCAATTGTCGTCATTCTACAGTTGAGCAAACTGAGGCACAGAATGGCTAAATGACTTACCAAGACTCACACAGACAGTCAAGACTTTAGGTGGGACCTAGGTCCAGAAATTCCTGACTCCAAATCCAGTTGCCCTAACTTAATCTAATCTCCCCCACTCCCATTTTGTATATGAAAAAACTAAAACCCAGAGCAATGAACTGGGTGTTTTGGGGATCACAAAATTGCAAAGTTTGGATTAAAATCCAATCTTCCTGACCACTACTCTTAGTATTCTTTTCACTATATGCTAATTTTTTTAGCTTTGGGAAAACACCAATGTGTTTTTATAATATGAAAGAAAGAGTTTTGACTATGGAGTCATAGAACCTGAATTCAAATATCAGCTTTTATCATTTGCGATCTTGGACAAAGCAATTTGCCTTTATAGTGCTCAGTTTTCTCATCCAGAATGTACAAGAGCTTTAGCTTAATGGCCTTAGAGAATCCTTCAGACCCTAATTTAAGATCCTATGAATCGCTATATTATAGTATATAGTAAAGATCTCTATGACTCTATATCTTAGAAAATAATAAATCTCTACATACATACACAGACAGAGACAGAGACAGAGACAAAGACAGAGAGAGACAGAGAGAGAGAAGAAAGGAGGGAGAAAGGGAAGGAGGGAAAGAGGAAGGGAGGGAGGAAGAGAGGAAGAGAGGAAAAGAGAGAGGGGGAGAGAGAGAGAGAGAGAGAGAGAGAGAGAGAGAGAGAGAGAGAGAGAGAGAGAGAGAGAGAGAGAGAGAGAGAGAGAGAGAGAGAGAGAGAGAAAGAGAGAGAGAGAGAGAATATTAAGAAAAAAGTTTCGTCGGACAAGAGAATTCAATTTCTTTAAACTGCGGCCACTTTAGAGCAGCATCTAATACATATGTGAGCAGTATTAATTGGTTCAAACAACACATGCAAGTTTCTTTTTTACAATCTGATATTATCAATAACAGCTTCTGCTGATATTATGCTATTGATAAGAGAAGAAGTTGGTTCCTAAGCAACAGGACAGTGTTAATGTAAGAGAATCAGATGAGCCACTAGAGTTTCCAAGGCTCAGATTGGATTCCCCTCCTTGAGGCTCTGACCTTGAAGCTCATTATTCAGTCTCAGTATGTCTTTGGTTCCAAATTCCTGCCAAGTTGAAATAACAATATCATCTTAATTTTCACAAAATGAATGGAATTATTGAAGAAAGAAGTTGCCAAAAAAAAAAGTTATTAAAAAGTGCAATGCAGAACTGTTTAACAATTAACATAAGTGTTTAACCATTAAAATAGCTGTTGTTGGGGCCATTTAGTCATTAATCTTCAGGCATATCTCAACCACAAACTTGGATTTTGCCAAACTTAAACAGGGTCAAAATCTCATGTTACACATTAAAAGTACAAGGCTAAAATACAAGTGAGCCCAGATCTGAGTTTTATACTCAGGTATATAGTAGGTAGAAATGTTTGTTTTGCTTTCCATATTGCCTCTGTTCTAGTGAAGTTTAGTTTATGAACAATAAGATTTTTGTAAAACATTTAACTACTGAAGGAGGGATTGAGTTGTATATTCCATTAGTCCTAATGGATCACTGATTTGAATTATGAGATATTTAGAAATTTAAATAACAATTATAATACTTTATATTTATTTGGTACTTTATAATAATACAAAACTCTTTTGTACATTAACATGGGACAAATATTATTATTGACTTTTTAACATATGAGGAGACTAGTAGAGTAAATTAGGTCAAAAAGGGAAGTGCTTTACCATGGTCACTTGGTTATTAAGTACAGGAATCCAGACTCAAATCTAGGAGTTTTGATTAATAGGTTAGCATTTCCTAATCCTTCTTAATTCTAATATCTTCCACTGTTGATTATAACCTATTTAGCCTGCACACAATATTTTATTTGTATGTGATTATTTGGATGTAAAGGGCTAAAACTCTTGAGTTAATGCACTGAGGTTAGAACAATCGAGCACTTAAGGCTAATTACTGACTGGATAATACCCTATAAGAATACACTTGGAAAATGGCCCTTCCCACTATTCTGTGCTGGCCCAGTCATTTGATATATACAGAGAATTGTAGGAGGGACTAGGGGTGGAGAAAGACTAGCCAGGGTCACTTCTGGATGGAAGACAAAGAGGTGAGGTCGCAGAGATCCTATGTGGCCATTCCTTCACTTCTACCGCTAAAGAACAAGAATAAAGAATAAAGACTTTTGCTTATCCTGACTCTGGCTGATTCTAAGGTATCCAGGGTGCCAACTCGGTCATCACATTTGCATGTGTCTCCCTCTTCACCAAGCTTCTCAAAACAAAGGACTCTATTTAATGGATTTTTTTTGTTGTTTTGATTTTTGTTTTGGTTTTTTTGGTATCTCTAGCACTTAATATGGCACCTGGCAAATGTTATAGGTATGCAATAATGTTATTGGCTGGCTGATAATGCTTTAAAGTTAATCAAGTATTATTTCATTTAATCCTCCCACAGCTATTAAGATAGATGCTTTTATTCTTCTTCTTTTACATATGAGGAACTTGAAACTAAGAAAAGTTTTTGACTTGCTCAAAAACATATAGATATCAAGTGTATGAGGCCAGATTTGACCTTAAGTCTCAGAAATACCAGGCCTAGTGCTTTATATACCACATCACTTAATGGCCTGATTCCAGTTCTAGTGGTCTTTTTGCTTCAAATAGTTATAAAAATTCAATACTTCCATGAATCTGAGATTTTAGCAATGTAGATGCTCCCTGATCATGTGATTGTAACCTAGCTGTATTTTCTCATTCTATATAATCTGCATGCATGCTCTCCCATAAATCTTCCAAAGAACAGACTAATTGCCTTCCTCTAGGTCTTTTAATTTTTCACTGCCAGCACTCAAGCCCATACTATCCCTCATATTCACTATTTGACCAACCTAATTTCTTTTCTAATCATGTTTCTTTGAGGATATTTTTACAATTCATCATCCATGCTGACTCTGTAGCTCTCCAATCCTCATCAGGAGACTCACAATTTTGATTCTTCTGAATGCTTGAAATTCCATTGTGATTTCAAATTATATAGCATCATAAGTAAATAATGTTTTTTTTTAAAGGAGTTTTTATTGCAGTCAGGAATTGGAGAGTAGTTGCCTTTTTATCGTAATATTTACAGTAATAAGACTGTTTGTACTTTTCCCTTATTTCTTTTGAAGTTTTCTATCTGAGATACATGAAAATTAGTCACTCAGCAATTGCAAAATTGTGTTACTTCCAACATAGATTACTTATATGTATACTTGATATGGTCCATTCACTCTTGCTAATATCATATTCCTACATGCCATTCCCTCTTTGTTTTTAAAGTAATGCAAATTGAGGAAAGGTAGAAGATCAACTGACTAAAAATCACTCTTCTTCTTTTAAAGTGTCAAGATGCTATCCTTGATACTTTAACCAGGTGAGAATATTTATTTATTTAATCAATAAATAATAGGATTTAGACTAAGCAAAGGGAAAGTCCTTAATTAACTTACATACCATTGGATGAGAAAAAAAAAGCAACCATTGGATGAAATATGGTAAAGTTGCTCAAGACAAGTATTTACATTGGTTGAGGAAATAATTACATCTAGTAGATTGTCTATGATTTCATAGTGGACTAGTACAGAACCCAGAGATTTGGGCATTTGGCAGCAGAAAGAGATTCATTCCAGCTTAATTTTCCCCCTGCCCAGACAGATTTATTTGTGGAATGAGGAATAGACATGTGCACCCCTTCTCTGTCCTCATCAGACTTTATCTCAAACTCAATTTTTTTCCTCCTAGATGCATGGACAAATGAATGCCTTGAAAGTTTCAGAGGGTCCAGAGGATTTTGGACTCCCCATTTACTTATCAGTATCCTAATCTCATTCCCTGAACAACTGATAGCAGTATTTGATAGACTGATCAAAAAGAAGGAAAGCTCTACAAATAGCCTAGTAAAAATAAACAAGAAACCACAATCTAAGGAAAATGTTTTGAGAGCTCTAGCAAAAGTTTTCCAGAAGCTATGAATTACACTCCCACCTACCCTTTGTCACACATGCTCTTGATTCTACTTTCCCCTAGACTCTGTATGAATTGGTGGGAAAGTGTGATATAGACTTAATGTGTCATATATTTTGTATAAAAAATACTATCGTAGTAAATATCCATTTCTAAAATCTAATTAAATTTAGCTAGCTATTATCTGTAATGATTAGATAGAGAAACACATAGCTAAGGGCTTATGAGCTATAGCACTAAAATGAGACCTCCAATTTGCAGTTTACCCAATATCCTTCTACATAATATCAGCTGCCTTCTTGGGATCTCTAATCTACCAGTATCAGAGCAGATTGGAAGAGTAGAGCTTCAAGGTATTTGCTGTGGCAGAATCATAGACTAGCAGAGATCTTATGATCTCAGAAGTCATATCCCAACACATTTTTTCTTTCTTATTTTATTAATTTTATAATTATAATTTTTGACAGTACATATGCATGGGTAATTTTTTTACAACATTTTCCCTTGTATTCATGTCTTTTCTGAATTTTCCCCTCCCCTTTACCCTCTCCCCTAGATGAGAGGCAATCCCATACATGTTAAATACCAACACATTCTGAATCTTCTCTCTAATATCTTTATATCATTTGTTACGACACAGGAGCTACAAGATCCACCTGCCAGTGGCTGCTAGAGGTCTAACTCAGACCTGTAGAATGGATCTCTTCATGTGGAAAGAATGATGATGATGATACAAGGAAACTGAGAGGCAGTTGCTATTCTCTGCCCTCCCTAATGAGAGGCAGTTGCGTTGTCTGACCTCTCTCCTCTTCTCTCTGCCTCCAATTTATTTCATTCTCAATTCACAAAAACATCTATAAAGGCTGCTTTGCAACTCCTTCAAGTGTTATGATCCACAGCTGTGGAGGCTCTTGGAGAATTGACCTGCTTCTTCATTTAGGCATAGTCCTTAACAATTCCCTGGGTTTTTTTTGTTTTGTTTTATGAGACTGTGATTGTTTTCCTCCCACAGCATGGTCAGTAAGTTTGTGCATTAGATATTGTCTAAGTCCACATGCAAACAGCACTATAACAGGTGTGAAGCTTGTGAGATGTCAAGAAAGCAAACTTTCAAATGGAGAAGAGGACTATAGTCAAAACAGGCTTTTATCTGAAGTCTCTTATCAATCACTGAGTTCAGCCCTTTGATATGTTGGCCCATTTAATTACCCCGACAGCTCTCAGGTGCTGCTGCTTCTTTGTTTCTTATGTTTCTTATGATTCTTGTTTTCTATGGTTCAGAAAACTACCTCTTACAGTAATTCATGCTTCTTATATTATAATTTTAGCAAATGTTTCTTAGTATTGAATCAAGATTTACCTCTCCATCTTCTTCATCAATCAAAAAGAAGATACTTAAAGATACTTGGTAATTCCCCTTGGAGTCTTTTCTCCAAATTAAACAGCATTTCTTAGCCTTTAAAAAATTAATATGGATCCCACTGTCACATTGAAGCTTATGGACCTCTTCTCAGAATATTTTTAAATGCACAAAATAAAATGCATAAGAGTACAAAGGAAATCATTTATATTGAAATAAAAATATATAGTTATCCCTTCCACATTGCAACTTTCCCCATCATTATTTTGATATATCAGGTGTGAACATAAAAAATTAATTGAGAATTTGAGGGTCATTTTGCAAATAACAAAACAATAGTGTTGCTTTCTGCAAGCAACACACAAAGGTCAGCAGACAACACAGAAGTTTAGAAATTAAAAAATGTATAAAATATATGTATAGTATTGTATAATATCAACATATTTTGTATTTTAATACTATAATAGTTCAGACTTTTTCCTCTGATACAAAGGAAGGACAAAAAATATTTACTCAGATTGCCCAGATTATTATGATATTATGCTTCTAACTTCTGCAAAGTGGAAAGGATAACTCTTCATGAACCTAACCCATGTTAAGATCCCCCATTTTAAACATTCTGCATATAATATTATCTCAAGATTCTTCACCATCCTGGTCCTAGCACCTTGAACCCCACTTAAAGCTAAAGATGTATTCTAACCAGAGGAGAATACAATGAAACTATTTCTTTCCTAGCACTAAACATTATATCTTTTTTAATGTAGTGGTTGTTCCTCCATATCACATGATTGATTCATAGTGAGTTTGGTGTGCCTGAAACCTTTTCTATTATTTAGCTTACTTACTCTTACAACTTGCCCTTTAAGTGTTATTTTTAAGCCATGTAAGATGCTACATTTATCACCATTAAATTTCATCTTACTATATTCAGTCCAACATTTTCATCTGTTGAGGAACTATTGAATCCAGACTCTGTTATCCAACACGTTAACTAACCCTCCTACTAGGAGGCTTATTGACAACTACAAAATTGAGAAGCATATCATCTATGTACTCATTCAGACAATATATAACCAAAGACCAATCTCAAGCTATACAACTAAATAGGAATCTTCAAAAATTATTTGGTACTGGCTAAAAAATTAAAAAGTTGATTAATGGAAGAGACTATTATAAGATATTCAGAAACAAAAGAATGTTCAAAAATTTGAGCTTATACTGTACTTTAAGATTTAAATTTATAAAATACTTAACATATGTTTATTTATTTGATCCTTACAATAACCCTGTGAGGTAGGTGTTACTATTATCCCATCTTACAGGTGAAAAAAATTCCATCTATGACAATAATAAGTTCTAAATGGATATATGGCCCAGACAAAAAAAAAAACACATATAAACAAATTATAATATAATGGCAGAAGATACTTATTATAATGATAGCTAAGGCAAATGTTTTTAAACAACTAAAAATAAATTGATGGAAAAATTTTTAATGCTTACTATATGCTAAGTATGAAGATAAAGATAAAAAAGTCAGTTCCTCTTCTCAAGGAACTCATATTCTAATTAAGAGGTTGACCAAACAAAGGAAAGAGAGAATCATGGGAAATAAAATGGACAATTTTGATTATAAAAAATTGAAAGTATTTTTTCACAAACAAAATCAATTGTCATTAAAATTAGAAGTTCAACAGTTAAATTCAGAGAAGTCTTTGCAGTCAATTTCTCTGATCTTATCTGATATACATAATATATAGGGAACTGATTCAAATATGTAAGAAAAAGAGTCATTTCCTGACAGATAAATGAATGGTCAAAAGATAAAAAGCAGTTTAAAAAAAAAAGGAAAGAAGGAAGGTATGGAGGGAGAGAGGAAGGAAGGAAGGAAGGAAGGAAGGAAGGAAGGAAGGAAGGAAGGAAGGAAGGAAGGAAGGAAGGAAGGAAGGAAGGAAGGAAGGAAGGAAGGAAGGAAGGAAGGAAGGAAGGAAGGAAGGAAGGAAGGAAGGAAGGAAGGAAGGAAGGAAGGAAGGAAGGAAGGAAGGGAGGGAGGGAGGAAGGAAGAAAGGGAGGGAGGGAGGGAAGGAGGGAGGGAGGAAGTGAAGGAAGGAAGGAAGGAAGGAAGGAAGGAAGGAAGGAAGGAAGGAAGGAAGGAAGGAAGGAAGGAAGGGAGGGAGGGAGGGAGGGAGGAAGTGAAGGAAGGAAGGAAGGAAGGAAGGAAGGAAAGAAGGAAGGAAGGAAGGAAGGAAGGAAGGAAGGAAGGGAGGGAGGGAGGGAGGGAGGGAGGGAGGGAGGAAGGAAGGGAGGGAAGAAGAGATGAGGAGGAAGAGAGGGAGAGGAGAGGGAGGGAGGGATGGAAAGGGAAAAAGAAAGGGAGGAGGAAGGGAGGAAAGGAGGAGAGAGGGAGAGAGGGAAGAGAGAAAGAGATAGAAAAAGAGAGAGAATAATATGGATAAATTTTCTAAATTATTAATGATAAGAAATGCCAGTTAAAATAATTTTGCATTTTCACAATATATCCATCAAAATGACAAATATTGCCCCCCCCCCAAAAAAAAAAAGAATTGTTAGAGAGAATGTGAAAGGGCAGGCTGACTAATTCACTATTGGCGAAACTATTAATTGGTCCAGCCATTCTAGAAAGAAATGTCAAATTATAGCCCTCAAATTACTAAATATTTAAATGCTTAAATTTGTGAATACCCTTTGACTTAGTTGCCCATTGGTAAGCATATTACCTCACAACAAACTTAAAGAGAGAAATGATTCATAGTTACAAAAATATTCATAGCAGCAGGTTTTTGTTTTCAATTTTTAAAAACATTTTATTTAAAAATTTGAATTCCAAATTCTATCCCTCCTTCTCTTCCTCTCCTTCCTGAGACAATAAGCAACCAGATATGGATTTATACATATTCAATTATATAAAACATTTCAATATTAGTCATTTTGTACAAGAAGGCTTGAATAAAAGAGTGAAAAATAGCAAGCTTCAGTCTATATTCCATCAATATATGTTATTTTTCTGGAGGCAGATAGTATGCTTTATCATTAGTCCTTTGGGATTACCTTGGATCATTGTATTGCTGAGGATTGCAAAATCATTCACAATTCTTTATTGAACAATATTGCTATTACCGTGTATAATTTTCTGGTTCTGCTCACTACACTTTTCATCTATTTATATTAGTCTTTCCAGGTTTTTCTGAAATCATCTTGCTTGTCATTTCTTATAGCACAATAACATTCTATTACAATCATCAATCACAACTTGTTTAACCATGACCTAGTTGATGAGCATCCCTTTGATTTCTAATTCTTGACCACCAAGGGAAAAAAAAACCCTACTCTAAATATTTTTGTACAAATAGGCCCATATCTTTTTTTTTTTTTGGATATTGCTAAGATAAAAGGGTAAACAGTTCTGTGGCTCTTTGGGCATAGTTCTAAATTGCTCACCAGACTGATTGGATCAGTTCACTAGCAGTTTATTAGTGTCCCAGTATTTTCATATTTCCTTCAACATTCAATATTTTCTTTCCTTTTTTATCATATTAGCCACTCTGATATGTGTGGAGTAGTACCTCAAAACATAGCAGCAGTTTTTGTTGTAACAAAGAAATGGAAACAAAAGGGTATCCCCAAGAATTAGGGAATGGCTAACCAAAATTTGATATGTAAATTTGATGCAATATTATTGCCATGTAAGAAATGATGAATAGGATGGGTTCAGAGAAATATCAGAAAATTCATATGAATTCATATGCAGTGAAGTGAGCTAAACTGGAAAACATTTCATACTATGACTAAAGACTATTAAGAAAAAAAACAACTTCGAATGATTTAAGGATTATAATCCATACAGTGATCAATCAAGTCTTCAGTAAAATATGATAAGCGCACTAAATGTTCCTTGATGGAGAGGTCATGTATTAGATTTGCAGAACAAGATAGACATTTTCAAATATGAAGCATTTTGTTTTGATTTGCTTTACTAGGCTTATTTGTTACAAAGGAAGACTGAAAGGGAAGGGATTATTGAAGTGAAAACTCATGAAACCTGTATTAAAATTCATAGAATATAGTAGAAATAAAAGTTCAGAGGGAATTAGATTAGTAGAGCAGCTTTGGAACTAATGTATTTAATTTATCATCATCTAGAAAAACAAATTATACATAATAAAGATTCATAGTTTCATATATAGTTCTCTTTCTGCTTATTATGCATGGAAATGTTTGTTTTTGTCACATTGTTTCTGGTTAAAAAGTTAAAAAGTTAATTCTGTTATCCAGAATAACAGAGGTTTTTTGTTTGTTTGTTTATTTTTAAGAAACTGTTATCTAAAATCAGTGGGATCTGTTTTCTTATCTTTGTTAGTATTCCCCACATTGATACACGATGTCAGCCTATTCTGTTTGACTCTTATCTACAACTTTTCATACACCCATCATAAGGAGTACAACCAATGTACTTAGAATATGGTGTCCTGGAGCTATCAATTGTACTTCCTTCTTGCTACATGACCAGAAATCCATATATAAACATACATTGCAAAGATATGAAACATTTTTAGATATTAAACAATGAAACTCAGACTTTCAATATATGTTTTAGTTTTATCACAAAATAAAAAAGGTACAGTGGATTCTTTAACAGCTTTTACACTATTTTCTTGCAGTCTGGCAGTCAGTTTTAAAGTCTGACCTGCTTATTCTTATGTTGGAGAAAACAAAACGAGGGAGTAGACATTGATGCAAGAAAATTAAATTATTGAAGATTTATGACTATCTTATCTTATTCTTCTTAGCCATGGGGATAATTCAATATTTTCTTCCTATGTTTATATCTTTGGTATCTCTTTCTTCAAGACATGTGGTGTGCTTACTGTTTAGTGTCTTTTAAAAAAAGGTTTTTAATCGGAACATTTCCCTCAAAATAGAAGTTGGAAGAGAGCAGCAGTTTTAAAAGAGAAACATCTCAGAGCCATGACTCTCATAGTCTTTTTATTATCTGTTGTTTATATAGTTTTGTTTTATGAAACAAAACCTTGTTGACTTGGAAAGTTTCCAACAATCAGTATTTTATTCAGAGACTTCCCTTTGCTTATTTAAAGAATATCACTAATAAACAGAACAGTACACAAACTAAGAGAAAATATTCATGCTTATGTGTCCAGGAAGAATAAGTGAAAAGGTTATATTTTTGGAGGCATCTCAATAATTTGAGAAGAATAACTTTTGTGAAGGGAACCAAAATTACACTAATACCAACATCAACTACTAATTAGCTATCATCAATAAGGCAAGGAAAGTAATCTAGATGAAGCAACAAGGCATTATGAGGGTAAAACAGATGATAACATGTGCCAAATGGGACAAACAATCACAACATCACAATCTACCCATTCTCCTCAATCCTAGTGAACTCATCCCACGATGAGGAACTATAGGAGAGTTCTCAGGCCATTGACCTTGCTAGAAAGCAATCCCTGTTGAGAAGGGGCCTGAATTCTTTGCCCCACCCCTTCCCACCCACCTCAACCCAATGCCACCAGTAGAGAGGTTAACTTAAGAGAACCTGAAACATTAACACCTTCCCCCATTGCCAAATGACTGCCAACATCCTATATCTGACTGAGATGGCATTGAAAATTGGATCTCCAAGTTTCAACTCCAGTCTTCATTATTCCATGCTGCATCTCAAAATCAGGAAAAGGATAACAATTGTATCATATGTAAGCAAAAAGGCCTTCCCCATGGAAATGTGGATGTGTAAAGAGAAAGGGAGAAGGGATGAAGGGAGGGAGGGGGAGAGAGAGAGAGAGAGAGAGAGAGAGAGAGAGAGAGAGAGAGAGAGAGAGAGAGAGAGAGAGAGAGAAAGACAGAGAGACAGAGAGAGAGACAGAGAGAGACAGAGAGAGACAGAGAGAGACAGACAGAGACAGAGACAGAGACAGAGAAGAGAGAGAGAGAGAGAAAGGGATTATTTCAGATTTATATATGTCCTAATTCTCAATCTCAAGTGTAAAGGTTCCTCCCCAATTGAAACCAGGAAAAAACTGAAAGTTGCTAGAGAAGCAATCCTTTTCTTTCAGAGCTGCACAGTCTACATGATTGACAATCTGAGTTTGCTTCTCCTCATCGTTACTCTGTCCCTCTTCATTCTCTGTTTCCAGCAGCTCTTTTGCTCCTTGGGTCCACACTACTTTTACTTCCATGATCTATAATGTCAGAAATCAATCACCACTAGAAGCCTACCACAACTGCAAAAATCCTTGTTCGCATTATCCTTATTATTAATAGAGAAGTCTCTTTGAATTCCCAAAAGAATATGCTAATAAAAACCATTGAAAAAGAAGGAAGGAGAAGAAGAGGAAGAAGAGGAGGAGGAGGGGAGGAGAAGAAGAAAAGAGAGATGGAGGAGAGAAAGGGTGAAAAGGAGGGTAAAAAAAAAGAAAAGGGGAAGGAAGAGGAAAAGGAAGAAGAAGAGAAGGAGAAGAGGGAAAATAAGAAAAGGAGAAGAAGGAAAAGTATGAGGAACAGGAGGAAGAAGAGGAGGAGGAGGAGGAGGAAAAAGAAGAAGGATAGCAAAGGAGGGAAAGAGGAGGAGGAAAAAGTGTTAGGAGGGGAAGATAAGAAGAAAAGAAGAAGGAAGAGGAAGAGAAAAGGGAAGAAGAGGAGAAGGAAGAGGAAGAGGAGAAAAATAAGAAAAGGAGAAGGAAAAGGAGGAGGAGGAAGAAGAGAACAAGAAGAAGGTCAGAACATTCTTCCTTAACATTATGAAAATGAAAGATAACACAAACAGCTCATGTTCTATCAAATGAATCAGTCCGGTATTCTTCTAATACAACTTCCTATGTCAGAGTTTATGAGGATAAAGATTATGCCCATGATGAAAGTCAAATATACCTAAAAGTCATTTATTAGTACAACTACTCTCTGATATAAGGCATTGTAAAGGGCTGAAACTCCAAAAAGGTATGCTTGAATCAGACAATGGAGCACTTAAGGCTAATTACCTATTCCATGTTATTAGCATATATTTGGATAAATGGAGCTTCTCATTGTTGATGCTTGCTGAATGTTTGATGTTAAGATAATCAGAGGCAAGGATTGGAGGGGGGAGGGAGATAGGCAGAGTCACTTGGCAGCAGGATGAGGAGGAGAGAAGTTGGTGACTTCAGACTCCTGAATCCAGGATTCTGTTTGGCTGCTTCTTTCACTTCTCCCCCTAAAGACTTTTCTTTGATTTATCTTGACTCTGGCTGACCCTGAAGCCCTCTACATACTCTACAAGGTATAACTATAATCTAAACACCTTCTTGTTTGGAAATAGTTACCATGAAGAGCCAGTTTTAAGAAACAGATTGAAGAAGGGACCCCAAAACTCTAAAACTTCTTGAAGGACAAATTCTCCTTGAATCCTGCCATTGTGGGGACCCCACCTGAAGACAAGCAGTTTCATTCTGTAACTTAGATGGGGCTAGTTGATACCAAACCTATTGAATTAAAGAGACTCATTCAATTCTATTCAAATTCAGCTCAATCTGAAATCCAGCTTGTAGATAAACAGAGCCAACTTGGAACTCCATCCACTAACCCCCACTAGCCCCCTTAGCTTGTAGCCAAGGCTTATAAAAACTGCAACTTGGAACAATTCTTTCCAGAGGTCCTGACATGTCAGGCTATGTCATGCTATGTCAAAGAAGCCTTTTCCAGTGGAATAATATTCTCTTCCAGTGTTACCCTCTCCTTATCCTCATCTGTTTCCCTAATGAGACTTATGCCCCTCTGTCAGGATCTCTCTACTAAAGACTTTACTTCTCTGTCAGACTTTGCCTCTAAGGAATTCAGCCTTTCTATCCTTGCATAGTAAAGACTGACTTCCCAATGCCAATAATAAACCTCTTTTATCAGTCTAGCCTTTTTAGGTTTGTAAATTCCTTTACAGATAATCTCTGTGCTGCCAGAAGGGGGTTCCCCAAAACTCCCGACCCTTGTGCTGAATCCCAAGGGAGTATAGGGGAGCCGAACCTCTCCATTTGGTTCCCTGAATCCCGAACCTGACACTAGACCTTATCATTTAACTCCCTGACCACAGAACCCTAATCTCATTTTGGTTACCTAAATCTAGACCTTATCATCCCTAAAAGGGAACCCCAAAATCTAAACCACATCAAGATGATGGGCTGAGAGTTCTTTTTGTGCACTGAGATTCATAATGACTCAGCATGTAAAGGGACTCAGAATGTACAATCAAATAGGAGGAAATTGTGTTACCCAATTTCCCTAAGAATTCCATAGAATGAATGATCTGCTTTTTGAATCCCCATAACTTTGGCCAGGACTAATTCCCCATTGATGTAATCTAAATCTAAAGTAAGAAAGTACTTTCTTCTCCAAAGAACAAGCATTTAGTAATCACACATTATATACCAAACCCTCTGCTAAGTGCTTTACAAATATTATCTCATTTGTTCTTCATAATGAGCTTGGTAGGTAGGTTATAATTGTTATCCCCATTTTACAGATGAAGAAGATGAAGCAGACAAAGATTAATGTATCCAGGGTCACACAACAAATAAGTTTCTGAGGTCGCATTTGAACTAAGCTCTTCCTGACTCCAGACCCAGTAGTGAGCATAGTAAGAATGTAGCTACATGAGATAAAGAAAACAAGGCTAATGGTGGCGAGAAGTCCAGAAAAAAAAAAAGGCTATAAAATAGGGGGAGTATCCATAGGTGTGTAATTTTTGTTTTGCAAGTTTCCAAGAAACTCCCAGATTGACCTAATATTCAGTACTTGAGGATAATACAATCATAGGGAAGAAGGTTGTCATTGCCCTGACCTGGTGAAACTATAAGCTACTAGATATTTATGATGCTATCCCTGTGAGAGACAGAGTGAGACACAAGGAGAGCATCCTTACCTTAGAGTGCAACAGTAATTTGTGTAGGTTTTGAAGCATCCTTGGTTATTGTATCCTTTAACAATTCCCAGGAAATGTACACTTGCCACCATATTGCCTAAAGAAGTTGTCATTCCAAGCCAGCAGAGAACTTTCCATTCTAATTCATCCCAAAGGCTCAGTTTAGCTTTCCAAATCCTATCCAACTCCATCTTTGAAGATCATCTTTGAAATTTCTTAGAATCTTCAGCTACTACATAAACATGTCAAGCTTGTGTCCTTTTTCTTGCTTTTAATCATCTTTTTGTCTCGACCTGGAATGTGTTCAGCTGTTCTTGCTTATTCTGTTTTGTTTGTTTGGGTTTTATTTTGTTTTGTTTTTTGGCTCAGGCAATTGAGATTAAGTGACTTGCCCAAGGTCACAGAGATAGGAAATATTAAGTGTCTGAGACCAGATTTGAACTCAAGGCTGATGCTCTATCCATTGTGCCACTTAGCTGCCCCTGTTCTTCCCTATTCTGCAAAGGTTAGTGACAATTCCATTTTTCCAGCCCACTTTTTCTGGCCACACTCTGGCCCACATTGACCTCTTTTTTCTCCATGATACTATAGCTTTTTAAAATATGCCGTCATTCATTTTGTTGCTTCATCATTTGCTATACAATATCTAACTATTTATTTCTTTGTGTATGTTGGATTACTCAAAGATGATCAAAACTTTCTACGAAGTAGGGACCATGTCTTCTATTTCTTTTTATCCATTATATATAAAGAAAATATATATTAAAATATGTGTATGTGTAAAGAATATCCTTGTCTTTTTTATCCTGCATGGTAGAATATTTATTTATTTATTGTTCTATTTTTTATTTCTAGTCTCTTATTTATTTTTGTCTACTTTTTTATTTATTATTTATTCAATTATCATTCTAAGTACTGAGCATGTTGTGCATACTCAAATAAATAATCTAGTGAATTTGAATTAGCTAGAATTAGCATGGTGTTTTTATAACTCATTTCACAATGGAAATTATAACTCTGTCCACTCAGTTATAGTCAGATGGCATGAAGTATAATTTTGTCTCTTTTCCAGATGATCAGAAACTATCCCAACACAAGTATACAGAAGGGAAAGGGACCTGTACGTGCCAAAACGTTTGTGGCAGCCCTTTTTGTAGTGGCTAGAAGCTGGAAGATGAATGGATGTCCATCAATTGGAGAATGGTTGGGTAAATTATGGTATATGAATGTTATGGAATATTATTGTTCTGTAAGAAATGACCAACAGGAGGAATACAGAGAGGCTTGGAGAGACTTACATCAAATGATGCTGAGTGAAATGAGCAGAACTAGGAGATCATTATACACTTCAACAATGATTCTGTATGAGGATGTATTCTGATGGAAGTGGATATCTTCAACATAGAGAAGAGCTAATCCAATTCCAATTGATCAATGATGGACAGAATCAGCTACATCCAGAAAAGGAACACTGGGAAATGAGTGTAAACTGTTATTTTTACCTTCTGAATCCAATTCTTCCTGTGCAACAAGAAATTCGGTTCTACACACATATATTGTATCTAGAATATACTGTAATATATTTAACATGTATAAGACTGCCTGCCATCTGGGGGAGGGGGTTGGGGGAGGAAGGGAAAAAAATCTGAACAGAGGTAAGTGCAAGGGATAATGTTGTAAAAAATTACCCATGCATATGTACTGTCAAAAAAAAGTTATAATTATCAAAAAAAAAGAATACTGAGGTCTTTGAAAACATTCTTAATTTTCTCAATAAAGTAAGAGATAAGGTGCTCAGGTGAGTGAAAATGGGGAGGAGAATGTGTACGAAGCATGAGGAGAGAAGAGAAAGTTTGTAATACCTTCTATAGCGATAGAAATAGAGAATCAGTTAGACAGTCATGAAAGTAGTAAACTAAATCTGGGCAACTAAGTGGTGCAGTAGATAGAGTACTGGGATTGAAATCAGGAATTCTCATCTTAATAAATTCAAATTCAGCCTCAAACACTTACTAGCTGTGAAACCTTGGGCAAGTCACTTAATCCTATTTACCTTAGTTTCCCTATCTGTAAAATGAGTTGAGGAAATTGACAAAAGGGGTCACAAAAAATTGGACACATATGACTCAACAATAATAAAACTGTACCAAATCAGTTCAGTTGGCACATTTTAAGTTTATATGCTTAAGTGTAACATATTTGTTAACAAGGATTCTAAATTTTTGTTTGGGTCATAGATTCCTCTGGCAGTGTGGTAAGAACTGTAAAGCCATTTTTTAACATAAAATTTCTAAATGTATAGAAATGTAGGATTACAAAGGACATCTATTATACTCAAATAAAGAGAATGTATGTATATTTTACCCATTCAAATTCACAATTCTCTGAAATTCATGGATCTCAAGCCAAAAACTATTGGTTTACAAGCTATTAAAAACTGTTTGGCAGTCTAAAAACAGGGAAAAGTTGGCATAGATCTTTTGGTTAACCCTGAAGGAGAATATTTTCCTATCTCTTAGGAGTTAGCAAACCATGCTTTTATGCATATGATGGCTCATAGGTATGTTCTCCTGAAAAGATGATTTGCAGAAAGTCATTTTCTGCATGCTATAAGGATTAGTACTCTTTACAGACAAAATATTTCCTCAGTTTTCTCACATACAAGGACATTCTACACATAAGCATACACACACATACATTCTACTTCACTATCTCTAGGAAGATCTAGTCGATTTTCTGAGAAAAATGTTTATCTTCTTGCCTAATGAATAGTAAACAACAAAATTAACAGTGAGTGACATTTTTGGAGAGGACATCTTTTGTGGACTAACTAGGTTTGTGCCACTAACTATTTGGGGAACTGTTAGGCTTGAATTCTGTAGGAGGATACAAAATAATCTAAAAATGTCCCTTTAGTTCAGAGAGTTTATACTTTAGTTAGAGATAAAATATATTTGTGCGAAATTTATAAGGAACTTAGCAAAGCAACATTAGAATAAAAGTGAATATAATACAAATTCTCAGAGGAAAGTTTTATCAGTGACTTTTCAGTGTATGCAGTGAATTTTAATACTTTACAGTCAATTTGATTTAGCAGTACAACTTTTATAGGCTAAATACAAATTTAATGGGTTTCAAAATTATAAAAACCAATAGCAAAGTTGTCTGCTCTGCTTAAAAGCATTGAGATAAGTTTTCATTCTCATATGACTACAATATGTTCCTATTAACCAAAGTTAAGAAATTGTCCTCAAAAGAATAATGAGGTAATATGAAGAATTAATTAGATAGGAAGACTAGAACCAAGTTGCTTTGAACAGAAAAGGTAATCAGTTCATAAGGCCCTTCTTTCAACTTAGGGTCACAAAACCTTGCTATTTAGCTATTAATTTTTAGGACTAATCTCCCAGAGCACCATAATTAAACAAGTCACAAGACTTAATCTCATTTTCTTTAAACACAGCTGAAAGCATAAATTTGACATCTGATTTTCTTTCTTTTCAAAGTTGACCTACTGAAGTTCTGTTGTATGGCATTAAGTTTCTTTATTTTAATTTTATGATTTTTGTGGGGTTTTTTTTTCCTCTAAAGTAGAAATTTTTAACCTTTCTTATGTCATAGATCTCCTTTGATAGTCTGGGAAAGCCTATGAACCTCTTCTCAGAATAATGTTTCCAAATGAAAAAAACACATAGAATTACAGAGGAAAACAATTATATTAAAATATTATTTTTAAAATTCATGGACCCCTTGAAATCCAGTTCTCTAGCAGTCTGCATACCCCAGATAAAGAACTCTTGTTCTAAAGAATTATGTTAACCACCTTAGAGGAGAATCCTTTGATGGTTATATATTTTGTCCTTTTAGGTGTATATTGCATTTTTCAAAACAAAATAATTGTAGGTATAATGCTTATCTTCTCGGATAGTTCTGTCAAAAAATACCATTTTATTTGTTCTAAGTGTTTGTAAATAGTTATACTATTTCCTTCCAAATTTAAAAACCTAAAAGACATACTGTCTTCATTGTTGCCACCAAAATCAGTATTACAAGAAATATTTTTCTTATTTTGGTTTCACCACATGCAAACATAATTAAAACATGATAGTTATAAGAATGCCTCTTGGACACTGGTCTCTGGGCTTGGACGCTTACAATAAACAAATAGTTTTCTTGGTAGTAAAACAAAAGGGAGAGATTTCTCCCCCAATATTCTTTTCCCCTATTTTTTTTAATAGTGAACCTTGTTTTTCAAAATCTGCTCTTTGTTGCCATAGTGATGGATTCCCAGTATGAAATTATATCATGCTGGCTTTCTTTCAGGTTTCTGCAACACTCAATAACCACCCACCCCTCTTTCATACCATTAGAATTCTGCAGGCACTGAACACCTTAACAGTTTCACTTTCCTGAAGATGAAATAGGAAATCTGAGGAGAAATGGTAAGATGATAAAGAAGCTTGAAGGCCTGGGTGTTAGTCCCATCTCTGCCCCTTATTAGACATGACCTTTGACAAATCATTTCATCAATCTGACTCCCAATTTCCCCATCAATAAGAAGAGGGTAATATAACTGACCTGTGTACTTTATAGGATTGCTAGACTATGTATTTGAAAGTACTTTGCAAAGTGCTGTATAAATGTAAGGTATTATTACATTGATGACTATGAAGAATTACAGGAAATGGAAAGGGAAGGAAAAAAGTAAATTTCAAAAAGAAATATTTACAATAGAAAATTATCCCCACTCCAAATGTCTTTGTCCAGTTTCTCTCTAGAACAATGTACCTCCCAATGTGTCTCCAGCTTCTCTTTGATAGATGGCTAGTAGACCACCCCCCCCCCAGAAGCAGGGGAACTGCATTCAGTTAAATCAGTGTTGTCCTCACTACATATTCTTTATTGACCATCCTT
This sequence comes from Sminthopsis crassicaudata, assembly GCF_048593235.1. Lineage (NCBI taxonomy): Eukaryota > Metazoa > Chordata > Mammalia > Dasyuromorphia > Dasyuridae > Sminthopsis > Sminthopsis crassicaudata. The sequence goes on from NC_133617.1 coordinate 514,528,067, forward strand.
TTCCTTTCTTGACTAAATAAATGTCCTTTTTAAGCTGGCTAGCTGACATAGAGGAAAGAGCATCAAATCTGGAGTTGGAGAGACTCATCTTACTGAGTTCAAATCTGACCTCAGAAATTTATTAGCTGTATATCCCTGGCTTCCTTCTTCCTTAACTCGGCTTCCTTCAGTTTCCTCATCTAGAAAAGGAATTGGAAAAGAAATGGCAAACTTTGCCAAGAAAATAAGAGATGAGCTTTGCCTCCATGGAGATTGCAATGAAATCTGTTAAGATCAATCACTTCACTGATCCAACCATTCTGGAGAGTAATATAGAACTATGCCCAATGGGCTATAAAACTGTGGATATCCTTTGATCCAACAGGATCTCTATTCCCAAAGAGATCATAAAAAGGGAAAATGATCCACATGTGCGAAAATGTTTGCAGCAGCCTTTTTGTACTGGCAAGGAACTGGAAACTAAGTGGATGCCCATTAGTTGGAGAATGGCTGAATAAGTTATGGTATATGACTGTCATGGAATATTATTGTTCTATAAGAAATGATCAGCAGAATGATTTCAGAGAGGTCTGGAGAGATTTATATGAATTGATGCTAAGTGAAGTGAGTGGAAACAAGAAAACATTGTATACAGCAACAAGATTATGTGATCATCAATTCTGATGGACGTGGCTCTTTTTAACAATGAGGTGATTGATGCCAGTTCCAATGGTCTTATGGTAAAGAGAGTCATCTGCACCCAGAAAGAGGACTGTGGAGATTGAATGTGGAACACAACATACTATTTTTTACTTTTTTGTGATTGTTTGCTTGTATTTTGTTTTCTTACTCATTTTTTTCCTTTTTGATCTGTGGAATAATTGTGGAAATATGTATAGAAGATAATTGTGAAAATATGTATAGAAGAACTGCACGTTAACATATATTAGATTGCTTTTCATCTGAGGTGGAGGAAGGGATGGAGAAAAAATTTGGAACACAAAGTTTTGCAGGGACGGATGTTGGAAACTATGTATATGTGTCTGTTTTGAAAATAAAAAGCTTTATAAAAAAAAGACAAATCATTTCACTGAATGTGGTCTCATTAATATGTCTATAGTCCATCCAAGAGACAGAGAACACAATCCATCTGTATCCCTTATCCGATGTCCTGGACAATTCCTATAGCAGGTCAATATAATGTTCCAAGGGTCTTCCTCTCTCTTTACATTGTTTTGGAGGAGAGCGTGAGGCAGATGACTTAGGACAATTCTGCCTCACTCAAATCCCAATTGACACATAACTTGTGATGTCATCAAGAATAAAGGATGAAGAAATGGAATTCTATTGCTAAGATGGTGGAGTGAAGAAGTTCAAGAGCAAAACAGTAGCTACCCTCACAGCAGAAGGCCTACAGCATGTTCCAAAACTGAAGCAATCCACCAGGAAGACCTCATTCTCTAGCAAACTAGCGGCCCCCTAGGAAAATAAGTGGTCTGTGCAGTGCAGCAAACCACTCTATACCAAGCTCAAGCCACCAGCAAAGCCTTGACTCCACTTTCTTACCAGGTGTAAAGCCCTGCCCTTGGCTAGCTAACAGTTAGACCCCACTCCTGGGGCCTATTAATAAAGAGATCTTGTTTCCATAGCAACCACTTCTAGGGCTGAGCAGCAACAAGATCCCTACCCCAGAGTTACTATAGCAATCTAGCAACAAGGCCTCACCCCTGGAGCTGACCAGCAACTAAACCCTACACAAATGCAAAAAGAAAGGAGAATCATACCAAAAAATCATGGAAAAAAGAGTCAATGGGAAAAGATGTATAAAAATTTACCAAGGAAAATAACTCCCTAAAAAATAAAATTAGCCAAATGGAAAAGCAAGTACAAAAGTCCAGTGAACAAAATAATTCCTTAAAAATTAGACTTGAACAAGTGGAAACTAATGACTGTAGGAGACATCAAGCTAGAAGTAAAAAAAAAAAAAAAATAGAAGAAAATGTGAAATTTCTCATTGGAAAAATAACATCTAAAAAAAAGATCTAGGGGAAATAATTTTAAAATTATTGGACTACCTAAAAACCATGATTAAAAACAAAAAACCTAGACAACATATTTTGAAAAATTATTAGAGAAAACTGCCCTGATACACTAAAACCAGAGCAAAATGAAAAAAATCAATAATTTCAATAATTAAAATGACAATGAAACAACATAGCAAAATTTGTGGAATGAAGCCAAAGTAGTATTTAGGGTGAAATTTATATCTCTAATTGATTACATCAATAAAATACAGAAAAGGCATATCAATAAATTGAGCATGCAACCAAAAAAACAGAAGAACAAATTTAAAATCTCCAATTAAATACCAAATTGAAAATCCTGAAAATTAAAACACATTAATGCATTTGAAAGTAAGAAAATCATTAAATTAATAAATAAAGCTAGAACCTGATTTTAGGACAAAAACAATAAAATATTTAAAACATTGGTTAATTTGATTTTACTTTTTTTTACTTTCTTTTTTGATAATTTGATTTTAAAAAGAAAAGAAGAAAACCAAGTTACTAGTATCAAAGATGAAAGGGGTGAATTCACCACCAATAAAGAGGAAATTAAGACAATTTTTAGGAATTATTTTGACCAACTATATGCAAATAAATTTTATAATCTAAATTAAATGGATGAATATCTACAAAAATCTAAATTACTCAGATGGGCAAAAGAAATGAAATACTTAAATAATCCAACCTTTAAAAAAGAAATTTATCAAGCCATCAATTAACTCCCTAGGAAAAAAATCACTAGGGCTAGATGGATTCACAAGTGAAATTTATTAAACATTTAAATAATAAAATTAATTCCAATACTGAATAAACTATTTGGAAAAATAAGCAAAGAAGTCCTACCAAAGTCCTCTTTTGATAAAGACATGGTGATGATACTCAAACTAGGAAGAGCCAAAACAGAGAAAGAAAATTATAAACCAATTTCCCTAAGAATGTTGATGCAAAAAATTTAAATAAGATACTATGAAAAGATATCAGTATATCACAAGGAGCATACACGCTTATCAGTAGGAATTTATTCCAGGAAGACAGGGTTGGTTCAATATTAGGAAAACTATAATTGACTATATTAATAATAAGCCAAAAGAAATCATATAATTATCTCAATAGATTCAGAAAAGTCCTTTGAGAAAATACAGCACCCATTCTTATTAAAAACTCCAGTGAGCATAGGAATAAATAGCACTGACCTTAAAGTGATAAGTAACATTTCTTTAAAATCATAGTAAACATCTGTAATGGGGATAAACTAGAAGCCTTTCTAATACAATCAGGTTACATTGTCATCTCTATTACTTAATATTGTACTAAAAATGTTAGCTATATAAATAAGAGTAGAAAAGAACAATAAAGGACTTAGAATAGGCAATGAAGAAACAAAACTATTGCTTTTTTGCAAATGATATATTATACTTAGAAAATCCTAGAGAATCAATTAGGAAGCTATTAAAAACTATTAATATCTTTAGCAAAGTTTTAGGATATAAAGTCAACTCACATAAATCATCAGCATTTCCATATATAACCAGCAAAGTCCAGCAGCAAAAAAAAAAAAAAAATAGAAAGAGAAATTCCACTTAAAATAACCAGACAATAACAATATACAATATATGCAGCTGTGAACTAATCCAACCATTGTAGAGAGCAATTTGGAATTATGCCCAAAGGGCTATTAAACTGTGCATATCCTTTGATCCAGCAATAATCCTACTATGACTATATCCCAATGATAAGTGGAAAGGAGGAGGTAAAAAGACCTATTTGTATAAAAATATTTATAGCATCTTTTTGGTTTTTTGTAGTGGTCAAGAATTAGAATTTGAAGGGATGTCCATCAATTGGGGAATAGTTAAACAAGCTGTGGCATATGATTGTAATAGGATATAATTGTGCCATAAGAAATGACAAGCAGGATGATTTCAGAAAAACCTGAAAAGACTTATGTAAATTAATGCAAAGTGAAGTGAACAGAACCAGGAGAACATTGTGCACAGTAACAGTATTATTGTTTGATGAACTGTGAATGACTTAGCTATTCTCAACAATACACTGATCCACGACAATCCCAGTGTTAATCAAAAGCATACTATCTGTCTCCAGAGAAAGAACTAATATTGATTGGATGAAGACTGAAGCATTCCATCTTTTGCTTTCTTTTATTCATGTCTTCTTGTGCAAAATCATTAATTTGTAAATGTTTTATGTAACTAAACACATATGACTGCTTACTGTCTTAAGAGGGGGAAGCAACAGATGGAATTTAAAACTCAAAACTTTAAATAAAAAAATCCTAATAAATGTAAAAAAAATAAATAAAATGAAGTATCTTTAGAAGAAAGGGAGAAAAAGAATGAAGGACAAAAAACAACAGCAACAGCATAGATAATACTATAGCATGTGGTCATCCCTCCCTGATGACACATGACCAGTCCATCTCCTTTTGTGATCAGTCATCCCTCTACTGCCATCCTTTATGCTCTTTCTCTTATCCAATTTTTGGTTGATAAAATGGTACAGCCTCCTCCCTCTCACTATAGGTTTTTCCATTACTCTTTGGAAGTCCCTCAACTTTTATTCTTTAAAGATTGTGGCATTCCATGACTCACAGTCATATAATATCCCTTAATTAAATACAGGTAACTATAATAAGCATTAGATAAGTGCATTAGAGAATGCAAAATGATGTGTAAAGTCATGAAGGAAAGTTATTATGAAGGGGATGAGAGACTTGGTAGAAGATGCCTAGTTTGAGTTGTGTTTTAAAGATGATTCAGAATTCAAGAGAAAGAAGAGGGAGGACATTACAGGAATAGAGAACAACATGAGAAAAGACATGTAAAGAAGAAATATTTAAGTGACAAAGATTGTGACATAATCAATGTGAACAATGTGAAAGGAGGCTGGAAAAGAAGGTGGTACAGTTTTTTGATAAGGTCTGAATTGAATAAAGAAGTATGAGCCCTACCCAATGAGGACTGAATTGACTATCTCTGCCTGTGAAGGAAATTAGTCTAACAGTTACAGAATGTATTAGAGGGAAGAGTTTGTACTACCATGGTCTCAGACTAGCAAATTCAGTGAATTATCTCTGCCCAAATCTATACAACCTGTGAAGATTTTGAAACATGAATAATGGGGTTCTAGTCAAAGAAACAAGTATAGTTTCAATTAAAATATGTAACTGAAGGCACAAAGAAATTATAGACCCGAGTAACTATTTGCTGAGTGCTACCAGTTGTGCACAAATTATAACATGTTCCTGGAGCTACACTTCTCTAGCAGAAATGTGCTTTTTTTTTAATGCTTCCTAGGGGGATATGTAGACCTACAGGACTTCCACCTCAGAGAATTAAGGCAATGCCAAAATTGGACACCTGGATGTTATTATTGTGTTCGAGTCTAAAATTTCCAGGAATTTTCATGTTAAATCAAATACTTTACCTAAAATGAGTTTAGTTCCATACCTTTCATTGTGCCAACTAGTAATTAAGTCAAAGAAGTGTGTTTGTTCTCTGGTCAGGAACTATTTTCAAATGGAATTTAAGGCTATTTAAAAATAGAATCACAAAAAGTTAGATCTGTAAAGAACCTTTGAAATCATCTAGTCTAGTTCCCTTGTTTTACCAATGATGAAACCAATATTCAAGAAGATAAATTGTCCAACATCATTAAGTTACTTAGGAGTGAGCTAGAAAAATAATCCATGTCTTCTGATTTTTCCATTCTTTTTTCATTATCCTACTACAAACTATTTTGTACTTTGGAACAAAATTTTGACTTGGGCAATCAAAATAATTCACTTACTGCTATTCTTTGCATATAACATTCCATCTTTCAACTGAGGACATTTTCATAGACTATGCCCTATACCTGAAACTCTTATTATCTCTGCTTCCTATCAATCTCTGCTTCTTCCAAGTCTCCCCTCAAGTTCCAATTTCTACATCTCCCTTGATTGATACCTTTCCTTTCCAATTTATTCTGTACATGTCTTGCTTACATGTTGTTTTCTCCATTAGACTTTAAGCAACTTGAGAGCAGTATTAGCAATGCTTAGCACAGTGCCTGGAACATAATAGGTGCTTAATAAATGCTAGTTGATAATTTAATTTGAATTAGTGAACAAATTTATATGTTTTTCATACAAAATTATATTTATTACTGAGGTCAAATATTAGTGAATCAATTCAATCAATGAATGATGCATATTATCCTGGTTATGCTATGTGATTGTCAATCTTAAAACACTACAATCTCTTTTTAAAAAAATCAAAATTACAAAGAGTAATAGAAAAAAAATAGAAAAAATAAGTAGACTATAGCATATTTATAATGATGACCTATGCAAGTAGAATCACAAGGAATATCATTCAAAATATATGTGACCAGAAAAGGATATGGGCTAGTCATACATCAGGGGAAAAATATTAATAAAGAATTCAGGTGTTGCTCTAGTATCCACTAATGTAAATATACCTTCAGGAAGGTCTCCAGCATTGTAGAGAAGCTATAAGAAAGTGGACAAGAATCATTAAAAATAAGAAAATGTGAGTAGAAAGTAACTGACACTTATGCAAGGTATGCCCAAAGTAAAGAGACCCTAGTTTGAACAAAATAATTAGGCCTTTTTATATATAACCAATATAAGTAAATCTGAATACTAAAATACTATCATTCCTCATTCCTTGTTGTTTTAAAGTTTCCATTTCTGCAAGGACAAATTTCAAACTCAATTTTGTTTTACTTTTTTAAAGTAGACAAAATTCCTTTGGGAATGTGAGTAAACTATTTACATAGTAAATAGCATATTATGCAATGCCTGAAAAAGATGGTGTGACTACATTGGAGTCAATAATTAAGTTGTTTGTGAATGCCTAAAACACCCTCAAATCAATTTTGAGTATTGGATTATATTATCTATGCAAATAACATACACATTTTTTGCATTTTTGAATCTGACCATTCAGACAAAAAATGTGATCATTCTAAGAAAAATATCATTGTTGTGATCTAAAATATATAGATGATTAAAATTTAATCAATTTTTATATTTCAAGCAAAATCATGACATTTCAGAGATTTTTTCCATTTTTTTGACAAAATGGTCCAGGAATAGTTTATAAACCAAAACATGCTGTACAAAGCTCACTATATAACTCTCAAGCACCAAAAATGGTTCCAGAATGTTGCAGTGGAGGCTCCTATTGTTCAGAAAACATTCTTACTACATTTCTAAAATAACGTGAAGTAGGCTCTCAAATATACTTGGCATGGTCCTCGGGCTCTGTATTTTGAATTATGTATAGTCACGACTATCAGAGTGATATTACAGTATTCTATAAGAGGACATGGAATATTAGAAAACACAGAATCTTTGCTAGTTCTTGGTAATACTCAATTCAATTAGGTGGGGCATAATAAAATTACAAATACTATCCATCTTATTACCTCCACCCTTTATCTTTATCCATAAAAGCAAGCAAACAAACAAACAAAAAACCATCACCCTATCCTCTGTTATCCCAATGTCATCCTGGAGCAGATAAAGATAGTCCCTAAATAATTGTATACACGGGGATAGATTGGTACCATGTGTCTGGAATTAAACTATGTAACTTAAATGACCAATAAATTCATGGATCAATTCCTCATCATAACATAAGGGTTTAATCTTAGCTTCATAAAAGTTAAGCCATTGAATCACAATGTTCCCTAGCAATCCTTTCAAGGTAAGAAGTCTTTAGATATAGGTCTGTCACTGAAACATATGTCTGCCATCCAAAAACCCATAGAGCTAAATTTGGAAAGAGTTATCATGAAGTTGACCACAGAGTATTGAAACTTTATGACCATAGCAGCTCTCCAAGACATTTATGAAAACATATAATAAAACTTAAAGTGCTATGTACAAATCTATATGATTATCATTATTATCAAATGGTTGTACAGGAATTTTTATGTGCATGAACAGATGGGATGATTGCACTGATCAAATCATCAATCCATTCCCCAAAATCTTTTTATTCTAATTCTTTTTACTCTACTCTGTGTGATAGTTTTACCCCAGAAACATCCAAGAATATGACTTTGCTCCTGTAAACACTCTGGGTTTTTTAAGAGACATTTGAGGTTAAGTGACTAACCCAGGGTCACACAGCTAGTAAGTTTGTGAGGCCAGATTTAAACTTAGAAAGATTCAGGGCAGCTAGGTGGCACAGGGGGCAGCCAGGTGGCACAGTGGATAGAGTGAATAGAGCACGAGCCCTGAAGTCAGGAGGATCTGGGTTTAAATATGGTCATACTTAACATCTCCTAGCTGTGTGACCCTGGGCAAGTCATTTAACCCCAATTGCCTCAGCAAAAAAATAAATAAATAAACTTAGGAAGGAATCTTCCTGAATTCAGTCTTGGCACCCTATCCACTATGCTACCTAGCTCCCTCTAGTAGCTGCTTGATCAATATTCTATCATCTACTTAGCTAACTTTATTTTTAATAATAATGATAATGAGCATTTCTATGACACTTTACATGTGTTAACTTATTTGATACTTACAACTATCCTATAATTATGATTATTATTATTCCCATGTCATATATGAGAAAACTGAGGCTTGGAGTGATAAAGTTACTTGCCAATAGTCATATGTCTAGTATTGTCTTAAAGAGGATTTGAACTCAGATCTTCCTGTCTAACCATTCTCTAGCTCCTTCTTTTGAAAATAAAAATCTGTGGCTAAGATGCCAAGAAAATATAATGATAAATGTTGGAGAGATTGTGGGAAAACTGTGACATTAATACATTGTTGGTGGAGTTGTGAACTGATCCATCTATTCTGGAGAACTATTTGGAACTATGCTCAATAGCTCAAAAGTCAATAGACTATCAAACTGAGCATACTCTTTGATCTAGCAGTCTCTCTACTGGATCTGTATCCCAAAGAGACTACAAAAATAGAAAGAGGACCCACATTGCAGCCCCTTTTGTACTGGCAAGGAACTGGAAACTGAATAAATACCCATCAGTTGGGGAATGGCTGAATAAGTTATGGTTTATGAATGTTATAGAATATTATTGTTCTATAAGAAATGATTAGCAGGATGATTTCAGAAAGGCCTGGAGAGACTTACATGAACTGATGCTAAATGAAGTGAGTAGAACCAAGAGAACATGGTACACAGCAATAACAAGGTTATGCAATGATCAATTCTAATGGACATAGCTCTTTCCAACAATGAGGTGATTTGGGCCAATTCCAATAGACTTGTGATGGAGAGAGCCATCTGCATTCAGAAAGAGGACTGTGGGGAGAAAATGTGAATCACAGCCTAGTATTTTCACCTTTGTTGTAGCTATTTGCTTGATTTTTTTTTTATTTTTTCCCTTTTTGATCTGATTTTTCTTGGGCATCATGATAAATATGGAAATATGTTTAGAAGACTTGTACATGTTTAACCTATATTCGATTACTTGTTTTTTAAGGGTGTGGGAGGAAGGAAGAAAAAAATTGGAACACAAAGTTTTGCAAGGGTAAATGTTTAAAAATTATCAATGCATGCATCTTGAAAATAAAATGTCATTATTAAAAAAAGAAAATAAAAATCTAATGAAGCATGAAATTCTTCATGCTTTTAAAATCCCCAAAGTGAATACCATAAAGTCATAGGTAAGTGCATGTTGAATTTGTAATATGTACCTGAGTGTATAGTGGGAATAGATCCAAAGACTTAGTATGTAGTAAGTAGGTCTCCTGCAGAAGAGCATCTCACCTTCTTTCAAGTAGGTTTGAAAAGAAATCAAGACCCAAGGATGTTAGCACTGATTGCCCTAATAACATCACAATCAGTAGTAGGAGAAAGTGACACCATAAAGGAGTTGGGAATACATCTCATTAAGATAAATGCCATTACCCTGCTTTTTGTCACCTCTGAACCATGGGTACCAATGGATCTGTTTCCTAATGATGTAGTATAAGAGCTTAGAAGAGCTGATAATTATATAGAGAGTAACACATGGAGATCAAGCATAGTACCAGCACTCTGATTCTGAGGACCACATGGAAGTAATTCCACATAGTAATCCTTTAAAAAAAAAAGTAAAAGCAAAATTCAGTGAGAAAATTATTACATTTGTAGTTGAAAGACTTATATTTGAGACCTTAGACAAGTCTTATTTCTCTCTCCCTCAATTTCTTTATCAGCAAATTAAGAAGACTGGAATAATGAGCTCTAAGGTTCCTTTGATTTCTCTCATTCTCTGATAAAATGACTATGTGCAGCTTTCCTAAAAAAAAAAAAAAAAGAGGAAATGCCAGTCTGTAAATATCCTTAGAGATAAGAGGCAGCAGGTTAGGAATCATATAGATGTAGGCAAACCTATGTGTACTGTCCTACTATTAAAAGTTATTGTTCTGTCTTCTTCAGTAACTTGAACTAAAATTCTTACAAATGGGGAATTATAAATACATTTAACATGGAAAAGGATATCAATGGACACAAATGTGATTAAATTCCTAAAATGTAATCCAGATCATTTGTGCTATAAGGTATCTCTGGAATAATTGTTATGGGGTTTTTTTTGGTCTCTTGCTAGAGAGTAAGTAATAGTATACTTAAAGTATACTTGTTTAAGTATAGTAAACAAGAATATTAAAAATAAAACATAATTCTAAGTGACAAGCATAATCAACTTTGATCCAGAAGAACAGATGATGAAATGCACATCCTTTCTTTTGTGGGAGTAGAATGTTACATATGTTGTGGCCATATCAGTTGATTTTTTAAAAGTTATTAATTGTTAATATTCATGGAGAAGAGGACATGTCTAGATATGTTTGGGAGATAAAATATAAGGTATCATTAATATTTTTAAGGATGTTCTTGATTCAGGGAGAATCTTAAGACATTAAAAGAATTGTACAATTTCCTAAGTGCAATCTAGTCCATTCTCCTCTTCTTATACAATTCTGTGCCTGGCTCCTTGTTCAGCCATAGAAATATGAAATGATAGAACATACTTAAAGATTGTCCATTCAGGTGCCTATCACAGTCAAGACACTCCATCACCTAGTCAGCCCCTCAGAATCACCACTAACACATTGACAGAGGATACAGTTACCCACACTCTGAAAACCCATCCTGTAAGTCCCGATATGAGTTCAGAGAATAGCCATAGATGAGGTGCTATATTTAAACATTATATTCCAGGTCTATCCCTGTAGCAAAAATGGTACAATTTTTCAATTTGCATACCCAGCAATTAGCACATTATTTCATACATAATAGATACTTCAAAAATATTTATTAAATTAAATTAAATGAATAACATATGTCTAGACAAGGTAGTTTGAATTATTGATCAAAAAATAGAGAGAGAGAGGGGCAGCAAGGTGATACAATAAATAGAGCACCATCCCTGAAGTCAGGAGGACTTGAGTTCAAATCTTGTTCTCAGACACTTAATACTTCCTAGCTATGTGACTCTGGGCAAGTCATTTAACCCCAATTGCCTCAGCAAAAAAAAAAAGAGAGAGAGAAAGAGAGAGAGAGAGAGAGAGAGAGAGAGAGAGAGAGAGAGAGAGAGAGAGAGAGAGAGAACATACTCAGCCTACATATCAAATAATATTAGTTAGCTTGCTTAAATGAAGCATTTTTTGGCTTTCTCCTGCCTATACACTTCGAGTAAAAATAAAATGTATGCGACCATGCCTTCTTATCCTTAGAACCCTTACATACATTTTAGTCTAATTTGAAAAGAGCATTAGAAGTTTTCTCTTCCCCATTCTGAGGTGCTTCTATCCAATTGTATATTTTCTTTCTGATGATCATTTTTTCCATTCTGAAAATAGGGCATTCAGGAAATCTGTTCTATTTTCACTTTTGGTTGAAATTTGAATTTATTTTCATTTCACAAAATGAATTCTATTAATTATTTTGTCAAATTGGTAGTTTTCAATAAAAATTAAACTCTTATTATTTGCCATATACTAGATGGCATAGTGGATAAAGTTCCAGGCCTAGAGTAAAAAAGACTCATATGAGTCTGACCTCAGACATTTACCAGCTTTGCCTAGGCAAGTCACTCAAACCTTTTTGCCTCTATTACTCATCTGTAAACTGAGCTGCAGAAGGAAATGGCAAACAACTTCAGTATCTTTGGCAAGAAAACGCCAAATGAGGACACAAAGAATTGAACATGACCAAAATAACGGAACAATAAGAGTATATGGAAGGCTCTGTGTTAAATGCTAGAGATAGTAAGACAATTCCTACTGTTTATACATATATATATATATATATATATGTATAGATATATGCATATATGTATATATATATATATATATATATGTATAGATATATGCATATATGTATATATATTTATATAAAGATACATATATATACATATCTGTTTATATAGTCTCCTAGAACAGTATATATATATATATATACATATAAATATATATACATATATATAGGTATACACACACACACACACACACACACACACACACATATATATATATATATATATATATATATATATATATATATAAACAAGGAATCTTTGATAATAGTGCTTTTATGTTAATGTTGTATCTTTGCTTATCATATTTTGATCTCTCCATAAATCAATAATCTCATCAACAGGTGTGTTCCTTCCAGTGCCCTTGATTCTTGACCAAATCATTCCATCATCCACAGGGGTCACACTAAATATTTGTAGGGCTTCCTCTACATTGCTTGACATTTCATGGATACAACTGGAGCAGAAAGGATATCCATTTATTATCCATCATTCTTTCTACTTAATTAGCCCACATTTTTTTTTTAGTCATTACAGTCCTAATGATATATTTTACACCACTTCTCTTGAACAATTATTCATGAGTAATACATTGAAGTTTACTCATGATGTGCCTTTCCATTGCCCTTTGAATGACCCACAACTTCAAAGACTATAACATTTTATCTTTCAAAGTATTTTTAAATGATTTTAATACAGTCATGGGAGGCATTTAGTAGGAGGATAGCCCTAAGGTGAAACTTTGCTCTACTAGATCAAAAAAATTTTTTATATTAAATAAGCAATAAGCTCAATGAAATGTACTCTCCATGGTATTCATTAAATTGTTCAATCTTGAAGATGTGGTCTCACTCACATTTGTGAAAACCTGCTTATTCTCTTCCCTTACTTTCATGGAGAAAAGTAATTTGGTTGGCAATTCAGTTTTTTGCTTTTTACTCCATCAAATTAATTTACACTTCAGAAAGAGATCACAAAGTATATGCTATCTTATTTATACATTTAAAACACCATGTTGCCCTTAAACAGAGGTGATATGAAATCCTGTTGAGAAAAATAATTACTAATAACCAGTGATTTGGAGAGATTCCGATTTCCCTCTTAATCCTCATTTCAAGACTTCAGTCTCTGAGGGTTGAGTTGATGGTCTCTTCTATCTAGATTCCTCCTAAGTAGGTAGTCATTGTGTTCTACTCAAGCTTGAGCAAGATATAAAATTCTTTGAATAGAGTGCCCAAGGCTGTGAGGAGGGTGGCACTTAGAAGTGGACGACTTAATCAAAATTCAGGTAAAACCCTCATTGTATTATTCATTCTCTTATTAATTGTTAGCCAATGAGGGGTGGTTGTCAACCTGGAGACCACATATTCTTCAAAGGGCACAAAACCTGTGAGCCCACCACCATAACTGTCTTTAGTTTGATAAAAAGCCAGACAAATGACCATCCTTTTATTATTAATAGTAACTCATTTTCATTTATCATTAATAATGCTTGAATTATTAATAAATTATTAAACTACCCAGAAATTATCTCTCAAACCTTTTTAAATGCCATACTTTGGCGAACTTACAGTAAGAGATGTACAAAAATCACACAGGATTGCCAAACACAGATAAATTATGATTCACATCACTGGAGGAAACACCTGTTTTGGTTATTTACCATGTAATGAAGTACTGGAGTACAGAGGTCACAGATTTTTTTCTTATTTCCCTATCATCTACAAGTTATGATTAATAATATAATGTGCAAGTAACTTGACTTCCCTATCACTGTCCATGTCTGTAAAATAGGCCTGAATGGCCTATGAAGTCCTCTCCAGATCTTGCTCTATAATCACATGTTCATGATGGATGTGTCCCTCAAAACTTAGTTTCTTGTAACCTTTAGATGCTTAATAAAGCCAATTCTACCACTATTTCATCTTCCCATACCTTTGAGGGGGAGTCCCCTAAGCTTTCCTTTTTTTTAGCTATAGTTTCCTTTTGTTTCCTGATTTCATTTATAGCAAGAACTGATCATTCAACAAACATTTATTAATCACCTAGTGCTATTCTAGGCACTTCAAAAATACAAAGACAAAAAAAATCATATATCAAGTTACTACACAATATTCTCACATATAGGTCTTCTTATACTTTATATCTTTGTTGTCATTTCACTTGTTGTCAGTCATTTCAGTCATGTCTCATCTTTATGACCCTATTTGGTGTTTTCTTGGTAAAGATACTAGATTTGTTTGCCATTTCCTCCTCCAACTCAGTGAGATGAGGAAACTTAGGTAAACATAATTAAGTGACTTGCCCACAGTCATTAAGTGTCTGAGGCCATATTTTAACTCATGAATCTTCCTGACTCCAAGCCTGACAATATGACACCTAGCTGCTTTCCACACATAGAACATCAACAAGCAAATTAATGCTATCAATACTCAAAAAACTATATAATTCTTAGAACATTCTGCTCTATTTTCTGCTATTCTTCAACTATCAACACACAAGTAGAAGACTGTCAGGATTGAGGGTCATCTTCAATTTTTTATTATGTTATCAGTTGCCATGAGCAAATAATTCTTCACTGAATAGCACGTCTTCAGGAAACTCCTCAAAAAACATACATAAGTTGTTTCTGCGACAATGCTCAAAGCCTTTAAAGCACAATAGAGTGGAATAAGTTATATAAAAAAATTAAATACTTACTATATTCCTGGTGCTATGCTAAGAACTGAGAATGCAAATACAAGCAAAAGTAAAGTAGCCTCTCCCCCTCAAGACACTTGCATTCTAATAGAGGGACACAAAACATAAAAATGGAGCTTAAAAAGAGTTAGATGAAGGTATAAAAGTTTTCCTTTAGAGTCAATTGTCTCAATTAAGATACCACTTTAAATGGAAGCTCTAAAGAGGAATTCATCAATGGGGTTAAAAAGCTGCAGAGGAAGAATTATCTCCAGGATGAGAAGGCCCTTGAAGAGAGGTGGAAAACTTAGCATGGAGAAACAGAGACTGAAATAAATTAGGAAAACCTAATATTAGAGGAGCTTGGCTGAATTTGTGCTTCTCTGGTCTAGCCTTTAACGCCCCAAGATGATCTCTTTGCCACAATGGATTGTTGGAGAAAAGCATTGTGGATGTTCTTCATCATAAGATTTTTGTTTATTAATAAAGGGATTTTAACTACTTTCCTGTTATTCTTTTCCATTATTTCAATATTTCAGTTTTATCTCTATAATATTAAGTATAGCTTCTTCTTTTCATATTGTTTTTTAGGGGAGTGACATAATTTTTTAATAATGAAAACTCCAATTGTAAATTGTTAATTTTTTTTGTTCTAGACTTGCAATTTCATTGGCATAGGATTTTCTTGGTAAGAAAACTCCCCATAAAAATTGGCAATGATTCTGCAGTTTAAATTCCTTCATAACCTACCCTACTGGTCTTCTTCTATCTTATACTGTTACCATATCCCAGGTACTTTGTGCCACAGTGAAATTGACTTTTTTGCTGTTATTCTCACATAACATTTCCATTTCTGAGCATTTTCATAGGCTACATCCTATACTTGGAACTTTGCTTCTTCATATGTAATTCTCCCCTGGCTTCCTTCAAGTTCCAGCCAAAACTCCATGTTCTACAAGAATGCTTTCCCAATCTCCCTTAATTCTAGTGACTTCCCTTTGAAAGAAGTAAACATGATTTCCCAAATTTTCCTATCTATATCATATTTGTAAATAGTTATGTTGTCTTGCTACTGTACAGCGAGCTCCTTGAGATTGGAGACTATTTTAAGTAATATTTTATTTTTCCAAATATATGCAAGATAATTTTCAACATTTGCCTTTGCACAATCTTGTGTTCCAAGTTTTTCTCCCTTCTGCCCCAAGACATCAAACAAACTTATAAATAGGTTAAACATATGCAATGCTTCTAAACATATTTCTATATTTGTTATGCTGTGCAAGAAAAATTAGATCAAAAATGGAAAAAAATATGAGAAATTTAAAAACAAATAAATAAACAGCAATAAAAATGTGGTCCACTTTGAGTCTCCATAGTTCTCTCTCTGGATGTGAATGGCACTTTCCATCTCAAGTCTATTGGAATTTCCTGGAATCATCTCATTGTTGAAAAGATCCAAGTCTATCATAGTTGATCATCATATATTCTTGTTGTTATTGTGAATAATGTTCTCTTGGTTCTGCTCACTTCACTTTGTATCAGTTCATGTAAGTCTTTCCAGACTTTTCTGAAATCACTCTACTCATTATTTCTTATAGAACAATAATATTCCATAACACTCATATACCATAACTTATTCAGCTATTCCCCAAATGATGGGCATCCACACAATTTCCATTTCTTGGCACTACACAAATGGCTGCTACCAACAGTTTTACACATGAGGATTCTTTCCCCTCCTTTATGATCTTTTTGAGTTATATACCAAGTAAAGACACTTCTGGATCAAAGGGAATGTACAGTTTTATAGTCCTTTAGGCATAGTAATTGGAAACTATGTTTTGACTTTCTTTGTACTACCAGTGCTTAATATAGTACCTGGGACATATATAATAAATGCTTATTAATGGACTTATTAAAGAGTTTCCTGGGGCACTAAGAGATTAAGTGGTATATCCAAGGTCACAAAGCTAATATATATCAGAAGCAGGATTTGAATCCAGGTGTCCTGATTCTGTGGCTGGTCTTAAATGTATAATAGATCCCGCTTCACACTGTGATTACAGAATAATAATAATTATTAACATAGCATACTTTGGGAAGTTTAAAACAAATGCATGAACATTATCTCATTAATCCTAACAACATTCTTGTGAGCCAGAATAAATGAACAGAAACATGTCAAAAAAATTTTAGTGAATTAGATCTTTATTTCTTTATTTACCAATGCATAGTCAAAGTTACACTCTGGAAAACAATAAAACAAAAACTGGAAAATAAGAAAATATTTTTTGTCTTTTACAACATGGCTAATATGGAACTGCATTTTGCATGACTATTCATATATAATCTATATCAAATTGCTTGCTTTCTTAAGGAGAGGGGAAGAAGGAGAGATTTTAGAATTCAAAATGTTTTAAATGTTAAAAATTGTTTTTAAATTTAATTTGAAAAAATAAAATATTAAAAATTTTCAAAAAATGATTTGTTTAAATATTTTTTCTATTTTCTACTTTTCAATGTCAGTATCTTCTTGTTGCCTCAATTGCATGCTCTTTTTTCATCTGTTCTGGCACCAATTTTGATCATTGGTCTAACAAGCTGATTAAGTCTTGCTATACACTGAAAGTTGGAGAATAGTTTAGCAATCCAGGCCAATTTATATCTGAAAGTAATGACCAATATTACATAATTTTTATTGTAGTAATTTTATTTTTAATACACATTGCTTTATGAATCATGTTAGGAGAGAAAAATCAGAGCAAAAGGGAAAAACCATGGGAGAGATTAAAAAAAAAAAAAAAAGAAACAAAGAAGTGTACATAACATGTGTTGCTTTACATTCAATCCCTTAGTTCTTTTTCTGGATGCAGATGGAATTTCTTGTCCAAAGTCTATTGGGATTGCTTTGGATCACTGAACTACTGAGAAGAAACAAGCCTTTCTTAGTTGATCATAACACATTCTTCTTGTTATCGTGTACTATGTATTCCTGGTCCTGCTTGTTTCACTCAGCATCAGTTCATGTAAATCTTTCCAGGCCTTTCTATAATCAGGTTGTTCATAATTTTTTAAAGAATAATAAATATTCCATTACCTTTATATATCCCAATATTGCATAATTGATGGAGTTATTCAGCCTCTTTTTGAAGATCTGGGGAGGGAGGATTAGAATACTCAATACCAGCCAAGTCAGTCTATTTTACTTTTGGATAGTTGTAGATGTTAGGAAGATTTTTTCTGACATCAACCCTAAATTTTATCCTTTTGAACTACATATTGCTCTTGCTTTTGCCCTCTGGGGACAAAATTGAGCAAGATAATTCTCCTTCCACAATTTAACCCTTGACACATTGGAGATAATCTTGTTCCCTTTGACTCTTCACTTTTTTATATTAAACATTCCTCAATCCCTTCAACTGATGTAGACCCAATGCCATTCACCATTCTAGTTCCCTTCTCCAGCTATCATCCAATTCCACTCAAGAAAAGTAGTGGTACATAAAATTAAACACAAAATTCCAGACGAAGTCAGATCAGGGCAAAATATCATAGGACCATCATCTAATTCAGCTCAAGTTGGCATTGTTTTTTTTTGTTCGTTTGTTTGTTTGTTTTTACTATCAGATCACATTGATAATTCCTATTATTTTCAGACAAACTACTACTCATGCCTCTTCCAACCTTGTCCAGTGAAGCTTATTTTTGTGTCCAAAGGCAATAGGAAGGAAGGAAAGGAGGAATGAGGAAAGGAACAAGGAAAGAAGGAAGGAATAAAGTAAAGAAAAAACATTAAGTGCTTAGTATATACAAAGCACTTCTGTAAGTAGTGGGGCTACAAATAGAAAAATACAACACTCCATGCTCTCAAGGAGCTCACATTCTAATGAGAGAGACAACATATATGGAAGGCTTCAGCTATGGAACATATTTAGACAGAAAGTTTTCTGTGGTCCTTTCAGTTATTATTATTGTTATTTGTTCTTCATTCTCAAAAAGGATCATGACATTAAGAAGATGATACCATGACATGCAAGTGAATTGAATTTAAGTGAAGGAAGGCTGTAAAATATCATCTGTTTCACTTTTTCCTCCAAGGTCATCCGATCCAGTGGCAAGATTATATATCAGAAGGACTGGAGATAGCCCTGGATGCATTGGGAAATGATGACCTTTTTAAGGTAATGTCTTTAACAAGTCTCAGTTTGATTGAGGCAACACCTATTACAGTAGCAAAGCAAAGGGTGATACCTCTTTCATGATAACTTCAAATCATTTTCTGTTGCCAAAGCATTTAACAGTGCCAAGGATTTTGGTGACAAAAACTTTCTTTTCTGGATTTCCAGCATCTATGGGCGCAGTCTCTAGACTATAGCTCCTCAGAGAATCATTTTGACAGGATGATGGCTCTCTTCACTGAGCTGGAAGCA
This sequence comes from Sminthopsis crassicaudata, assembly GCF_048593235.1. Classification (NCBI taxonomy): domain Eukaryota; kingdom Metazoa; phylum Chordata; class Mammalia; order Dasyuromorphia; family Dasyuridae; genus Sminthopsis; species Sminthopsis crassicaudata. The sequence continues at coordinate 514,547,526 of NC_133617.1, forward strand.
TTGATATTCCCAAGATTCTTCGGTTCAATTCTAGGCTGTTTTTATCAGGGTTTGAGGAGATATCGGTGGTGGTGGTAGAATGAAGTGGATGACTTTGGTGCCTTCAACGTCTTACCCAGCTCTAAGTACTCCACAGGGCTTGTTTCAGCCCCCTTCATGGTTGTTAGAACAATTTGTTCTCATCTGTCTATTCTGCTGAGAAAAGTCTTCACATGCTAGGGCAGGTATCCCCTAGCTCATTAATGGATTCAAAGCCTTTTGTCTACCCTCAACCTTGTTTAGCCCTTCTACTGAGATAGTTAAACCAGTGCTGCACATGCTACAGTGTCTTGGAGCCACAGGTGAGAGTTGGGTGAAGATAGACACCAAATATAGCTGAGGAGTTCTGAAAAAGGCTCAGCAAACCTCTGCCCTGAATACCTATTCAAACATTACACTCTCCTATAGAGTTGTCCATTCTGTGATCTTTGTGAGCATTATATTCTTTTGAGAATAGATTAAAATGATCAGAAGTAAATTTTTGAAACTATAGAAGATTGTTAAGTTTGATGATGACTGAAGTTGTAGCAATATTGCACATATATTTTCAGAAGTAGATATAGAGAAAATTATAATTTATTGCTGTACTGACATAAAATATTAATGGTATTAGGGTTCAGAGTAAGAATCCTCAACTACAGAACAGAATAAGGTAAGCAAGAGAAAATTATTACCCTAAATGCAAAAATATAAATCAAAGAACTTACTTGGCAAAGGAAAATTTATAATGTTTGCTCCCCCCTACCCCACTTTTAAAAATGTCTTCATTAATTCTACTAAAATGCAACTGTATAAGACTATAAATCATTTGACTTGGTTCAGGTAACAGGACTTTTATTTCAGAATATTATGTCAAAAAAAAAAGCTAGAGGCTTTTAATAACACTGAATCTTCTATAATACCTCTTATTTAAAAAGAAAAACTCACAGAATGATTCTGTTATTGACTAGAAAAGTTATTTATCAACTATTTTGATAAGGAGAAATAAATATAAATCAATAACATAGAGTCTGATGGTTGAAAAAGATTTATTATTCACACAGCATAGTCTCAAGTCAACAAAATTATTTTACTTAGAGCTGCATTCAGATAATACAAGGAAATAAATCTATTAATTATTCCAGAATTATGATTAATTCTACTCATTCCTTGTGAATAATTTTAAATATTTTATCTTTGATGAATTTTATTCAATTATGCTTCTGGCTTATTTGACAAACAGAAACTCTTTTGAATATTCTACTTCTCTGTTTCCTAATTATATCCAAATGTCCTCATAGGGAAATGTTGTGGCCCACAGTATTGGAATACCCTGGCAATAAAAACAGAATAGCAGGTGAACCCTAAATAAAAGGAAATGTTGGGATTTTACTACCACTAAATTTTCATCCCATGAGATAACAAAGGAAGTTAAAGATAGAAAGGAGGCATTTAACTAGAGACAATTTCTGCAGGAATGGAAAAGTAATTAAATGCCTACTGTGTGCTGAACATAGTGCTAGATACTGTAAATACAAGTATCAAAGTGAGACAGTCCATGTCCGCAAGGAGCTAACTTACTAATTGGAATGGGAAGAGCCAATATTAAAGGAGTGATAAACTAGTATCTAAGGCTAGGGGAGGGATAGATAAGAAAGGTAGTTTCTATCTGTAGAGTCATAGAAATGGTGATGGTAGCCATAGGAAAGTTAAATGTCATAGTATTTCCAGAAACAACAGTAATATTAGTTTGATTAATGTTCCCAGAGCAAGAGGTAGAAAAGAAAGAGTGGGGAAAGAGTCTGAATTCTAGGACAGGACAGACTCCATGATGTGAGAAGTATTTAGTAAAATATGATCTGGAGATGGCCAGATAAGGAGAATGAAGTGAGTTTATACTAACTCACCAAACAGGACACCTCAAAGCAATGCCAGGATTTCAGAAGCTAAGGCAAGAGTTTTATAGCTTTGTACCTTAATGGATATGCAGTTAGGGGCATGGTTCCTAGAAGAATGGTCTCCAAACCATTTTTGACAATACTCTCTTATCAGGGGGAAAAAAATGAATCAAAGGTCAATCCAGGCCAATCTTCTGGATCACAGTTGGTATATAACGAAACTATCCTGAAGTATATACAAAACCAATAAAAATTACTTCACTTAACAATGAGCTCTTAAAGGATCAATAATTCAAATTCATGTTGCTCCCCATCCTTCTATGCTGAGTCAGAGAGCTACCTCACACAGCAGTGAGAATTCTGCCAAACCTCAGAGCCAGCAGGGCTACATGACAAGAAAGTCTTGTCACTGGTGAAAACTTCACTCCAAATCCTAAAGACATCCTCTTTGCCTTATTGATGGGAATCTAGTCTATGTAAAACCTAGCCTTTATAAAATAAATCCCCTTGGTAAGTACTAGTCCTAGCATCAGGAAAACCTGAGTTCAAATCTGGCCTTAGACATTTACTAGATATATGATCCTGGACAAATCACTTAACCTCTGTATGACTCAGTTTCTTAATCTGTAAAATGGAGATAATAGCATATATTGCCAGTATTTTATAAAGAGCAAATGAGATAATATTTATGAAGTGCTCTGTGAGCATTTAAAGCACTATGTGAATGTTAGTTATTAACAATAATAGTACCTTCAGTGGAAGGGGGAAAGGCTTAATGGTTTCAGGCAAGGGATATAATAAGGAAGAGTGGGAACAGATTGATTAGGACTATATATACAAACATACAAATATGTACACAGATATAACATATTCTTATCAGATAATTCTATTTGAAGGTTGAATTCAAGAAACTGCTGTACCAGAAGAACATACCACTTCTTTTTCTAGAATAAAGTCACAGGTAAAGGGAACCAAAATATACATATATTTATATAAATAGCACAGACTTTGTGCTAAGCTCTTTACTAATATTATTTGATACTCACAACCACCCTAAGTTATGATGCTGTTATCTCCATTTTACAGTTGAAGAAACTGAGGCAAATAGGATAAATAACTTACCCAGAGTCACACAGTGAGTGAGTATATGACACCATATGTGAATTCAAAGCTTCCTCATTCTACACTCAGGGGTCTCTCCACTATACTACCCAGAAGCTTCTATAAGAGAATTCTATGTATACTGATAACCAGGAACAAGATGCCAAAGTTATTATTTTGAGCCCATTCCAGCATTCAACAATGCCCCTGATTGAGGATAGAGTACTCCATCTCAACTTCTAATCCAATGAATGTGATGGCGGTGGGCCCAGTCTCAGTCCCTCCTTCATATCAAAATTCATATAGGAAGTGGTGCAGAGGAATTTCATAAAGATGAAGGATATATTCTATAAAAACATTGATGATGACTGTCATTATGACAGATATAACTTGCAATGCAATATCATAGGCTGATTAAACATCAGCTGCAAAAAGGGCAAACTTCTTGTTCTGAGGTATAGAAAGAGAGCTAATATGATCAATTTATCAGTTGGAGACAAGTCAGGAATAATGAGAAATTATGCTATTCTGGTCCTTCAAAAGTAGACTGATTTGGATAAAGATTATTCTTGAATAGAAGTATCTGTCTCTTCCTCAATTAAAAGGATTTTAAGTTTCCATGTAGATATATTATTACAGCCCCCACATCCATATTGAGGATAGACCTAGTCCTCAATCTCTGCCATTCTCACAAGGGTATCAATCTGATTATTCAAATAAATATGGGGAATAAAATATCTTAGATAGGCATTAATGTGTCCTACTAAAAACTATTTATTAGAGAAGACATCAGTAAAATTCCTCCACTTGGTTGTGAATCCAATTAAGAGAACCTCTTATCGTCCATTGTAACATGCCCTCCTGGCAGTTACAATTACTAGTCTGCCCTAGGCCCATTGATCTTTGTAGTGTCAACTCTACCTGGCTCACCTCCTCTGAGGCCTTCAAAGGTCTCTGGCCACGATCTCTTGAATCTATAGTTTAATAACCAGTAGCGCACTCAAGAACAGCCACGTGTAATCTTAAAAGCCTTTATTATACCTACTCACATAATGCCCTGACTTGTCGGCTCCCTGTTGAACACCTGGTCTGAAGACCCACGTGTTCTCTACCAAACTCCTTACCTCTCGGCTATCCATCAGCTTGGCTTGGGTTGGCTACCTCAGGCTAGGGAGCCAGGTTAAAGAGAGCGACTGCTGTCTGCAGTGGGCTTATAAAGGGCCTGTGAGGTCACACACACAGCCAACCAGTGAGAGAGTCGTCACCCATTATGAAGCTATTTCAATATGGATAGGATCCCACCCACAGAGCAGTCCTATATCGACAGAGATTACTTCCGGGCCTCAATCTCCTGTTGCGCTGTGCCCACCCATTTAAAGGGCCCTTACAATTCCCTTCTCTTGTTTTGCGGGAACTGCACATCTCACCAAGCTAAACTTTTAGCACCAGCTATAGTTCGCTTGATGACAGATTGATGACAGATTGATGACAGATGACAGAGTGTTATGCCCAAGGAGGTACAAAGCAGCAGATCAGTAAAAAGAAGTATGACAATGAGAACCAAGCTCAATAGTGGCCCAAGTGTTTAACCCATTCATTAAAGTCATACTCAAGCAGATAATAAGCCAAAGAGGTTGGATGCCAATGAGGTAGGATGTCAACACTGAGGTGGGAAGTCAACAAGGTAAAACATCACAATTCTAGTTAACAATTAAATATCAGTGATGTAGGTTGTCATAATTCTAGTTACATTTATCAAAATTCTAGACCAATTCTAGTTTCTCACAATTCTCTATTGCACTTTTCACAATCCTAGAGCAATTCTAGTTTCACAGGTGCACATAAGCAAAGTCATGTCCAGTAACATTGTCTCAATAACAATGGCAGGTGGGTGTATTGGTTTTTCACCCACTAATTTAAAAGCATAGTCCTTCAATAGAAAGCATAGGTCAAAGCCTCTCCCCAGGCCACCATATGGCAAGTAGCCACAGGAGGAACAAGCAGGCCCATTGTCCATTTACAGTCTTTATATTACATATCACCCAAAACAGTCCAATTCAGCTGCAACACTGGAACTGTCTGCTGTCTCTGGTGCCATCAGCATCTGGAGGGCTGCTGACATCTGGCTGGTCCCTCTGGTTCTTCTCTTGGATCCCCAAGTTACAAATGTCTTTGGTGGGGATGAACTCTGCTGCTGGATCTGCACCTAGGAAAAAATGTACCCAGGGCCCAACTTGGGCCTTTCCAAATGCCATCTAGGCCTTTCCACATCACAGTGGAAACAAAGTTGTTGTCAAAAAGATTAACAAAGGTCAGACAAAAGTTAGTCAGTCTGTCACTTAGCTGTACTTTCTGTGTATGCCCGAAGTGCATTGCTAAGGTAAAATGCAAAGAATTTCAAAATATAAAACCAAAATAATTTAAAAGTGTAAAACTGAAATAGATTAAAAATGTAAAACCAAAATAACTTAAAAATGTAAAATCAAAATAACTTAAAACTGTAAAATCAAAAGTGTTTAAAAAAGTAAAATCACAATTTTAAAATTGCAAGCAATCACATATATGTATTGCCACAGTCCACACCAATTCTCTCCAAGCCACTCAGTCAGACCTATAGCTATCATTCAGAATTCAGTATAGATGAAAATATTATCTGCCCTGTCTTACAAGATTCTCATATATCAGTCATACAGATCATAGCTTGACACATTGGATAGATTTGCCATTACTCTCATTTCCCAAATGTTACTGAATTGTTATCAAAGTTTGGTAACATATTCCTTTCTTTTAATAGGCAGAGATATTGATGAATCAGGCAAATGTTCCTCAAAAATTAAGATTTCACAGGTAGACTTCCATTGGTTTATCAGAAGAGGTAACAAAATCTTTTCAGTAGGTTTCATATTTCCCTTTATGTAGATGATCATCATCTACAATGCAAAAACAAATAAGAGTTAATTCAACAAAAAAAGTTTTCAGAATAATTCATTCATATTTAAGTAGTCCTGGATGGATGATATATTTCAATATTTTATGCCCGCTTGGATATTTTAGTAGTGTTTTCTTGTGAGTTTGAGAAACAGAAAAAAAAGCCATTTGGTTGGACCTTAAAGTGCAGGAAAGGATTCAAACTTAAAAAGAAAAGTTTATTTCTGATTCTACACTCAATAGATAGCCAACGGAATTTACTAATAGGGTGATGTTACCAGACCTATATTTTAGGCAGAGGTGGTGAAGAGTTTGGCAGGTATAGATCATGAAGATAATAAGGAGAGAGAGCAAGGAGTCATGTGTGTGTGTGTGTGTGTGTGTGTGTGTGTGTGTGGGAGGAGTATTAAAAAAAAAATTCGGGTGAGAGGTGATGAAGAGCTAGACTAATTATGTCTATCAGCTGTGAATAGAGAAAAGAATTGTAAGAATTGTACAAGCAACAGAGGCAATCAGGAAAGACTTTATTCATATAAGTGGCATTTGAATTGATCTTTGTAGTAAGCTAAAAAACTTACTAAGAAGCAGAAGTGAGAAAAGAATACACTCTAAATGCAGAGAAGAGACTGTGTTAGGGGACAGAGATGGGTAATAAAATATCATATGTGGGGAACAAGAAGATCAATTTAATTGAATTGTAGAGCATGGGAAGGGAAATAATGTTTAATAAGACTGCCAAGGTAGAAGGTTGTGAAGTGCCTTAAATGCCAAACAGGAGTTTGTATTCAATCCTAGAGGAGATAAGAAGCCACTAAATTGTATTGATAGTGAATATTACATGTTTGAAATTAATGAGTATAAAGAATATATTGGAAAGAGAAGAAACAATCCAGGAAAATCAATAAGGAAACTATTGGAATAGTTCAGGAGAGATATGATGAGGACCTCAAAGAGGATGGGGGCAGTGAAATGGACAGACAGTTGGAGAGTTTTAGAGGGAGAATACATAAAACTTGACAAGTGATTGAATTTGTGGGGTGTAGGAGAATTAAGGATGATTCTAAGATTATGAGCATGAATATCTGAAGGAATAACAATAACTAAATTACTAAGAATTAGATTTCAACTTAATGTAAAAATAACTTTCTAACAATTAAAGGAGTTCAAAATTGGATTGGGTTGAGATAAAATGTTCCCTCAAATATTCAAAAGAGATGAAATTATCAACTATTAGGAACATTGTGAATGGTATTCATACATGGAGAATATTTTCTCCTTGCTGAGAAGTTGAACTGAATGATTTAAGTCTCTTCCACCTTTCAATTTTTTTTCATTTACTTTAAATGAAAGATTAAGAATCCTTTATTTAGGATTCTATGAAAATTATTCTAGCTTTCATATATATATAACCTAAATGGAAGAAAGAACAGCTAAAATATAGAATCATAATATAACAGGGCAGCATTTTTTTTCATTTTTTAGAGGATTTCATTTTTCCAAATACATGCAAAGATAATTTTCAGCATTCCCCCTTGCAAAACCTTGTGTTCCAAATTTTTCTCCCTTTTCTCCCCTTTTTCTTTCCCCCTCCTCAAAACAGCAAGCAATCTGATATAGGTTAAACATGTGTAATTCTTCTAAACAAATTTCCATATTGTAATACTAAGCAAAAAAAAAATCAATAAAAAAACAAGGAAACAGCACTAAAAGGTGAAAATACTATGCTTTGATCCACATTCAATATTCATAGTTCTCTCAGGATGGGAATGGCACTTTCCATTATAATTGGATGGAATAGCCTTGAATCACGTCATTGTTGAAAAGAGCTAAATCCATCATTGTTGATTATCACATAATCTTGTCACTGTGTAAAATGTTCTTTTGGTTCTGCTCACTTCATGTAGCATTAGTTCATGTAAATCTCTCCAGGCTTTTCTGAAATCAGTCTGATCATCAATAATATTCCATTACATTCATATACCATAACTTATTCAACCACTCAGTTTCCAGCTCTTTGCTACTTAAAAAAGGGCTGCTACAAACATTTGCACATGTGGGTTCTTTCCTTTCTTTTATGATCTCTTTGGGATACAGATCCAATAAAGACACTGCTGGATCAAAGGGTATGCACAGTTTTATAGCCCTTTTGGCATAGTTCCAAATTACTCTCCAGAATGGTTGGATCATTTCCCAACTTCAGGAACAATACATTAGTGTTCAAGTTTTCCCACATTTCCTCCAACATTTAATCATTATCTTTTCCTGTCATCTTAGCCAATCTGAGAGGTGTAAAGGGGTATCTCAGAGTTGTCTTAATTTGGATTTTTCTAATTAATAGTGATTTAGAAAAAAATTTTCATATTCCTAGAAATGGCTTGGCTTTCTTTGTCTGAAAATGGTCTTTTCATATCCCTTGACCATTTATTAATTGGAGAATGGCTTACCTTCTTATAAATTTGAGTTAATTCTCTATTTATTTTAAAAATAAAGCCTTCATCAGAAATATTGGCTGTAACATTTTTTCCCAGCTTTCTGCTTTCTTTGTAATCTTGGCTGCATTGTTTTTTGTTTGTGTAAAAACATTTCAATTTAATGTAATCAAAATTATCATTTTGTATTTCATAATGTTTTCTAGTTCTTTGGCCACAAATTCTTTCCTTCTCCACAGATCTGAGAGGTAGACTTTCTAGCTCTTCTAATTTGTTTACACTATCACCCTTTATATGTGAAATATGAACCCATTTCAATCTTATTTTGGTATAGGGTGTTATATGTTGATCAATTCCTAATTTCTTCCATACTGTAATCTAGTTTTCCCAGTAATTTTTGTCAAATAATGAGGTCTTATGCCAGAAGCTGGAATCTTTGAGTTTATCAAACACTGAAATACTGTTGTCATTGACTATTGTGTCTTGTGAACCTAACTGATTTCACAGGTTTACTACTCTATTTCTTAGCCAATACCAAATGGTTTTGATGACTGCTCCTTTATAATATAGTTTTATAATTTGAGATCTGGTGCAATTAGGCCACCTTTCTTTGCATTTTTTTCATTAATTCTCTTAAAATTCTTGACCTTTTGTTCTTCCAAATGAATTCTGTTGTCATTTATTCTAGCTCTATAAAGTAATTTCTTGGCAGTTTGACTAGTATGGCACTAAAGAAGTAGATTAATTTAGGTAGAATTGTTATTTTTATTATATTTGCTCAGCCTACCCATGAACACTTGATATTCTTCCAATTGTTTAGATCTAACTTTGTGTGAAACATTTTGTAATTGTCTTCATATAGTTCCTGGTTTTGTTTTGTAATGCCAGAGAAACTGAGGCAGGATAGAGATTAAAGAGTTTTTAATATTTTATTTATTGGAGAGCTTAATTGATTGACTGGATCAGACTTTCATCTCAAAGTATCCAGTGTTGAATGTGAGATTCTAAGGTTTTTTATAGGACTCTGGTGAGAAGAGAAACAAAGGCAGAAGGCAAAGAGTGGGAATTTTCAGGGATGGACCATAAATTTGGTTCTGACAGATTGGGAGTGAGAATCATAAATTCTTATTAACTGGGAGGTAAGGAGATGTCCAGCTAGACAAAGGAAGTCTGAAGAAATAGAATTAGGTATCTGAGAAGACATTTGGAGTCTTATCTTTTGAAATGATTAAGTGGCTACTAATTATCTCAGCCCTAATGGAAAAAAAAGGGGGGGGTGCATTCTAACTCAGGGAAATTGAGATATTAGAATTCAGGGAAATTAATGCATGGAATCTGAGGTAGAATATTCAAAGAAACTGTGGCATAACAGTTTTGGCAAGAAGACTCAAATATTTCATATTATCTTTGTTTATATTATTATTTATTATTATTGTATTGTTATATATTTTTATTTATGTTATCTTTAATTATTTTAAATGGGGTTTCCCTTTCTGTCTCTTGTTGCTGGGCTTTGTTAGTAACATGCAGAAATGCCAGTGATTTATGTTAGTTTATTTTATGTCCTGCAACTTCATTAAAGTTGTTAATTGTTTCTAGTAGTTTTTTAGATGATTATCTAAATTTTCTAAAAATACATCATCATATCAACTGTGGAGAGTGATAGTTTTGTTTCCTCATTAATTATGCTAATTCCTTCAATTTCTTCTTCTTGTTGCTAAAGCTAATATTTCTAGTACAATATTGAATAATAGTGGTGATAATAGGCATCCTTGTTTCACCCTGATCTTATTGGGAAAGTCTCTAGCTTCTCCTCATTACAAATAATGCTTGCTGATGGTTTTAGGTAAATGCTGCTTATCATTTTAAGGAAAACTCCATTTATTCCTGTGCTCTCTAGTGTTATAATTAGGCATTGGTGTTTGTATTTTGTCAAATGCTTTTTTCAACATCTATTGAGATGATCATATGGTTTCTGTTTATTTGGTTATTGATATGGTCAATTATGCAGAGAATTTTCCTGATATTGAAACAGCCCTGCATTCCTGATATAAATCCCTCTTGGTTAAAGTGTATTATCCTCGTGATAAATTGCTCTAATCTCTTATTTAATATTTTTGCATCAATACATTAGGAAAATTAGTCTACAATTTTCTTTCTCTATTTTCAGGTCAGTATTTTAAAATAAAGATTGCTGGAGGCAGAGCCATGATAGCTGAGTGAAGGCAGGAATTCGTCCAAACTCTCCCCCAAACCACTCCAACTCTAAACAAATTTTAGAGCATCAGAACACCAAAAAGATGGAATAGAACATTTTCCAGCTGATGGTAATTTAGTAGATCAGCAGCAAAGGTATGTGACACCAAGATGGGAGTCTAGCATGTAGTCCTTGTGCAGACTGCACAGCTCAGCCCCACTTTGAGTCAGCAGCAGTATAGGTGGCTTCCAGACCTCTAAGCTCAGAGATACCAAAGAGGACTTGGAAAGTCAGCAAAAAAAGTCTATGGAACCAGGGTGGGAACCTAGTGCACAATCCCAGCATAGACCACATCAGGGCAGGTCCGGCCCAGACCCCAGTTTCAGCAAAGTGGGACCACTGAATCAGCAGCTGTGTTGGAGGCTTTTTGGACCTCTTGGCCAGGAATACCAGAGAGGACTTGGAAGTCAGCAGAGAAGGTCTGTGGCAATGAGGTAAGAATCTGGTGTGTAGTCCCAGCACAGTACCTACCCTAACCCTGGTGCTGCTTTAGCACAATAAATCTTACAGCTACTGTGGGGCAGGGATACTTCTAACAGCTCCAGGATAGAAAAGAATGTTTATGTTTAGATTCCTAGAAGGATCTCTAAAAAAAGCTGTACAAAACCACTGAAACTTGGGACAGTGCACCCTCCATCCAAAACAGAGCCCTACTCTGACTGAGTTAAAAGTCGAGTAATAGGTTAGGAAAGTAAGTAGACAACAGGGAAAAAAAACAAAACAAAAAAAAAAGCATTTCTCACCATTGAAAGTTACTACAGTGACAAGAGAGATCAAAACACATACTCAAAAGATAACAAAGTCAAAGCTCCTACATCCAAAGCCTCCAAAAAAAATAAGAATTGGGTTCAGTCCACGGAAAAGCTCAAGGGCAACTTGAAAATCAAATAAGAGAGGAAGAGAAAAAATTAGGGAAAGAATTGAGAGTGGTGCAAAAAGGAAATACAAAAAACTAATGAAAAGACTGCCTTAAAAAAATCAAATTTGGCCAAGTAGAGAAGGAGGTACAATAGCACTGAGGAAAATAATTCCTTAAAAAATAGAATTGAGCAATGGAAGCTAATAACTTTATAAGAAATCAATACAAAATAAAGCAAAATCTCAAAAATTAGGGGAAATGTGAAATATTTCATTGGATAAACAACTGACCTGGAAAATAGATCCAGAAGAGACAATTTAAAAATTATTGGTTTTCCTGAAAGTCATGATTAAAAAATTATCTGGACATTATTTTTCAAGAAATTACCAAGGAAAAGTGTTTTGGTATTCTAAACCCAGAAAGTAAAATAGACATTGAAAGAATCTGTGGATTACCTCCGGAAAGAAATCCCAAAATTAAAACTCCCAGGAATATAGGACACATTCAGGAATTACCAAATCAAGGAAAAAATACTATAAGCATCCAGAAAGAAACATTTTAAGTATAGTAGAACCACAATCAAGATAACACAAGATTTAACAGCTTCTACATTAAAGGACTGGAGAGCTTGGGATATGATATTCCCTGAGAGCAATGAAGCCAGAATGACAACCAAGACTTACCCAGCAAATCTGAGTATAATCCTTCATAGGAAAAGGTGGTCACTCAATAAAACAGAATATATTTATGCATTCATTATGAAAAGACCAGGGCTGAATAGAAAATCTGATTTTCAATTACAGGATTCTGGAGAAGCATAAGGAGGTAATCAAGAAAGTAATATCATAATGGACTTTTGTAATTTTCTCTGATTCGGGTTTCTTGGGGTCTCTGGGAGAAGCCTTCGTTTCAGTTCAGTAATCACCACATGAATAGCCAGGAGTTAAAATCCAAATCCTTTATTTTCTCCTTCAAAGGCTTGTCTCTTTTCCTGGGGCCTGGTTAGTTCTGAGAGCTCGAGCTCCTGTTGCCAGTCCTTTGTGTTCTCTGCCTCTGCTAGCTTGTTGAGGTCCTCCTGAATGTGTCTTGGTTTCTGTGGGGGAGGCAGGACGACCACCACCACAGTCTCTGCAGTTTCTGCTGGAAAATAAAAGGGGAATGAGATATGGAAGGGAGGGGTGAAGGTGATAAGAGAGGCCATATAGGGGGGAAGGAGTGGTCAGTAGTAAAATAAAGATTGTTTCTGCTGGAAACAGTAGTGCATAGAGAGCTTTCTTTATAGCAAAGAAGACCTGGGTTCAAATTTCACTTCTGATACATAATGACTGTGTGACTCTGGGCAAATCATTTAACCTCTCTGCTCTAGGAAACTCTGAGACTGAATTGCAGAGAAGATATCGAAAGGAAGTTTCTTTATTTGGCAGTGCCTTCAGTTCAATTGTTCTTTCATCATATCCAACTATTTCTGACTCCATTTTTTCTTTTGGCAAAGATATTTAGCAAAGATATCCTAAAAGGGTAAATCATGTTGATAACACTGTGAGGGGAAAGGGGAAAGGGTATGAGAAATCTAAGACATATGACTCTTGCCAACTCAAGTTAACTTCATATGTAGAGTGATAATGAAGACTTAGTGAAAATATGGAGCCCTCAGGCATCCTAACTTCAATTGCTATTGTTCAACTACTCTCCTAAATACCTTAGTTTAGAAAGAAAGCTGATAAGCTACAAAGCATCAAGAGGTCAACCTCAAAGAGGTCTTGGACTGAGTCCATGTCACATGTAGAATTTTTGAAGGAACTTGGGGAGGTTTAATTTGAATGGCAGAAGTCTCAGGAGAGACACTACAGCATCATTTAAATATCTAAAGTGCTGTCATATGAAAGAGAAATTAGACTTGTTCTGTTTGATCCCAGAGAACAGCATCAAGAGCAATAAGTAGGAATAGTCAAGGCATATGCTTATAAGAGTGATAGATATGGTGCTAAAGAGAACAAAATTAAGAAAAACAGCCACAGCAAAACTGGACCAAGTGTACTTAGAAGAGATATGTACTGTAGACAACAGAATTGTAAGGGTGTTGAAGGGTTTCTACACAAGGTATCTGAGGGAAAGATATTAAAAGTGTGGGAAAAGATCTTGAACCTAATGTATATATACTATGAAAAGATGATTAAGAGAACATCCATAAATGCCTCCCTATGTGGCTATTCTTCCACCTATACAAAATCTTTATTAGATTCCCCTAAGTGTGAATCAAGGGCATCCTCAATGAAGATTTTAGCAGGGAACAAGCAGGCTTTAAAAAAGCAGTATTCAACAATGTACCACATCATTACCATTTCACAACTGACTGAAAAATGAGAATATAAAATTCTAACTGTTTTTTAATTATGAAAAAGCATTTGACTCAGTAAAGAAAAATGCTGCCTTAAAGGATTGTCTTCCACAAGGTATTTATTATTGATGCACTAAAAATCATTTAAAAATTACTCAAGATTCTTTGAAACAGAAATAACAGATAATAGATATAATACCAATAATAATAAATAACCCTGTTCAATAGCTCTTTGTCTACAGACATCAAACAAGACAGAAAATGGAACTGCATGCTTACCAAAGTTGTTTGCCATTGTGATGTAGGAGAGTCCAAGTTGAAGGGGGCTGATGTTCTGATGCTTCTTTTTATGGATGATATACAGATCATATCAAACCCAGAATATTACAGAGCTTCCTGAAGGAGATATGTAATTATTTAAAGGATTTTGGCCTGATCATTTCATGAAAAAGACCAAGTGGATAAAGAATATCTACTTCCTAGATTACTATGTGTATTTGAATGGCTACCCTATAGAGATTGTTCATCCACATGGATGTACACCTGGGTAGACAACAGAGATGGACAATGGATTGGGCCTAGATTTGAACAAGAAGACAACAAATTTGACTGATTGCAGCAAAGCACAAGACTCCTTCAATAACCCCAAGCTACTCATAAAAGAAAAGACCAATATTTTTCATATCAGTATTCTACTGGTGAGATCATGTGGTGATGAAACATAGAATATTAGTTTCTGAAAAATGAAAAAAAAAGGATATCACATAAAGGACAATGAAAAGACAAATGGTGTGTGTGAGGACTTTGCAACATATAACTGATGAAGAACTTCAAAAATCAGGAATTAAAGATGTCTTTTTGGAATGCTAGGAAGAGAAAAACAGTCCATGTAACAAGAATGCAGGCTGACAGGTATATCACAAGAGTGTTCCACTGTACCTGACAGGAGAAAATGTGGAAGGCCTTCATTGGGGTATAATCCTTATTGGTGAACTTGTGGAAGTACAAGGACAAGTCATTCATGCTTAGCAAACATGGATGTGATATTTGAGTAGTTGGAGAGAGCTTTCAAACTGATGAGATCCTAGATCCTAGATCCATAGATCATAGATATTTGAGTACAGAAAATCTTTTAATAATTGGAGTTATCAAAAGTAGGTTGCCTGGAGAAGGGGAAAGAATTTCTTTTCATTGGAGGTCTTCTGGCAGAGGATGGAGGACTACTTGTTGGATAACCTACAGTGGGGAATTCCTTTGAGGTGATAAATTGGATAAAATAGTTCTTAATTAAAATTCCATGATTCTTTGATTTTGGGGCCTTACCTATTTTCACATCCCTCTATAAGGAAATCTCTACTATTCAGGGTTAGCCACCCTTTATACTGTAATTCAGAACCTACTACATCACCTAAAGAATGGTTTTGAGGCACTGCCCATTATTGTTGCCCTAAGGACAGATGGATTTAGCACTTCTGTTTTGTGGCTTTTCCTCTGGCTCATTTCTTAACTTTCTAATTCTGTCCTGATGGTCCTGTATGTTTGTGTTGACTCTTGTAGCAGGTACCCAGAATTCATGAAATCAGGCTGAGACTTCTGCTTTCCTGTCCTAGTTTAAAGTGACTCCAGTGTGATGAATACAAAAAAGATCATTCTTTCTGGGGAACATAGAGGTACTTTGGTCCAAGTCTTTAAATAGATACAGTCCTTTGAGTTTTCTGGGCACATTCACATGTATTCTGCAAGTAACTGTTTTCCAAAAGCATGACCACTTTTTTACTTTTCAAGTGTCTCCTAAACATCTGTGTTAGATTATTTTCCAGCAAACAGTCATTTGCATTTCTCCCAGATGAATCACAATTGTTATTTTCTGCTCATGCTTCTCACCTCTTGAGATCCTTTTGTATTAGTTCTGAAATCCATTATTGATATTCACATCACCTCTCAATTTAGAACCATCAGCAGATTTTACCAATGGAACTGAGTGCTATCTCTTACCTCCATTAAAAAATTTCATGATTCCAGGCCTAACACTAGACCTAAGTTATACTTTTATTATTTCTCCCTCAAATAAAGGGAAAACAGAAGCACCATTCCCTCAATGAGAGATATTTTAAAATTTCAAAGTGCTCTTGTTTTCAAGACAAAAGACCAAATAAGTTGAAGAAATGCTTTAATTGTAATGTTTTAGAACACCAGAGATTTGCTAGTACTAGATAGAATTGTGGGTCTGAAATCTCAGGACAGAGCCGAGCCTTTGTAGCTTCCATGTCTCATCCCTACACCTGATCTGGGGTTTGTCAGCACAGTATCCTTTTCTATTTTGGAGTATCTCTCAGGAAGGCCTTGACAGACATTCATTTCCCCCCCCCCCCCCCGAGGAAATCCATGCAATCCGTGCACTGCTGAGATTTGTGGAGGGTAGGGAGTAGGGAGGCAAAGATGGTTAAAAGTACCTCTGAAAACGGAAATTCTGAGTGTTCATTTGAAGGAGTGAGATTCATAAGAGCTCCCAGACTTTAATGGACCAATAAGTGCCAGGAATGGATCTTTTCCTCCCCCGTTCCCCTTTTAGGGCAATACTTTTAAGAACCTTGAGAAAAGAGCCATGAAGGCAACTAAAGTCTGCAGCCGAAAGACGTGAAACCATTTCCAAGCAGCGCTCCCACGGAGCCCGGGGCGTGGGTGTCTGTGTATGCATGGGTATGCGTGCCTGAGTGGGTGACTGAGTTTCAGAGCGAGAACAGAACAGAATCGTCCCCTCCATCTGCACCGGCAGGTTCAACGCTCTAGAGCTAGAGGGGAAGGTAAGAGTGGAGGTGGGTGGGTCGCTGCAAGTGGTGTTCCCTTATTGGCTGGCTGCCGGACTCCCCCTCTAGGAAGACTGAGTGAAGCTGAGCGGGTGGGGGGGCCCCGAGTGCTGGTGCAGCTGGTCCTATTTTGGCTCGGCGCGATTCTAAGCCGGGGACATTGTTTCCGCCGCCGTGTTCCATTCCCCTGGACCAGCAGCAGAAGGGAAGAGCAGCAACTGCTGAAGCAGCCACAGCCACAGCCACAGCCACAGCACCGGAGCTTCAGCCGCGGCGGGAGGAGGAAGCAGTGGGGGAGGAGGTGGTGGCCGAGGGATTCTCTCTCTCTCTCCCTTTTTCTCTCCGTCCTTCCTTCTCCCCCTCCCCACCCTCTTTTCCCTCTAGTCTCTGCGCTACCGGAGCCTATGGTTGGCTTCCGAAAGCAACTCCGGAGAATTCCGGAGACTTCCCCCGCAACCGGTTCCCCCTACAGCTGCAGAGTTTGGGGGTAAGTGTTCCCTAGTCGTTCCCCCCTCCGCCCTTTCCCGTTGGGCTGTTTGTTTTGCTTTGGTTGCTTGGATTGCTTGATTCTCCCGGGCTGCGCCTCCGGGGAATGTGGGAAGGCCCAGGCTTCTCGGAAACTCGGCTCTTGAAAGTGGGGTCGGGTTGGGGATGGTGGAGAAAGAGCTTCCTCGACCTAACCGTCTTCCAATACGGGATCTACCTTCCTCTTCCCTCGGGTCTTGTTGGATGGGGCTGTGTCGGAAACAGGTGGATTGGGGCGGGGGTGTGTCGTGGTTCTTGGGGGCTCGGACTGGACTCCAGTGAGGACCCCAGGCTCCCCCGGGGAAGGAGGTTAGCGTCTCGGCTGGGCTCGCCTCTCTTCTTCTGCCTCGGTGCGGTGCGTGCATGCTCGTGGGGCTGTATTGTGTCAGTGCGATGGATGTGACTCCCGATCCAGCCCAGGCTACCTTTCCTCCTGGCAGCTGCACGTCCTAGTTGACCCGGTAACGGAGGGGAAAGCATTGTGGAATGTGCCGCTGCTGGAAACTGCCTTCCGCGAATCTAGGTTAAATGGTATTGCAGGGGAAGGAAGGTATACCGGAGGGGGGGGGGGGAGGGAGAGGGAACCGAAGGTGACCACCGCAGCAGAAGCTGACTAGAAACTGTACCTTCCTTAGCTTCTTTTGCCCCCGAAATATTTTTCTTCTTTGAGGAGACGCATTCCGCTCCCTGGTCCGGGTACGTTTCCTTCTTAGATTGAGAATGGAGGAGATTGGTGCGTGTGCGTGTGTGTGTGGAGAGAAAGGAAAGGAGGAAGCTTGGCTGGATCTTGTTCTGTTTGTGAGTTGATCTGGGAAGATAAAACACGTTTTAATCATGAACAACCGTCATTTAGATTCTATGTGTACATAGCCGCACACATGGCAGGGAGAGGCTCAGGAGCATATGTTTAAATCTTTCCCCCCAACAGTCAGTGCTTAACAAAGGCGGTTTCTCTCTCTAGATGCAAGGTGCAAATGTTGCCCTGATGTAGCTTGCAAAGCGTTACTGCTGTGTGATTGTAAAGAAGCTAAAGGGGCAATCTGTTTCTTTTGTATTTTCTTTTTTTTTTAAGGCTGGAAGAATAATGCATGAGGTGGCTACGGAGGATTCGAAGATATAGTGATGGTGTGGGAAGTGGAGCTGAAGTCGGTGGGGTTTTGGTGAGGACTGACAGCTTATCATGACGGTGTTCAGGCAGGAGAACCTGGATGATTACTATGACACGGGGGAGGAGCTTGGCAGGTACTGTAAGCGCTGGAACTCCTGTGTCTGTGTTGTGGGGGTGATGAGTAATTCTGGGGGCCTTGGAGTTGGGAATGTGTAAGGCAGGAGAATATAAGCTGGAGTACAAAACACTCCCTAGCTGAGGTTGGTCTAACAGCAGCTCTTTCCCTGTCCCTTCTAAAAAGGGGGAGTTGTTTGAAAAGAGATTTACTAGTCACAAAAAGGGTGCTTGGATTTAGAGATAAGTGGACCAGTCTGCAGGAAATTGTCTACTACAAGATCACACAGAAATTCATTGTTACATTTTGATGCAAAGTGTATTGACCAGTCCAGGACAAGTGCCCTTCTAATTCTCAGCTTTAACAATCTGTCATGTTTTGCCCTTCTGTAACAGTAGGGAAGGATCTGAAATTATAATTGCAAGTGGAAAAATCTATTGTGTATGATTTAAAGCAATTGATTGGTATTAAATAATAGAGTGATTAACAAATAAGAAGTTAGCATTAAATAATAAACAGCTAGTATTTAAAAATTCTAATTAATTGGATTTTTAAATATTTCATCTTATCTGGAATTTAGGCTTTAGTTGCAAGAACTGTGATTCTCAATGTAAAGATATTTCTGGTTCAGTTTTTAAATTGGTTTTTTTTTTTAGACATTTGTGTACTGGTATTTTCTTGAAGTTGTTAGATCACCATCTGCATAGTAATGACGGATGTCCACATCTGTTGATGGTGTTCTTTGATTTTTAACTTCTTCTAAGTAATTTGAAAATCTAATTGTTGTGATGCTTTCATTTGTCACATTTGCACTGCTTTATTTTAGAAAATCCAATAAAAAGCCCCAATATCATATCTTTTCATAGCAGTTGGGATTTTGATTATTAAGGCTGTGATTCTTAATGTAAAAAATCTCTAGTTCAGCTTTTTAAATGAATTTATTTATAAATGTTTGTGTACAGTTATTTTTCTTTAAGTTGTCTAATACTAGTCTTATAAGTGCCATAGACTTTTGATAGTTTTTTGTCTTTCCCTATGTAAATAGCTACCATTTATGTGTTGTTTAAAGTTTAGGAAAACACTGTAAATATTTTACCACATTTGATCTTCACAACTATCCTGGTAGGTAGGTATTATTTATTATCCTCATTTTACAGATGAGGCAACTGAGACACAGCAAGGGTTTTAAATGTCTAGCCCAGAGTCACATAGTAGTATCTAAGGCAGGATTTAAACTTAGGTCTTCCAAACTCCAAGTCCAGGACTTTTTTGCACTTCATCATCTGTTGCTATTTGGCAGAAAACCTCTTTTATCCTTTAAAATTAAGTTACAAGAAGGTGCCAATGGTAAGTGTGTTGTTAAATCTTAAACCAAAAACATTTTATGTATCCATTTATATGCATAGTCATATATTTATTCATATATAACTCTTGGTACCCAAGATGAGTTTTCTTTCTTCTATCAGAAAAATGTGACTACACCTACTCTAGACTATTTCAACATAATTTCCTAAATTTACATTTAAAAAAGAAAAAGAAAAATAATTCATGACCTTCCACCACTGCATGATCTGAAAATAATGTAAAATCTTGTAGCAATACAATGTAGCAGATTTGAAGATATTCCTATGTATTTCTAAGAGCATATGTCATAAAACCAAGTAACTTAGGTATTGCTGTTGGACACTTAGATACAAGAAATCTATTTTAACAACTTTTATGAATTGGTTTATCAGTATTCTATTGGGGGGGCTGAAATATGTATTATAGGGATATGTGGTCAAAATATTTGGTTTGGCTTAAATAAGGTCATTTGATTCCTGTGGTTTTGCAGCAAGTCCTGTGGTATTTTGGAGTGGTCCTTTGGGACTAAGAGGAGGTGAAAAAAATGTGGCATTAGCTCATTTTGGGCAGAATGGACTAAATTATAGGCACTTCTTTATTTGAAAGGTATGGTTTAAAAGCAATTGAAAGCACAATTTAGCAACATAAGTATACTTCCATATTTTTTCTGAAACTTAAATTTCCTGTAGACCTTTTGGTCATTTTTTTCAAGAAGTAAAAAATGAGGTCTACCTGTTGAGGGATGTTTTGTAACCTGTAAAATATGTTTTTTCCCCATTTCTATAATGCTGTCATTTGTACTTCAGAATAACTCTGGAGGGTATTTTTTTGTATGTCTGCTGTGTGGGACAAGGGTGGTTCAAGAGAATTTCAATTCAACAATTACATTTTTGTGAGTAAAGTGAATGAATTTGTTGATTTATATGTATTTGATCAAGTTCTGGCATGGAGTCAGGAAGACCTGGATTCAAAACCTGCCTATGTAACTGGGTCAAGTAATTTGATCTTGCCTATAATGTGCCTATTAAAAAACCCAAAAAGCTCTGGTACCTACTTTAGAGTTATTGTGAGGCCCATGTGAAATAGTATTAAATTATGTTTTGTTAACTTTACAATTCTATAGGAATGTCAGTTAATAATAAAATTATACCGAAGTAGGAAGTTTAGAAAGTTATATATTACAAATATTTTGGAAAGGTTCAGAATTTTAGCTATAGACTAACCTGAAGGTAAAATGATGGGCCAGATGACCTCTGATTGCTCTTTCAAACCCTGTAATTTTTTATGTCTGCCCTGCAAATAGCTATTTGCCCAAAGCAAATACTTACTCTAAGTGAGTAAGAAAGCATATTGGTTTCATAACTGTGTTTCAGTGGAAGACAGAAAGATTTGGAAGTAGGAAAGGGACAATAAAACAGTAGAAAAAATTACAGTCATTAGGAATTGCTACTGTCAGCAAGGCTGTTCTAAATAGCGTATCATGAGTTGCTTGTTCATCATCTGAATGTGAGCATGTAGCTACAATAAAATCATGTAACAATAATTTGCCTTCAAAATCATTTCCCTTCCTCCACTGACATAAGCTATATCTTCTCTGTTTCTTGATGTTACATTTTTACTCATAAATTTATCTTAATCTATGGTGATTTCTATACATGATCATGAAGTAATTGTGCATTATTTAATTCTTGTAAAGATCAATGTTATGTGTTTTTCTACCAAGAAGATAGGTAATTTAGGGATAAAATCTAGTTGTTTTTTTTAAAGACTAAAGAATAAACCAATGTAACAAGCTCTGGGACATACTGCTATTTTGAAAAGACTTTGAGTGTAATGGCTGTTCAGTTTTAAGTTGTGTCCAACTCTTTCTGAGCCAGTTTGAGGTTTTCTTGGCTAAGATACTAGAGTGGCTTCTCCAAATTATTTTATAGATGAAGAAACTGAGACAAACAAGTTTAAGTGACTTGCTCAGCATCACAGTAGTAATTTGAAGCCAGATTTGAACCTCAGGAAGATGAGTCTTTTTAACTCTGGGTTCAGCATTGTATTACCTAATTGCCCATTAACATAACTTCTGAAAGATATTTCTACTTGAAAAGATGTTAGGTATGGATTTAGTAACAAATATTAAAACCACCTTCTTAATTAAGTCACCAAGTAGTGAATTTCTTGATTTGATTACAGTAATCATGCATAGTTTATAAAACCATAGAAAACTTCTTATCTGCATCACTGGAGATTGTTCCCCTCACTAAAGGAAACATGTATCCTTGAAATATTTACTGAAGTAATTCTGTATCCTATTTTCCTCAGAGAGAATATAAATTTCTCTAAAATGTATATGTTGTTATTTGCATACTTCATCCTATTCATTGTATATATAATATTGGTAGATCCTATAGTATTTTATCTTTAGAAAAATTTTAGGTCCTTTCTCCCCAAAACTTTGGAGATAGGTGTTTTCAATAATGAAAATGAACTTAGAGAATCAATTATACACCCTTACTTCTTTTCTAAAATTAATTTTAATTAGATAATTAAAATTAATTAGTATGGTTAGGCTGATTAAAATACAGAAAAGGCCATTTTTAAGCAAAAGAAATTAAGTTTATTGACAAAATTTTATTAGTTATAAAACTGAAACTAATAACTCAAATTTAAAATCTTAGTTTAACCTAAATTTTAAATAAACAAGTTATTTGAGTTAGCTAGGTCGTACAGTAGAGTGCTGGTCCTATGGAATCCAGAAGATCCCAGGTCTTCTGTTCAAATTTTGCCTCAAACACCTACTAGCAGTGTGAATTTAGGGAAATCACTTGCCTATTGTCTGCTTTATTTCCTTATCTGTAAAATGGGGATAATAATATCAACAACATCTCAGGGTAGCTATGAGCTAAATGAAATAATAGTGCTTTGTAAACTGTAAAGCACTATATAAATATTTAGTAAGAGTAGTGATAATTGTAGCACCAGCAGTATAGTATTACAAATTAAAAATTTTGTTTTAAATACTATTTCTGATACTTACCAGAAATTGTCAATTCTGATCAATTGAATGTGTGACCTTGAACAAGTCACTTAAAACACTCCAAACCTCAGCTTCTTCATCCATAAAATGGAGATGATAACCCCTTTCTTGCAGGGTTGTATTGAGGATCAGAGGAAATAATATTTTTAAATGCTCTGAAAATCTGAGTTATACCAGTTATCATTTTGATTAATTAACAGGATTATAGATTTAAAGCTGAAAAGCACCTTAGAAGTAACATATTCTAGCTTGCTTCTTTTATATATAAGAAAACTGAGGCCTTCACAGGTATTGCACAATCTGAATGGAAAATAGTATATTTGAATGAAGAGCTTCTGATTCTTTCCACTGCACTATATTGTCCCTAAAATGTACATTATAACTTATATCAGGTGTGTGAGAAAAGTCTTCAAAAAGAGTTGGCTCAAATGTAAGTTCTGGGCAAATACCATTTCAATTATTTTTAAATGCCACTTGTACCATAACATGTTAATAATAGTTTAGACCTATGTGAAAGGTTAATATAAGGCTGTCAATGAAGAGCAATTTTTCTTGTCCTTTTGATAATCAGAAAAGAAGGAATGGGCTTGAACTGTGTTGGAGGAAAGGCTGTGGATCATTGAAAAGTATTTATTAAGCACCCACATATTTTTAGGCTGCACAAGGTGCTGGCTAGTGTATCAATCAAGTACTATCTCTTCCTCATAGGAAATTAAGATCTAATGCATTATTGGGTATACATCTTAAGATGTAAGAAGATAAATAGAGCATTGCACAAATACTTATATTCAATAAGTAAATACATATTTATATTTAGAAAAGAGAAATTTTCTCTTATATGTTGATTTCATGTATGTTAGCCTTGTCTCCTCAATTGTTTTATTAGTTCTTTAAGGACAGACCATACCTATTCAATAATAATAATAATAATATAATAGATGTTCAGTAAGTCCTGTAATTACAAATATCAAAATTGGAAAGGACCAAAGAGGCTATCCAGTGAGACTCTTATAACAATAATTCTCCTTTACAAAAAACCTTGTTAGATGGTCCACTAGCCTTTCAATTACAGAACTTTGGTGAGTGGGAACCCTTGAGCTCCTTCTGGTGAATAAAATTTTCTTTGCAATTTTCTTTGATTATTCTTGGATGTGCTCTGTTGTTAAAGCAGAACAAATCTAATACTTCTTCAACATGACTATTAAAAAAAGATTTGTACCCCAAGGCTGTCATGAGGATTTATTTTGTTGTTTAGTTGTTTCAGACACATCTGGCTCTCTTTCTCTTTCTTTTTCAATTGGGATCTGGGGTCAAACTAGTGTCAAATAAATGAGGTCAGATTCGAATTCTGGTCCTCCTGACTCCAGAGCTGTTATTCTAGCCACTGTGCCACCTGGGAAGGAAGTTGTCTAAAGTAGCATAATTAGTACTATATGCAAAGTTTTATTTTGTTTTTCCCAATATAAGGCTCTTTTTTATTTAAAAAAATACATATTTTAAAAGTATGCTTCCCTACCTTTTCATAATTCAGTGATTTTTATCTTTAGTCAAAAGCTAAAAGAAAATTGATTTTTTACCTAATGCAGCTGCTTACTGCCCCTGCTATGATAGATAAAGTGGGGAATAAATAGGAACTGGTATACCTGCAGCTTTTAATTTTCATGCCTATTGAAAGTAGTGTGACTTGGCATTTTAAGCGGACTATTTCACAGATCCTTCACTTTCCCCCTTTTTTCCCAAAGGGCTTATTTCGTGAAGTTATAAATGGTATTAGTATTCAACATGCACCACTCAATCTGACTCCTGAAGTTACTATTTTAACGTAAAATAAAAATATATCTTTTGTAATTATTTAACCATTGAGTACCTACAATCATTTAGGTTTAAAATTTGTAATTAAAAATGGTCTGTGCCCAGTTGACCTGCCTTCTAAATAATTAACTTCTCATTTTATTATAGAGACACTAGGAAGTCTTCTAGGATTCGTATGACTTTGGGTTTTTGTTTTTGGTTTTTAAGTGAAGGCTAATATTTAACTTTGCTTTGTAATGTCATGGCAAATCATCAAAATAAGATACAATAGATTTCTTACCTCATAAATGTAGAATAGAAGCAAATTTTATTATATAGCATTTTAAGTTTTTGAATTCATTTTATCACTGTTAAAAGTGTTACTTCTAGTATCTTAGAAATGATCAGGATCTCAAAGGTCCTCTAATGCAACACATACCTCAACCAAAGTCTTATTTATGACATACCTAGCAAGAAATTACTTATAGTCTTTCCTTGAGATCTCACAGGTGACTAAAGAACAGTGTCAATTGATGCCATGCTTGGCTTAGTTTTTTTGAGGTATTCTTAAATTCTGTTTTTTTCCATGACTATAAGTCATCCCTAACAACTACTATAGGTGTAATTGTGGGAATAAACAGAACTAATGTATTTGCAACTTCTCACTTGCATACCAACTGTGTGTTAGATGCAATGCCTACTGGGGCCACTGCCACTTTGGTTGGGCTAATTTCCTCCTAAAAGTCAGGAGAGATCTAGTTAACACTGGATTGTTGCAGGGAGTTAGTAATGAAGTCACGTGAGCTACTGATGTAGCTTTCATGTAATTTAGGGCATAAAAAAGTCCATCCATTGAGTAATATTGTCAACCAAGAAAATTGCTCTGACACAATCTTTTCTTGATAAAGCTGTGTTGATTCTTTGTGATCTAGGCTTTCTTTTTTAGATGTTCATTAATAATATGTACTAGGAACTGAAGTCAATTTCATAGCTTTAGGGAATGTACTTTCCATTTTTTCCAGTTCTCTGAAAATCAGGGCAGCATTTTCCTTTCTCTTGTTCAATGGTGTCTCTCCAATTCTCCATGATTTTTCAAAGGGCAGTGGCTCAGAAGTTACATATGCCAGTTCTTTCAGTTTCTTAGATTGTACTTCATTTAGCCCAATTTGTCAAGAGAATTTTTTTTAAATAAGGAGTGAATCTGAATGAACCTGCAATTGTTGTTCAGTTGTGTCTGGCTCTTTATGACTTTTTGCACCTTACCATGAATAAGGTTTTCTTGGCAAAGGTGATGGAGGTTCAACATTTACTTCTCCAGAGGATTAAGGCAAACAGATTAAGTGATTTGCCCAGGGTCACATAACTAGTAGGTATCTGAATCTGGATTTGAACTCCTGTCTTCCTGATTCCAGGCTCAGCCTTAGATCCACTGACCCATGTAGTTGCCTCAGCTAGATTTCATTAAATGCTTATTATGTGCCAGTCATTGTACTAAATGCTAGGGATGCAAAAACAAAAACAAAAACTAAAACAAAAACAAAAACAAAAAACAAAAAACAAAAAACAAACCAGTTCCTATAATCAATGAATTCACAGTTCAAGAGTGGAGACAACATGCAAACAAGAAAATACACAGAATAAATTAGGTGTAATCTTAGTGGGAAGGCATTAGCATTGTGAGGGACTAAGAATCCCTACTTGCAGGACTTTAAATGAACCTTGGAGGAAGCCAAGGAGAGAATTTCAAGCTAGTGAAAATCCAAGGAATCAGGAGATGGGGTGTCTTGTTCAATGAACAGCAAGGAAACCATTATCACTTGGTCATGGAGAAGAATCAAATAGAAGAAGAAGAATGGTAAAAGTGGGAAGGGGCCAGGATATAAAGGATTTTAAAAGACAAGCATAAGATTTAATATTTGATCTTTGGATCACTGGTATTGTTTGATATTTGACCACTGAAATTTATTGAAGGGAGAGTATATGTGTGTGATATAGTCATTTAGGTTATAATTCAAGATAGATAATGTTGGATATTTGATTTTTATAATTGTTTAGTCTTTTCTGGATAAAAGATAATCACATTAAAGTTGAACTAAGCTAATTTCACTATTATTTTTCAGTTAGCATAACTCTATACAGCATGAGCATTAGCTCTACCCCCTTTTCTCTTTTTTCTTCTATATAATTTTAAAACAATCTGTGTTTCTTATCCTTGGCTTTTGTTACTCAAGAGAAAATATGAATGAAACCATCAAATGCTATGGAAATATTAAGATGACTTAAAAATTTTTGAGATATAACCATTTGGAGGTCATTGATAACTCTCAAGCAGATAATCTCAGTAAGATGGTAGCTCAGAAACAAGAAACTTGTAAATGTGAGGAATACATGAATGGTAAGGAAGTAGAAGCAATTTTAATAGCTAAGAGAAATTAAGATAATTGTTTTGGAGAGTGGCAAGGTCAAAAATAGGATTTCATTAAAGATAAGGAAGACCTGAGCACATTTGTTGACAGTGAGAAAGAAGTATTAGGGAGAGATTGTAGATGGAGGAGGAGGAATAATTCAAAGGGCAAATTTCTAGAGCAATAGAAGGAAATAGAAGGAGGGATTAATCTTTTCAAGGAGAAGGACCACAGTCATCCTCCAAGACTAGAGCAAATAAGTGATGATTGGTGAAAACAAAGAGATTTTAAGATGTAAAGAATTAAAAATAATAGATTGTGATCGCCAGAATTGCTTCTAAATAAAGTGGTAAGACCACCTAATGAAGAGGTGAAAAGTGGAATTTAGCTCCTTGAGAAGAGAGGAAAGTACTTATGCTGAAATAATTTTTTACAATTTGTTTTCTCTGAATAAAATAAATGTGCAGATTATACTTAAGTTATGCAATTGTTATGGAAAATTAATTTTTTATATTGGAAAAGATTTTAATCTTAAACTTAATGTCTTATTATACATTCTAATCAAAACCATGAAATATATTCATAAGTTCCACTTTTATAGGTGAAATTCAACAATAGTTTTCAGGTTGTATATCATGTTTATAGTGTCTTAATTTAATTTCCTTTTTATTCAGTCCTTAATGGACATTTCTGTCTATATCATTGAAAAGCAGATTATATTTGAAATTGCTAATCTGTGTTATGTAAAGTTTTCTTTAAAGTTTCTAATTAATATGTAATTTTCAAAGCTATCTTGCTTGTCTGTAGTTCCTTTTGTTCCTTCCTCTTTTTGGATGGGGGTGGGGTGGGAAAGTATAACTATCTCTTCTTTCCCAATTCCCCTTCCAAAATAGAAAATAAAACAAAACTTCTGTAACCAAATTACCTAATCAAATAAAACTTAACCATATTATCCTTATCCAAAAATGTCTGTCTCATTCTGCATTTTTAATCTACCATCCTTCTGTGTGGAGATGGGTAAAATGTTTCATTGTTGGTACTCTGGAATTGTGATAGTCATTGAATTAATCAGAATTCTTAAGTTTTCAAAATTTTTTGTCTTTACAGTTTTTTTATTGTATAAATTGTTTTCTTGGATCTTCTCACCTTACTGAATCATTTCATATGAAACTTCCCAGGTTTCTCTGAAAATTTCCCTTTGATATGCTATAATTTAGTCAGCCTTTTTCAACTGGATGGGCACTTCCTTTGTTTCCAATTCTGATTCCATAAAAACTACTATAAATATTTTTGTATAAATGGGTCCTTTTCCTCTTTCTTTGATCTCTTTGGGGTATGGGTCTGGTGGGAGAGCTTACTGGGTCACTATGGCATGGTTTAGGGAACATTTTCAAATTGTTTTGCAGCTAATTGCTTTGACAGGATCAATTCATAGTTCTACAAACAGTGCACTGATATGTTTTCCCATCATCTCTCCAACATTTGTCAATTTCCTTTTATTGTCATCTCCCCCCAGTCTAAGGGGTATAAGGAAGTGTACCACAGAAGTGTTTTAATTTGCATTTGAGCATAGCTTTTTTTCTTTAAAAGAGTAAATAAAGTATTATTTCTCTTCTGTTTTTCATTGAAAAATGATGACTATTATATAGGTTCATATGAGCAATTTTATTTTTGAGATTGATGACAAATCAAAGCTCAAAGCTTTATTGTATTGGAAGTTGTGGTGGAATGGCCAGGCATTTTTATTATTTTCTTGACATGAACATATTCACATAAGTCCTCATTTGATTAATATGCTTGAACAAATAATATTCTGTGAACCGAAAAGCTATCCTTTAAATTAACTTTTAAGAATCATCAGTTTAAACTGTCAGGCTGAGATAAAACTGAGTGTTTTATAATTTATTCATTTTACTTTAAGAAATTTGTTGAGTCTGATATTTCTTTTAATAGTCTTCTATCTTGCTAAAGCTATTATGTGTATTTATTTACTTGGTTATGCTAAAAACTGGAACGTTTTTGAGTGTAATGTGCAGAGAGATGCAGAAAATGAAGTTTTATACCAAAATTATGAGGTTTTTATTTATAAGTTAGAAGTATTACTAAACAGTTATTTCTATAATATAGCTAATTATTGCTCAGATTTTCTATTCTTTTCATCTTCCTCCTTAATCTAGGCTTATAACCAATTGCTATCCTATTTTCCCCCTGTCTTCTTCTCTAGTAGTATTGCCATATTGATTTTTAAAATGGTAATATTTGTTATTATAATAAACCTTTTCTCTTGCTTTTTTTGAAAAGTACCCAGTTTTTTTTACATGTGCTGTGGATTGATTGATCTCTATAACATCCTTCTTATTTGTAATTGGTCAAATGATTAGAGAATAAGGTAGTTTCTAATTCCAGTTTCTGAGGATACCGAAACTAATGGGTTTCTTGAGTTGCAATGGTCTAAATTCACTAAATGTTCACATAAGAGATTAATGTATATGGTGAGTCTCCTGGGAATAGGAATGTGGATTGGAGCATAGAGAAAGAGACACTAAATTCCCTAAAAAGCTCCTGTGTTGATGAGAGTGTGATGGTCTCTAGAATAACCTGTATAGCTTGTGCAAGATATGGAGATCTAGTCGTTAAAGAAAAAAAAAAGGAGAAAGGAAAAGGAAGATAGTTTTAAGAAGGGAGAAGAATGGTTTCTAGAATGTTGATACAGTTTTATTATGTCATCTCCTGTTCCAATCTGAGAAATGGTGCTATAGTGTTTTTCATTTATCCATTATGTGGAAATTCAAAATGCTCTCTTTTTTCCCAATAAGCTGGGAGTACCTTGGTAAGCCCCTTCCCCCAAAAAAGTTTTTCTAATGGAGAAAAGTAAAATTTTAGGGGAAATGTTTAATGGATTAGAAGTTCCAAGCTGCTTTTACTTTTAAAAGAATAAAGAGGAATTGTGATTATATACATGTGGTGGGAAGATTAACTTGTTTTTTAATAATGACTACAGAATTTTGAAATATTTGATTATATAAGATGCAGAGTCCAGATGTCCTTGGAAATTCTGTATACACAAAAAGTACTCAGCAGCTATTTCCTGAAACTCAAAACAAAACTAATGAGTCATGAAATACCAGTCATAAGAGACCTATACTTTATTGGTTTCCTTTAAATTCGTATAATTAAAAGCATAGCCTGCTGGGTGTTTCCACTGTAAATGTGAGAAACTTCCATAAATTTAGACAATTCAGGAGGTATATTTGTAGGTAGTGATCATGCTACAAGCCTTCTTGGACACTAACCACATGTTGATGAATTAGTGTTAACAGTCGATGGAAACTTCAGCAATTGGTATCTCTAATTGCAGATAGTTGAAGACTTTATCTTCCTGTTATTTCAGTTATTTCTGATGCTTTGTGATCCTGTTTGGAGACTTCTCTTGCTCATTTTACAATTTACAATTTACGACTGAGGCAAAAATAATTAATATAGTTAGTGTCTGAGACTGGATTTGAACTCGGGTCTTCCTGACTCCAGGCCCTGTGCTCTATTCATTTCAATCATCCCATTTCCCTAAATGGGAATATGCTTTAAATATATATTTAAAGATGGCAAAACTATCATACAGACTAGGATTATGGGATTATAGATTTACATCTGGGAAGAGATCTCAGGGGCCATTAATTTCAACTTCCTTGTTTACAGACGAGAAAACTGAGGTTGAAAGAAGTTAAATGACTGGCTACTAGCCACTCATGCAACTATTAAGTGAAATAGCAAGGAATGTGTGATTTTTAAAAGATGACAGTTATTTTTAGAAGTAGTTAGTAATAACTTAGAATTCTTATTCAAAATTAATTTGGAGCTGAAGTATTCAACTTAAATACTGTGTTGTCTGTGTGTGTGCATACATATATATGCACACTATAGTTTTTAAACAAATACATGTATAAAATTTGTCATTACTTGTCTCTACTAAAACTATACTTTGGTGGCTATGGATTTTCAAAGATGATGCTAACAGTAAATGTCAGTTCAGATATATTCTACCAAGCTGGAAGGATCTAAATACAGGGTAAGCTACAAACTATAGTTCTATCTTTTTTGTCTGAGGGCTGAGTAAGCTATCCAGAATTCAAAAAAGCACATCTTTGGAAGGTTGGATGCCAGGTGATTTGAATTTTTTTAAAAATAATATTAATTCATGTTGAACTTTAGACCATTTGCTTAAAGGCATTGGTGGTAAAAAAAAAAAATATATATATATATATATATATATATATATATATATATATATATATCTGGTAGTAAAATTCACATTTGGAAGACATTTAAAATGCTGTCATTCAGAGTTAATGAGAAAGATACCATCATCTTATTATCTATCCTATTTTGGAAATTATATTAAAAGCACCAAAAATTAGAAGTATAGGAGAACCAATTAAGACAAAAGTGTGGAACAGTGCAATAGAAAGGGAAAATAAAATGTGAACTTAAATGCATTTTTTTCCTTTGATGCCTCTGAGAATCTAGCAATGAATTAAGTGGGACAAAAAGTTCCACTTAAAAAGTATGTCATTTGATTCTTCCAGGTTTGACTAAATTAGATAGCTAGACGTTACCATGGATAGAGTACTGGATTCGGAGTTGAGAAAACCTGAGTTGAGATTCCACCTCAGAAACTTATTGGGTTTCTGACTATGAGCAAGGTACTTAAAATCTCTCAGCTTCAGTTTCCTTTATCTGTAAAATGGTAAAAATAATAGCATCTGCCCCACAAAGTTGTTGTGAAGATCAAATGACATAAAATGTAGCATGGTTTACAAATCTTCTTAAAATACCATATAAATAATAATTCTTAAGTATTTATCTGAAAAGATGATTGTATCACTAGTGATAAATAATATAAACAATTTTTTAAAGATAATTTCTTCTAGGCTTAATCATTTGAGTTAAGACTTTGTTTTTAAATTATTGAACAAAGAAGAAAACTTGTATAACATGCTTTTAATTTATACTTGACTTAACATAAACAGTAGCTTCACTGGTATGATTACCACTTTAACCATACCCACATAGCCCTACTACCTAAAGTGCTAACCATAGGATCTTTTTTTTTCCTTAAGTTTTATTGATGAGTCTTGTTTTTATATTACATACATTTGCAGGTTACTCCCTAATAATAAAAAACCTAATAATATTATGATCTTCTAGGAAAGTACATGCAACATTTCACATCTGTAGCACTCCCTAAGTCCCTGATTCTCTCCCTATCTATTACCCCTCACTCTATTGGAAAAAAAGAACAAGAAAACAAATTTCTTTAAATTATAGCCAAGTGAAACAAATTCCTCCAGGGGCTATCTACAAAATTATTATGTCTCATCCTGTACTCTAAATATATCAAATTTGTTAAATCTCTGTAGTGGATAATACATTTTATTATCAGTCCCTTGGAATCACGAATGGTCTTTGTATTGCTGTTAGTTCTTATAGCTTTCAAAGTTGTTTGTTTTTCCATTATAGAAATTGTTCTCCTGGTTCTCTTTATTTTCATCGCTTTATAAAAGTACTTTAAATTGTTCATTTTTATAATATTGATGATAATAGATCTTCTGATTCTTTTGTATTATGCATCAGTTCATGAAAGTCTCTCCATGTCTTTATAAAATCATTTATTTTCTCATCCATATGCCCTTTTCTCTTCCATCCATGCTGTATTTTGATAAATGAACCCCCTTGCTTTCTTTCCCCATTCCATTTAGATTATTCTGTCAAGTATGCCCACTGCTGATTTTGGCACTATCACCTTCCTAATCTTTTGGTACTTATCCATAGAATCAAGTTCCTTTTACCTTTTGTACTCTGCCATACTTCACATTACCCAAACTGACTATGTTTGACAGACTATGATATAATCAGCATCAGTGAGAAGTAATTAACTGTTTTAACATTTTGCTGGATAGTAGATTGATTCTGGCACTAATTCTTCTTTGGTTGCTTGTAGGGGAACTAGATGGCTTAGTTGATAGAGTGCCAGATTTGAAATTACATTTGACATAATCTCAGACACTTAGTTATGACCTTGGGCAAGTGACATAACTTTTAACTGTCCCAGTTTCTTCATCTGTAAAATGTGAAAATAATGGCACCTAGGATTTTTTGGTAGATAAAATTCTATATTTGTAAAGTGCTTTGAAAACCTTAAGTGCCAGTTGTTATTATTATTGTTAATAAATAAAATCCTTTGCCATCTCACTCCATACTACCTTTTCAGACATTTTACATATAATTCCCCAACACAATATTATTCAATCCAACCCACTTGCTATTCTTAAGAATCCATCACATTTCACATCTTCTTTCCATGCGCTTGTATCCCCCCTCTGCCTAGAATATTCTCTTTCCTTATATTTTCTTTTTAGATAACTTCAATTAGGGATCAGCTTAATCATCACCATTTATGCAAGACCTTTTTCTGTTAGCCCAGCTGCTGGATCCCACTCTTCAGAAGAAAATTTCTTCCTTATTTTTATATATACTTAGTTGTGTTTATATTGTCTCTTCCTCATTTCCATTGAATGTATGCTCACTATAAATAGGAACTTTTTTATTCTTACATCTCTAGACTCAGCAGAGTTCCAAGCATATAGTTTTTGCTTAATAATTATTATAGATTGATAGATTTTAAATGCATCCCAAGATTACATTGTTTGGGTTGTCATATTATGTTGGTGACTTGTATTGAATTTGCAATCCACTAAATCCCATAAATCTTTTCAGACAAATTGCTTCCTCTTTCCTCTGTTTGATTATTCATTTATTTTTTAATCCAAGTGTAAGACTTAATATTCTTATTGAATTTTATCTCATATATACATATATATGTATGTATGTCAATACATAATTATCCTGGCTTATTAAGGTCCTAACTCCAAAATATAGGATTTTTGTTAACTCTCTAAGTTTTGTTATAAATATTTTTGATGAGAATGCCATCAGAAGTTTAGTCCAGGAATTCTTCTGCTTGAATTAAAAGTAACATTTATATTTTAGTCACTTCTATTGAACTGTTGCCAGCTTGTATTCTCCAACCTTTTGGTTTGGTTTGAATACTCTTCATTATTCTACTTGTGCTACCTGTGGTACAACTTGTTTCTTGCTTCCCTCAAGCTATGGAGGTACCTTGTGAAGCTATAGGGAAGATAGAATCATGCCTGTGTAAGTTTAGCCCTAATTTCCTAGAGGATGACTGAATGAGATGAAGTATACTCAGGAGATTTAGGGATCTGAGGCTAGATAGAAATAAGGGGCTGAGTTTAGAACTGACTTGCTCATCTTTCACTGAAGGCAGCTTCAGCCCAAGATAAGTCTGAAGGCTAAGTGCATTCGTTTCCCTAGAGTTGAAGGATTGGGTCCCTGAAGGTCAAAGTTAGAAGATTATTGGTTCATGGTGGGAAGAGATGAGCAGTGGCAAGATACCCACATTGTCTAAAAGAAGGCACATGAATTCAGCTGAGAAAGAATTAAGGATTCTAGCTTCCAAGAGGAAGAGTGGCAAGATAGGATTACATTCTAGGAATGGAGTTAGGTGAAGCTCTGGACTAGGACGCAAGAAGGCCTGAGTTTAGCCTCTCTCAGACATTTAACATCTGTATCCTTGGACAAGTCACCTATTTTTCACAGCCTCAGTTTCCTCATTTGTCAAAAGAAGATAATAGCACTTATCTCATAGAACCATTGTGAGCATCAAATAAAATGACATATGTAAAGCTCTTTGTAAACATAGAAGTTCTTTATAAATTCTAGTTATAATTTTAGAGGCAGATATACAAAGGGTATAAAGGTGGGAAGTAAATTGTGATAGTGATAACATTGAATTAACTACATACTGTTATTTACTTTATCAAGTGATTTAAAGTATTTGTGAAGATATTCAGAGAATAAAACAATTAGACTGCTATGATGTTAGTAGCTTGATCCTATGAATAATTCTTTTTTCCAAACAACCTAGAAAATTTTCCAAAATTGTTCTGCAAGCTAGTGTCTCCCAGTATACCTTGGTTTAATAATTAGGGACTGAATTTTAATCATGGGGAGAATATAGAAGATGTTTTATCCCTTGGTCTGGGTGTGAAACTTCTTCCATAAAGTAACAAATCTTGTTGTCTACTAATGAAAACTTTGTTCTGTTATTTATGATGGCTTTTTTATAAAATGAGACATTCCATTGAAAAGCTTTGACTATCTTTGCCCACCTGAGTTAACCTCAGGTTGATAATGAAGTTCTTGGTTATTTGCTACCTAATATTATTGTTTTTGAAGTTAACTGTTAAGCTATTTAAGGACTTGGATTTTAAAGTAAGGGAGTTCTGTATACCTTATTGGGAAAGTTTTCCCAGAGGAAGGAGCAATGGAGAAGAAATAGTAGAGTACCAAATAGGAATCAGAGCTAAAGATTAGGACTGTGTGAAAGGAACAAAATCTCTGATGTTGAGAAGTTTTTTTATACCACATTGGCCTAGAGGAATGATACTAAGATCCCCAAGGTATTTTCTATTTGGTAGATAGTGACCTGTACAATCCTCCAGACTTATTACACTAAGAAAGTGAGAATCACCAGAAGAAAGGATTTCTTGTTTTGCTTGCTTCATTCGAAGCATTTGCTTGCTTCGAAGTTTTCCTTTGGTAATGGAGAGAGAATCGGATTTGTACTGTAAGTCTGGAAGATTCTATAAATCTTAGGGAAAGGGAGGAGGTAAGGATTGATTATAGTTACCTGAGAAGCAAGGAAAATTGTTTTGATTACTTATAGTCAATAATGAATCTATTTTCTTTCCTATGAAGTAAAAGCTAGTTGTGTATTTCAATATATTGTTAGTCTGTGTCCTTGCATGAAAGTTTTTTCCCTTCTTTTGGGAATAAACATCTCTCTCTCTCTCTCTCTCTCTCTCTCTCTCTCTCTCTCTCTCTCTCTCTCTCTCTCTCTGTCTCTGTCTGTCTCTCTCTCTCTCTCTCTCTCTCTCTCTCTCTCTCTCTCTCTCTGTGTGTGTGTGTGGGTGTGGGTGTGTGTGTATACTTACATCTATCTGTTTAGATATAGACATTTACTAGATTTTAATTTGGTTTGGAAGTAGAGAACAAAATAAGGAATATTTCCATATTTTCAAGAGTTACCTTGAATGCATTTCTAAAGAATAAGATTGTTGAGATTTCCCCAGCACTGATCTTGATCCATAGGGAAGGGGGAACAGAAAGGATTTAATATTATTCCATCTCAATGGCACCCACAATATTCCACATATGAATCTAGAGCTATGGTCTAAGCTTCTTAAACTGATCACAGAATTATGATTTATTATCAATAAATATTTTATTTATATACCTATATACCCAGGTTTACTTAAAAAAAAAATTCAGACAAAAAGGGGTTGTGAATGGAAAAACTTTAAGAAGCCCTATTATAGTTTAATTTTAAAAAGTGGTTAAAATATGTGATCTCTAGATTGCTTTCCATTAGCTATAATTTTGTTTTAATGGTTAGTACCACCAAAAAAATAAAAAAATAAAAAAATTCCGAAACATTCTTTCAGGAAGGAAGTAGATTTACACTACAGAGGTGACAATTAAGCTTTTGATGTTATTCATTTATAGAATCATAGATACAGTGGTGGAAGGATCCTCAGAGGACTGTAGTCTACCATTTTCATTTTACAGGTGAATATGAAAACATGGGAGATAGCACTATTGTAAATATGAATAAATATACCCACATAGTAAGAGACTTTTATCCAAAATCCTCTATATATTTTCAACTAGATTGAACCATTCCTGCTTTTTAATTTAGCTTTCTTCATAGCTAAAAACTTGGTTAAGCAGCTCAGAGATCTAGGAATTGAAGAGTAACTCTGTGTGTATGTGTTACATATGTGTGTGTATTACATATATATATATATATATATATATGTACGTATATATGTATGTGTATATATATATATATATATATATTATTTTTCCAAACACATGTGAAGTTACTCTTCAGAATTCACTTTTGCAAAACCTGTTGTTCCAAATTTTTCTCCCTCTTTCCCCATCTACCTACTCCCCAACATAGCAAGCAATCCAATATATGTTAGCATGTCCAATCCTTGAAGAGTATTTTAAAGCATTTTATTTACTGCTCTTTCCCATAGCAATTTAGACATGGTACTGAAAAAGGTTTGTGTCATTGCTAGGAAGCCTTAGCATAGATATATTTGTTTGAAAATGAAAGACATGGGGTAGCTAGATAGTGTAGTGGATAGAGCACCAGCCCTAAAGTCAGGAGGACCTGAGTTCAAATGTGGCTTCAGACACTTAACACTTCTTAGCTGTGTGACCCTGGGCAAGTCACTTAACCCCAATTACCTCAGGAAAAAAAAAGACATAAAGTAGCTACTGTAGTTTCTGATATATACTAATTTAAGTTGTGGGAGGAAAATGAATATTTAGTCAAGCAAGAGCCACTTGTGCCAAAAGATATCTTTTGGTTGGCTAGTTTACTTCAAAATCTGTGATACACTTATAGATGTGGAATTGTTAGCATTTTATAGGTAAATTCACACTGACATATTTACTTGACCAGTCTTTGTTTTCATCAGCTATAATTTAGTTTGTTAACTATGTTGCCCAAGTGAGCATTTTAAAATGTTTCATTATTCTAAACACTTACTAGATTACTTTTTTCTTACAAATATGGCATATCAAGAAGTGAACTCTGTAACAAATTTTAAAATCCTTTCTGTGACATTGTAGCAAGATAAGTTGTCAGGTAAACTGTCAGGATGAGAAAATGTTCTAAGAAGTTAGTTACAGGCATAGGGAGGCTTTAATCAAGAAATAACATGATTTGATCTTGAATATTTTATGCTAATTCCTTTTTAAAATTCTTTTTAAAGTGATTGAACTAAATGCTATAGTTTTTAAAAGATTTATGGTTGCTTATAAAAGGCTAAAAAAATATGATCTATGATGGACAGCTAGCTACAGTACAAAAACAATAGATTACAGGAGTTGGTAATTGTTTTCTGACGAGGCTTTTAAGGACAATGGAAATTTTAAATTATCTCCTTGAATTAAAACTATAGTCATTCACATTTATGGAGCATTAAAATATAAACAAAAGCATGGTCTAGTGGATTCAATGGATTTTGGTGTAGGAAGATTTGGATTTGAATCCTGGTTTTGCTGCTTATTTTATGTGTGACGTTAAGAAAATCAATTAACTTCTCTGCAGTTTCTTGATTTATACAATAAGGAATTTGGACTAGATGATCTCTAAGATCTCTCAGTTCAAAATCTATAATCCTATGAAAATAAGGATTATAAGTATTATTCCCATTTTCAGAATCAGTGAATCATAAAACTGAATCAAAAGATCATCTAGTCCAACTGTGACTGTAAAGGAATGCATTTGCACAACATAAATGGCAAGCGATGATTCTATAATGATAGTAATAGTAATTTTGTTATTGAGTTCTTTTTAGTTGTACCTCCTAACCCCATTTGAGTTTTATTTCCCCTTGGCAAAGATATTGGAGTGGTTTGCCATTTCTTTCTCTATTTCATTTTACAGCTGAAGAAATTGAGGCAAATAGGGTTAAGTGACTTGCCTAAGATCACATAGCAAGAAAGTATCTGAGGCTGGATTTGAACTCAGGAAGGTGAATCTTCCTAAACCCAGGCCAGGCAATTTATTGTACCATCTAGCTGTAAGAATAATAGCATCACTCTATTCTACTTCTCTTCTCCTTTTTCCTCTTCCCTCCCCCCTCCACCCAGTCCTCTCTTGTTAAATTATGTTTATTTTGTAGGGAAATCACTATTTTTAGGGGATGATAGGGCCCTTGCCCAAGCCTCCCTCTGTTTATAAATTGAATAATCCTTGAAAAAAAGAATAATAGCACATAAGACTTGTAAAAGCGCTTTACAGGAATTACAATCACAGCACTCCTGGAAAGAAGGTGAAATTATTATCCCTATTTTACAGATGAGGAAACTGATGCATACATTGGTAAAGTGACTTGCCCAGGATCATGTACCTAGGAATTTAGGTCTTTCTGATTCTAATCTTATACTCTATGTACTGCATCACCTAGCTCCTTTACTTTGAAGACCATTAATTAGAGAGAATTGCTACCTCCAAAAACAGCCCATTTCACTTTTGTGTAACCTAATTGTTAGGAAAGTCTTCCTTTTATCAAACCTAGCTTTGTCTCTGTGAAGTGCATTACCCTCCTTCATAAATCAGGTTTTAATATATACATTTTGAAAAGTCTTTTCTGACTAATCCAACTTTCTGCTGATGACTCCTTTAACTCCTCAGTATATATGTACAGTCTTTATACACAACTGCACACTGCTCTCTGTAATATTCTTACTTATTTTATGGGTGTATGCTTCTCTTCTCTGTTTAATTCTAAACTCTTAAAAGATGGTTTCCTGCTTTTTGTTTCTTTTGTACCTTCCTCTCTGCCCTTCTTGTAGTGCTTTCTGGAAAATTAGACCTCTGTAAATATTTGCTGTATAAATCAGAGCAAAAAGGGCCTGAGTATGCAAGGAGGCCATAATATGTGAAAGCAAAGATTATTTGTAATCCTTATTAATCCATGTGTCAACTTTCACATTTGACTATACCACAGTCTATTCATAAGATTTTTCTCTATCCATAAAATTTATAAAGGATAGTTGCGGATGACTAGATTTGTAGCATCATGCTAGATGGACTCAGTTTTTTGCAATTGGTCAAAAACATAGCAGTTGTTGGTGATGTAATTCAGTTTTCATAACTCTAAGTTTAGCATTCTTTTCACCATGTTATGTTATAATTTAAGAAAGTTACTCAAAATGCATTGAAATACTTTGATTAAAACTGTAAAATAGAGTATTCTTCTTTTGTAGCGTAGCATTAAAGAACAAGGCAGATTCCATGAAGAGATAGTTTCTAGGGGCATCTGAGTGGCATAGTGGATAGAGTTGTTCAGTCATGTTTCAGTTATGTCTAATTCTTTGCGACCCCATTTGGGTTTTTTTAGAAGAAGTACTAGACTGGTTTTCCATTTTCTTCCCAGCTCATTTTACAGATGAGGAAACTGAGGCAAATAGGATTAAGTGACTTGTCCAAGGTCACATAGCTATAACGTGTCTGAAGTGAATTCAAACTTCTACATGATTGTCAATTATTTTCTGTAGGCAAGTTGTGAACTAGGACATGTCAAGAAAAACCCTCAATTTTAGGACAAGAATAGTGTTATTTTAGTAGGTGAGCAGAGTAAGGGCAGCAAGGTCAAGATAAAGACCTCATAGATCAAAAATTGATCTATAGGGCATTGGGAGTAGAACTTGAGGGTAAACAAACAAACAAAAGAAATGGCAGTTTTTAACTTTAACTTAAGAATAGTCATTCTTTAAAACCATCAAATAAACTGGAAAGATAAAGAAGATGAAGTAGAATAGAGAATGTCTTTTCTATATTTAAACAAAAGAAATCCAAAAATGGGATTTACTGAGGAGAGGAGCATGATAACTTAGAGAAAATAAGCTTTTGTTTTATTTTATAGATTTTTTAAAAAGTGAAACTAATATAGAATGACTATTGAGATCATCTCTGGTGAGGAATCTTTCTCAGAAAGGAAAAGTTACTTCCCCTTCAGGGATCAGTAATCAAGGTAAATGGTAAAACAGCAGAATGGATTGAAGGACTTTCCTTCTTCAAGTAACCTTATTGTTGTTCAGTCATTTCAGTCATATCTGATGCTTTATGAACCCATTTGAGGTTTTCTTGGCAAACATACTTGAGTGATTGAATTTTTCTTCTCCAGTTCATTTTACATGTGAGAAAACTGAGGTAAACAGAGTCAAATAACTTGTC
Source organism: Sminthopsis crassicaudata (assembly GCF_048593235.1). NCBI lineage: Eukaryota > Metazoa > Chordata > Mammalia > Dasyuromorphia > Dasyuridae > Sminthopsis > Sminthopsis crassicaudata. The sequence continues at coordinate 514,588,377 of NC_133617.1, forward strand.
CAGGGTCACATAGCTAATAAGTGTCTGAAACCAGATTTGAACTCAGGAAGATGAATCTTCTTAATTCCAGGTATTATAATGCATAGAATACTGAGTCCATCTCTTTCCTCTCCTTGCTCAAATTACCACTCCACATTTTCTTCCAGGTGTGAGTTGATAACTTTTTACTTCATCTGGTTGTTAAGAGAAAGGGATTTTTTCAAAGTCATTTTGTCTCACTTTTATAATATGAACTCAAGGAATTTAGGTTGGAAAGGACCTTAGACATTATCTAGTCCAAGTCTTTCTTTTGGCAGATGAGAATTCTGAAGTGGAGGGGTAAAATCAATTCCACCAGATCACAGAAGATAAATTCTGTGATGGACATTGGAACTTAGACATGGAAACTGAGAGAAATGTTTCTTCCTTCCCCTCACTTTAGTATATATTTTTAAATTAAAGTAGTTGGGGAAAGGGAAGTGTAAATTGAATGAAAGATCCTGGAAGTAAGACATTTTTGAGAGGTATAAACACTATTTTTCAGCATTTTCCCTTTATTATAAAGACAGATCCTAGACTATAGACATTTTTAGATTTGAAAGAAATCCTAATCTAAGAAAGTTTCACCAATCAACTATTGGTATTATTCACCATTATAAGAAGAAATGCTGGCCCCCCAAAATTTTTTTTAAATAAACTGCCAAGATTATAGAACTCTTTCTGAGGAAGTTGAGTAATATAAACTGTTAAGAAGAAAATGGGCAGTCACAGAGAGGAAGATATAATTTATTTATTGGTAGCAACCTAAGAGATTCTTTCATTGCTAATCATATATACTTACATATGCCTATCCTATATGCATACATATATATATATATTATATATATATAGTGTAGTGTGTGTATACATATATATATGTATATATTAGACTTAAAATATGTCTATGGAAATTTCTGTTTATGGATATATATATATACATATATATATATATATATATATATATGTAAATGATTGGTTGAAGTAGGCCTACCTCAGAGCTTTGGATGACCAACTGTGAAGGACTTGGTTCTTTTCAACAATGGGATTATGCAAGGCAATCGCAATAGATTTGTGTAATGGAAAGTGTCTATTCCCATCCAGAAAAAGAACTATGAAGACTGAATGAGGATCAAAGCATAATGTTTTCATCTTTTTATTGTTTGTTTGTTTGCTTGTTTTTTTCTTTCTTTCTCATAGTTTAATCCCTTATTATCTGAATTTTCTTACATAGCATGACAAAATGTGGAAATATGTTTAAAAGAATTATTATTACCTATATCAGATGGCATTGCGATCTTGGGGAGGTGGGGAGAAAGGGAGAAAAATTTGAAACACAAGATTTTGCAAAGGTGAATGTTGAAAACTATCTTTGCATGTATTTGGAAAAACAAAATACTATTAAAATATAATGAAATAAAAAAATTGGTGTCACATGAACAATTTGGGGGAGGCATGGCTATAAAAACTAAAACTAAAACCACACAAAAAGTCTGGTTTTAGTAAGCTGAATGATCAATATGAATCATCAGTGTGATGTAGCATCCAAAAGTGTGACAGATGCGGCAGCTATATGGCACAGTAAATAAAGCACCAGCCCTGGAGGCAGGAGGACATGAATTCAAATCTGGCTTCAAACACAACACTTTTTAGTTGTATGACCCTGGGCAAGTCAATTGCCTTGCCAAAAAAACAAAAAAAAATAAGTGACAAACTTAAGTTCACTAAGGAAAGCATAGTGTCTAGGACTTTCAGTTGTTTCAGTTGTGTCCAGCTCTCTATGATCCCATTTTGGGGGTTTACTTGGCAAAGACATTGGAATGGTTTGCCATTTCCTTCTTATTTGACAGAAGAGGAAACTGAAGCAAAGAGGCCCTAGTCCTGAATCACACATCTGTCTGAAGTCAGATTTGAACTCATGAAGATGAATCTTCCTGATTTTAATCCAGGTACTTCTATGTACTGCCCTTGCTAGAATTTGAGAGATTATAATTCTTTCATAATCTTCCTTGATCAGATCACATCTAGGTTATACTCTGTTCAGTTTGGGAAGAATGCTTATAAGATGTTCTTCTTATACTTGAATACAACTCTCATGCTTTCCATAGTTTCAAGTTTAACATGATGGAAAACTTATTACAATTATAACAATTCAAAACTGGAGTAGGCTGCCTTGGGAAATCGTAGATTTGCCTCTCACTAGTAGTTTTAAAGAAATAAATGGAGGATTGCTTGTCAAGCATGTTTTGAAAGGAGATTTTACTAATTGGTCAGGAATAGGCTGGAAAAGCAATTCTGGAACTGATTCTGGAAAGCAATTTGGAATTATACCCAGAAAGTTACAGACTCTGTGTACCTTTTGTTCCTGGATATGTTTATTTAGTATTAATGTTTTTAGGATGAAGCATTATTTTTGGCAATGCCTACAAAAGCATCATTTGTAGTCATACATTGAATAAATCCTTTTTGGTGATGGTGATAAAAGACTTTCTCAAGTCTTCATTGACTGTAGTCATTTATTTAGTTGTCACTTGATCTTCAACATCAAGAGTTCATAATCATTTCTGTGACATGGACTTCTTTGGCAATCTAGAGGAACTTTTATCATAATAATGCCTGTAAAAATTAAAATACATGATTACCACTAAAACCAACAATATTGAAATGCATTTATCAAAATATTTTAAAAGAAGATTCACAGACACATTGCCTGAAATTTATCCATTTACTCCTTGAGGTTCATTGATTCCAATTTAAGAACCTGTGCTCCACAATAATTGAATAAATGCTTTTGTGTAGAGATCAATTAAAAAGACAAGGATACATTCTGAAAAACTGTGCATATTCAAATTACTGAAGGAAGCCCATTAGAAGTTATTTAGATAAGAAATCCTTTCTATTAGAATAGTGGAAAGTGGGTAGCAGATAGAGGAGAACAGAGGAAATGAGATGAGAGAATTTGAAGCCCATTCTGGGACAGAAATTGGATTGGACTTACTCCCAGTCACATGACTAACTGGTTATTTCACTTAGGGCCAATTTCAAACTTCTCTTGGGTTATTTCCCCCCAAGTACTGGGAAGCAGTGTAATTCAATAAACCTGGACTATAATGACAATTATACAGTTCATTAGCTCAATAACCTTCAACAAATTCCTTTAATTCAGTTTTCTTTAATCTATAAAATGAAAGTTTTTATAAATATTTATGAAAAGGAGGCAGTATTATGCAGAGTGTTGATTTGAAGTCCAAGATTCCAGGTTCAATCCTGTTTTTCCTATTATTGCTTATTTTTCTGATATATGTATATTGTGTATATAAATATATATGTATATATACACATACATATAAGCATGTATGTTTATATATATATATATATTTCTTTAACTTTCTGCAAAGCACTTTACAAATATTATACTATTTTATCCTCATAATTAGTTCTAAAGCAACTATGCCTGAGAATAAAAACATTTTTCTGTCCATACATCTTCTGCTGTTGTAACTCTATTTAAATGCTTAAAGATGCTCTTGATGAAATTTTGGGTTTCCCCTTTCTCCTCCCCACCACGAATATTGTATTCATTTTACTTCATCTATAAAACATTGAGTTTGGACTAGATGTGCACTTAAAGTCACTTCCAGCTGTAAAATCTATTATCCGAAGTTCCTTTTCCAGTTCTTATATTGTCTGACTTGATTCTCTAAAGATATGATATGTTGGGCATTCTATTCTCACTACTACTATTGGAAAGCTCACAGAATTAAAAAATAAAAAGTAAAGTCATTCATTATAAGAGCAATTACAAAAAAACACTTCATTTTAAATCTTACATTATGTTTCACAGAATTGCTATTCTTCCATGATTAGCCATTAAATAAATCGAAGTTGACCCTGTGTTTGGATCACAAGTAAAAGTGAAAGCATTGTTTTCCCTTATCCTTGGTTTAGAGAGAAGTGTTAAAAGAAAGTTTTATTATAGTACATGCTGTGAACCTTTAACAGGGAACTTTTTTCTCTGGGTCAGAGATCAAAGGAGCTTTCCCCTCCCATTCTTCCTTCCTCCCTTATAGTCTTTCAACCTTTGGATTTAACAAAACTCTGTGGGGATTTATTTTATTTTATCATCATATGATAAAATAAATGTCATTTATTTTATTGTCATATTTTAAATATATATATTCTTATATATCTTGAATTTAACTGTCACCAGCAATGTTTCAGTGTAAAGAAGATTGTTTAAGAAACTGGGAATTCCTAAATACAGCTTGTTTTTTTTTAAGGAAATATGTATTACGTGTAGTGTGTGTGTATGCATGCACTTTTACAAGGTCATAACAAAATTGCTTTATTTGTGTTTCCTTATGAACTTCTTTTCCTAAGTCTCAAAATTATTTATACTTTCAAATTTATGGTACTTTTGCATTTGCACACTAATTGAAGCCAAGCCTTTTTCTGAATAAATTGTTGATTGTTAAATACTACAGAATTTGTAAAATTTGGTCATTTCTTGGGAGATCTTTTCTTATAATAGGAAATATCTTAAAAATTTGAACATAAAATATACATTTTTTTTACTGAGGAAAGGCTCCAAAAGATATTAAAATGCTAGTGCCACATAAGTCAATAATCAGTCTCATTTTCAGATCTAAATTTTAAATCATCCAGAGAAGTTCATCCTATACTTTTCTTAGGTGATATATTTCACCAATATCATTGGAAAAGGATGTTTGAAACTACAAAAGCAATTACAGCTTAGTATTTGTGTATAACATAGTTTATTCTGTGTTCATCTATAAATCTTTGAGCTACAAAGAATAGTCAAATCATGTATTATTTCCAGTTCATATAGATCAGGACTTCTAAAACTTTTTCCAATCACACCACCTTTTTGCCCAAGAAATTTTTACACAACCCCAGGCATAATAGTTATATAAGATAGATGTACAAATCATTGATAATAAATCATAAAGAAATTTATTTTTAAAACAATTCTTTGGTATACATGTAGTTTGACTATTTCTTAAAGCTCAAAGCAAATTTGCATACTAATGAGATGAATGTGCTTGTTTATTTTTACATAAAGTATTAAATCTTGGTGGAATATTTGATATTACTGGGTTGTTTTGTTTTGCCAAGCACTTTTTATTTTTTTTACTGTTTTTTACTCCCTTTTTGTTTTTTACTGTTGCCAATTTTTTCACAAACTCTATATTGTTACATGATTCCATATGGAGTCACAACCCATAGTTTAAGAAGTTTTGCTATAGGTGATTTTTTTTTATATAAATATCATATAAACCTATTACAGAAGCTTAACAAGTTGTCAGAACTACTGTTTTATGTTAAAATTTCTTTAAAATGAATATATTTATTTATTCTTATTTCTTTAACTTCATTTTAAATCTTACATTATGTTTTACAGAATATTAGAAAAGAGAGTAAATAGTTCTAAAGCAACTCTGCCTCAGAATAAAAACACTTTTATGTCTATGCATCTTCTTTTGTTGTAACTCTATTTGAATACTTTGAGACACTCGATGAAATTTTGGTCTTTTTTCCCCTAAATATTATATTCATGATTTGGAAGTTTTTAACATATCCAAACACACCCCACACACATTTACATGTTATTGTCAACTCTGAAGTTCAGTGAGTATTTTGTTAATTAACATCTAAAGTAATTTGGTGATAAAGAATTTCATAAAACAAGGACATAGGATTTAGAATTGGAAGCTACCTTGAATTTTATAAATGAAGAAATCCAAACCCAGAGAAAGGAAATTAATTTCCTCAAGGTCACACTGGTAGATATGTATCCAAACCTAAATTAAATTTTCTTTTCCTTTACCCCAGTGCTTTGCAAAATATTTCAGTAGTTTGGGTATAGCTCAGACTGTATAGCGTCACTTTTGTAGAACCAACAGACTACCTGGTATATAGTAAGCTTAATAATAAATATTTGTTTCTTCTTCCTATGTGGAATGGAACCAAGATAATCAAGGCAAATGTATTCAACCCCAATCCAACTTGCATTGGGGGATACCAAGTCAAATGCCCTTTGATCTAATAATAGAGAGTGTCAGAATTTTGACCAAAACCACTATTCTCTGCTTATCCTTGATTTTTCTCTTTCTGTTAAGTTTCTGTGGGAATCTTCCTGCATTCATTTGATATGCTAAGATCTTTTAAAAAATATCCTTATACTATTGATATTAAGATGAATAAGAAGGATCTAAAAAAGCAAATATCTTTAGAAATGTGGGTGATGCCATTAGTTTTGTACACTGTATGGTTTATTTGGATTTAATAATTTTTAAATTAAAAAAAAAAACAGCTTCCATAGGAGATCCTAACATCTTAAAGTATGGTTGACTCATTTTCTTGCATATTGTAGTACAAATTATCCTTTTGTTCTTCTTTTTATTTTGTATTCCCCAAACACAAAATATTGAGATAATTTTTTCTAATACTTGTATTCCCCTATTATGTCTTCTCTCTTATTTTTTGATTTTCTCTAGCATATAATGTTACTTTAAAAACTTTAGAACTTTTTCATTTCATTAATGGGTACTTTTTCCACTTACATAGTGACCAACTCTCCACTTCTCCACTTATTAATCAGTTTTCAGGAGTTTCTATAAGCAAAAAAAAATCATCCTTGTCCAATATGGTGACAAGCATCCTTTAGCTTATTTAGTCTTGTTCTTGGATAACAGAAACACAGTTTATTGGCATCTAATTAACTATAACTAGGTGCCTATTATTCGGGAATTAAGCTAGCTAAGTTGAGAGAGGCTTATTAGCAGATTGTGTTTTGCTATTGGAGTCATGGAGGGACAGTTCCTTGCCAAAATGAGGCATTTGGTGTAAGACTGGTGTAGAGAATATATGTCTTATGCCAATAATAATATTTGTTTGAACTACAGATTTTAGATGAAAATCTAAGGGAATGTGTTTTTTCATCTTGTCCAGATTATATGTTGGATAATTAAATGCTACTTTGGGGAAATTGTACTTTTATAACACTTTGAATTTGTAGAGTATTTACTAACTACTTTTGTTATTATGCCTCATTTCTATTATCTTATTCTCTATATTCTTCAGTTGCCTTCTTATGGTGACTCTAGGTTCTGGAACATTATTCAGGCAGACCATAGACTCTGAAAATTTACCAAACTGAAAGATTCTGAATATTGACCTGGTAATAGATTGTCTGTTACTTTGAGGACTAGACTACATAAATGTGGAGAAATTCAGCATTAAAAGAGTGTCCATATGAAACTTATGAAGAGTATTTACATAGACATTTAGTAGTAGGACCCTCCGTTAGTGAATGGAGTTTCCATATAAAATTAAATATTTTTTTTGTTGTAATGAAGAAAAATTCTGACAACAAACTTCCAAATCCCTTTCTTAATGTGTGCTTTTAACCATCACAATATTGCCTTGAACCTTGCTCCAGCTTACGACTAAAAGAAACTCATGTTTTAACACCAAACAATGAATGTTTTGCTCATAATGAGACAAAATTCATATATCTGTAAATAAAATCCTCTTTCGTTACAGCGAATACAGTGGATAGGATGTGTTGATTATTTGGGTTGATCTCATTCTCTACTGATATTGTTTCTTTTCTTTGTGGTTAGCATATATGAAAAGAGTGTAAAAAGGAAAAGCTACTGCGACAGGTGGATTTCAGAAGTAACCCACCAGGGGCTCTTTGAAAGTCAGTCTCCATCAAACGACTAAGCCCCAGAATGATGATATCCTCTCCCTCTCTCTCCCTCTCTCTCCCTCTCTCTCCCTCTCTCTCCCTCTCTCTCCCTCTCCCCCTCTCTCTCCTCCTCTCTCCCCCTCTCTCTCCTTCTCTCTCCCCCGCCTCTCTCTCCCTCTCTCTCCTTCTCTCTCCCTCCCTCTCCCTCCCTCTCTCTCCCTCTCTCCCTCTCTCTCTCTCTCTCCCTCTCTCTTCCCCTTTCTCTCCCTCTCTCTTCCCCTTTCTCTCCTCTCTCTCTCTCTCTCTCTCTCTCTCTCTCTCTCTCTCTCTCTCTCTCTCTCTCTCTCTCTCTCTCTCTCTCTCCCTCCCTCCCTCCCTCCCTCCCTCCCTCTTTCTCTCCCTCTCTCTCTCTCCCTCTCTCTCCCTCCCTCCCTCTTTCTCTCCCTCTCTCCCTCTCTCTCCCTCCCTCCCTCTTTCTCTCCCTCTCTCTCTCTCCCTCTCTCTCCCTCCCTCCCTCTTTCTCTCCCTCTCTCTCTCTCCCTCTCTCTCCCTCCCTCCCTCTTTCTCTCCCTCTCTCTCTCTCTCCCTCCCTCTCCCTCCCTCCCTCTTTCTCTCCCTCTCTCTCTCTCTCCCTCCCTCCCTCCCTCTCTCTCTTTTTTAAAAGAATTAAATCTTTTAAAAGCAGTCTCTACCCCAGGGAGTCTAAATAGGTATGGACAAGGGATTCACACTAGGAATATTAAAATACCAGCTGGTAATTTAAAAAATGTATTCTGCCTGAACACTATGCTAAGGAACTATGTGTGTATGTATATACACATACATGAGTATGTTGTATGTATTTTTAAAATAACATGAGGTTTTTTTTAAAGTCTTGCTTTTTATGGTAGTGTGAATGCTACCTGCTTATTGATGTATTTTTTGTAAATGTGTATATGTGCCCTGTGCATGTGTGCTTTTCTCCTTAATCTCTTTCAAAATTATTTTCCACACTTTACATTTGTTTGCATGACTGTTAATACTGCCAGCCTTCTGCCTCTTCTTTCAGTCCTGTAGTTGTTGCTTCCCATAATTAATTATTATGAATTACTGTCATTAATCACTGCAGGTGATAGTGCTCTGTCATTGGCAAGTGTGAAAATGGGCAGATAGTTGCATTGTATTGTCAGTTGATCTTAATCTGGTACCATATTGGTTAGAGAATGTACATTCAGCACAGAATAACTATGATCCTTTAGGCATCAAAATCAAACTTAACTTGATTATCTCATTTTATCTTTTTGCATATATTTTCATATTATATTTATGAGGCAAGAGGATTCTTTGAGTTTAACTGAAAATGAGTGCTTACATTTCTGCAAGTGTTCTGAGGTTTTATAAGGACACTATTTCATTTTATCTAGTCAGTCAAAAATAATTTATTAAGTGGTATTGGGCTTTTATCTTCACCACCAGTATCTAATTACATTTTTAATGCTTGCAAGGAATTAAGATCCTATTGAATGAAAATATGATTTCATTGAGATTGTGTTACATATAGACAGTCTCCAACTTATAACTCAGTATAATGATAATAGAACCATATTTCCAGAAAACTGTCCCTGCTTATCCTGTCTTCCCTCTCACTCTTGCACTGCACAAGATCCCATACAAGGAGTTCCTGCTGCCATGGGGAGGAAGGGAATAAGCATTTATTAAGCATCTGCTAATAATGATAGTAATAATGACTTTAAACAATGCCTACTATGTACCAGTTGTCGTTCAGTTGTGTTCACCTTTTCATGACTTTATTTCTTGGCAAAGATATTAGAGTGGTTTGCCATTTCCTTCTCCAGCTCATTTTACAGATGAGGAAACTGAGGTAAAAAGGGTTAAGTGACTTGCTAAAGTCCCACAGATATTAAATGCTTGAGGCCAGATTTGAACTCAGGAAGATGATTCTTCCTGACTTCAGACCCTATAGCCTATCCACTGTGCCATCTACCTACCCCAATTATGTGCTAGGCATTGTGCCATTTACTTTAACAGTGTCATTTTTTTTATATCTAGAACAACCATGGTGGTTAGATGCTGTTCTTATTCCTACTTTATAGTTGAAGAAACTGAGACAAAAATTATGATTTTTCAGTGATAAAAGAGGACTTGTTTAAAGCTTGAATTCAGATCTTCTTCAGTTCCAGCACTCTTATCTACTGCATCACCTAGCTACCACATGGAAACCATTGGGGGAAGAGAGCTGTTTGGAATCTGTGAACTCAGAATTGGGAGAAGAAAATAAACTAAAAATAAAGAACGTTTAGAGAAGATAAACCTCTCTCTTCCCAGGTTGTCTGACAACTGCCTACTTTAACAAAAACTATTTTACTTATTTTTACTTATCTTTATTATTTTTACTTCTTTTCCTATTACTAAAGTTTTTTTTTAATTATTTCAAACATTGATCAATATAAACATTTTGATATATTTGAACTGTATATCTAGTGATTCTATCCTTGGGTCAAAAGATATGGACAATTTAGTAACTTTTGGAATAAAGTTGTATGTTTATTTCAAAAATGATTGAACCAACAAACAGCTCTAACAATGGGACATCAAAGAACCTGTCTTTCTATATCTCTAACAGATGCCATTTCATCACCTTTATCAATGTGACAGGAACCAACTTTTAAAAAATTTCACTCTTAAAATATTTAGGCACATAACTTAGCAAACATCTTTAAGATAGGGAAAACTGGAAGAGGCATGAGCGCTCCTAATTTAAAATATAGATGCAAAGATGATATATTTTTAAAAAGATTATCATTGTATACAGAAACTGACCTAACCTGCTGCTAATAGAAATCCCAAAGAGGTACAGGTAAGGAAGGGGTTGTTTACATATGCACAAGCTCTAAGCTCTCACATGAGATTATACTGTAATATACTAAATGATAAACCATTGCCAAAATATTGACATGAAAAGGGGATAATTAAAAGAACAAATAGAGCATGGCAGTAAGGTAGACAGTATGAGTTAATGTTAAAAAATAAAATATTGGGGGGGAAATTGAACTCTCAGAAAAATCCTGAACTTTCTTTCTCTGGTTTTCTTCCTACCAATTTTCAGAGAGCAAAATATTCCCTTTTAAAACAATAGTTCAGTTGTGGTACTCAACCAAAACTTAAACCAGCAGATCATTGTTAACCACAATTTAAGAAAAGAAGCAGAGGATTTTAATTTATAAAAGAGTAGGGGAAATAAGGAGATTATTTATAAAGAGAAATTCCTGTATTGTTCCCTGAATTAATAGTATGTCTTTCCTCTCAAGAGTACCACTAGTGCTTCTCAATGTTCTACTGACTTTCATGAATTGTGCTATGTGGGTAGTTCTCTGCAAATTACACTATATTTTGCCTTTTGTATGGTACCATTTTACTAAAATTAAAATATCATCCAGATTTTACTGCTTTCATAGGTTAGTCTCCCAGGTTTTAGCCCAATTTGGAAGTGGAGATTACTGTAGGTTTATACTAAAACACTAATCTTACTTTGTTGATAACCATATCATCCAACAATCATTGTCAGCCACCTGTTGGAATCCAGTCGTTTACTAAAATGGGATGTGGAGCAGGTGGCCCTTCTCCTGTGATCCACTTGTAGTTAATCTCAGGATTATAGTATATCCTGATAGTGCTTAGGCCTCTCTGTGGGAATTTTTTTTTTTAATTTTAAAAGAAATGGAGAAATTTAGAAGGCTTTTGAGTTGTAATTAAAATCTGGGTTAAGAATTTTGTTTTTCTGAGAAAAATAAAGGGGAAAAAACCATACACATAAAAATAGAAAAAGCAAGAGCAAGGGCAGCATGTGCTTCAATGGAAAGAATTCTGAGCTTGAAATCAAATTCTGTCTCTGATGGGGCACCTAGATGGCACAGTGGATAGAGCACCAGCCCTGAATTCAGGAGGACCCGAGTTCAAATCTGGTCTCAGACACTTAACACTTCCTAGCTGTGTGACTTTGGGCAAGTCACTTAACCCCAGCCTCAGAAAAAAAAAAAAAGAAAGAAAAGAAAAAAAAGAAATTCTGTCTCTGATGCTTAGTGACTTAACTTTCCTGGTACTTTGTTACCTTATCTGTAAAGTGAGGAGAGTTGAATTAAATGTCCTCTGAGATTCCTTTCAACTCTTTGTCTATGATAGTATGATCCTAAGATGACAGGTAGACTAATACTTCTTTACTTGGATCCATGCTCTCATTGATATGGGTTCTTTCCCAGAATAAGAGTAAATTGGTTCAGATAAAGCATTTAATAAATGCTTACTATGTTTCAGGCACTGTGCTAAATAAACTTTGGAATTACAAATACAGGCAAAAGATTAGTTTCTAATGGGAGAAGATAACACACAAAAGTTCAGAATCAGGAGTACAGTGAGGTTAAAACTCAGGGTGACCTGGGTACTTCTTCAGAAGTTCTGGTAAAGAATTCATCAATGGGAAGAGAGTGCTATAGGGACAGGTTACCATGGAAAATAATGATAAATATATAAAAATATATCAGGAAAAATCTTTCTGACAATTAAAGGTTTCTTTAAATGGCCCTGCTTCAGGAGGTAATGACTTCCACATTTCTGCAGGTCTTCAAGCAAAGGCTGGCTGACACTTGATTTGTGATGTTTTTCAGCATATTAACATACATTTCAGCTTATGCGTTAATAATACTCATAACAGCCAGTATTTATATAGGATTTTAAGATTTATAAATGCTTCCCTCCCCCCAAGAAAATCTAGGATTCTATGATTCTACTTCCATTAAATGTTCACAAAATATCATGTAATATTTTGTCAAATGCCTACCAAAAGTCTAGTATCCAGTATTCATGGAATTTCCAATATTATCAAAAATATATGTCTAGAGGCTATCTTTGCCCTTCCCTTTCCCCAAATTCATAAAGTCCCTTCCTCCCTTAGAACTTACATAGCACCTTGCTTGCATCTTTCTTTTTGCATGCATTATCAGTTTAAGAAGTGCCTACTATGTGCTAGACACTGTTGATATAAATACAATGAATGAAATAGCATTTTGTATTTTAGTTATTTTTTGCTCTATTATTCACCTCCCAAAATATAAGTTGATTACTAATCTTCTTGATTGGGGATAGGCATCTAACAAAAATGAAGTTGTATCTATTGATTCTTTCCCTCTCCACAAGCAAAAACATATAGATTAAACTAGACTTCTGGTGTCTTTTCCAAATCTAAGATTCTAAAATTCTGTGAAAATGCTTTTGTATGTCTTCTTCTAAACCTGGCGAAAGTTCCCTTTTGGTCCTATTTTCTTTTCTTCTCCTCCCTTCTTTTCACTTTTATGTAAAATTGACTTAGAAATATTTGGATTTCATTAGTGTATAAAACAAGTAAAATATCTAATTCATTTGTAATTCATGAGTTCTACAAAAACAGTTAAGCTTTGTTTTAAAAAATTAGTTTGGGAATTTTTTTGGAGAACAGTATATTGGGATTTTGCAAAAATTCCTCTGTAATTAGCTTTCATTGGGGCGGATCTTGGGCAACTTTATAGGTTTAAAGACACCTATGGAAAATCAAACAGAGTTTGGTTAATATCTGCTCAGAGTTATATATAAAATTATTCTTTTCAAGTTGACCACTTAATTTTCTTTTAATGAACTATGCTGTATGTATGGTTTTTGTTGGGGTTTTTTTTTTGGTGGGGAGGGAACAGGGCTGTATTCTTGTTCTCATCCACTTAAATATAATAAAATCTTAGAAATTTTTATTTCCTTTTCCATTAGGAACTATAACTCAGCAGAACTTGGGAAGGAATGATTTAAGAAACAGCTAAAATATATACTTAGGTTCAAACTAGACCAAAGGCCTACAAAGCCTTAAGTAGATATTAAATAACCTAGCCTTTGTATAAAAGTAATTTTATTTAGAGAAAATTTGCACTTTATGGAATCCAAACTTCAGAGATTCCTAGATGCACATCACCAAAAGATGTCTGCTTTGAGATACTCAGGTTAGGAATTTAGTGGTTAGTTTACATACAAAATCATCTGAGTTTTGTTCATCTAACATCTGAGAGATCTATGTATATGTCAATTACCATCATTATCAAATATAGACAATTTAAATCTTCTTGACTTCAGTCTTCTGTGTTAAAGACCCTTACCTTGAGAAGACTAAGAGAAACCTTGTTGCATTTTAAAACATTTTGTCTTTATTTTCAAGATAGCGTTATTCCTGAAAAAAGATTCCTAAATACTGTATTTGATCTCAAAGAACAAAGTTGTAGTTGTTACCACAGTTGTATCTTAATCTTAAACCTGGGCCCCAGAGAGCAAGCAAGTAACAAAGACATCATTGTATTGAAAGCTTGAAAGTCAGTTTTAAATCATCAGCACCTTTTTAGTTTGTTTTTAGCATACTACAGCACAGAGAAGTTGATTTTATGGTGTCCCTGATAATAAAGTTTTCAGGTAAGTTGTGATTGAGTAAAGGGAGAGACCCTTCTCCATTGTAGAATGTAAATGTAAGTAAATACTTGCCATTCTTTTTGTTTAAACTTTGCAAATAAGAATTCAGGTGAAAGTTTGTGATGTTTACATAGTGGTTTGTTTGTTTTTTTATATTAGCCAAGAAGTGTTAAGCAATGAAAATGTTGTTACTAGTGACTTAAATCTAATCGTTATAAATTCTGACAGCTGAATTTTATTAAATAGAAAGTAAATCAACAATGTACCTGCAACAAGAAAATTGGATTTACACACATATATTGTATCTAGGTTATACTGTAACACATGTAAAATGTATGGGATTGCCTGTCATCTAGGGGAGGGAGTAGAGGGAGGGAGGGGAAATTTTTGAAAAATGAATACAAGGGATAATGTTATAAAAAATTACTCATGCATATGTACTGTCAAAAAAATTTATAATTATAAAATTAATTTTAAAAAATAGAAAAAAAAAACAATGTACCTGCAAGATGCTTTGGGCTAATGAATAAATTTATAATGCTATAAAAATAAAGCCTAATTTACATCTCTACCTCAGAGTTAAGGGTATTTGATAAAATTCTTTCTAAATTCTATAAATAGTACTGATAATATCCTATGATAAATATAATGTTTTAATGTTTATAATTCAGTTTGTCTTATCTGTAAAAATCAGTTTATAATTCTTATGCCATTTACCTTTAGGTCTTATACCCATGCCTTTCACTATAACTATGCTTTTATTATTCAATTTTCACAAAAGAAATAATAGATGTAATACATACTTATTCAAATTTTGAGGAATTGAATAGTAAATAAGCGAATATCCAGACACTAATGGTAACAAATTTTCTTCTGTTTTTATTAGGAGCCTTAGTTGCTCCTAATAACTTACACTATTTTGTGTGTTTGTGTGTGTGTGTGTGTCTATGTATAGTTGCACCCTGTTTCTGAATAGGTTGATCTTCCTTTTAAAAGTAAATTGGTAAATTCAGTATTTAGAGCGTGTGGTTAATTATTTATTCCCTCATTACTAGTACAGATAATTTCCTTCCTCAGTAAATTTGAAAAGAGAACTGTGTGGCCTTTTTGACAAGCTAGATATCTAGATGACATGTTGGGATTTGTATGTATTTAGAAATGATTGGGGGACAGAGAACATAATTAAAAGTAATTTCCATTGCTATGCTTTAACCAAAGGAAGATGTTTATAGGAAGCAACAGAAACTAAGAGAAGTTGAATTGACCTCACTCTTGACATCAGTTTGACAGAAAGATATTTTTTCTATGTCCTAAGGTTTTTTTGTCAAAATGAGACGAATTGATCAAGTTCTCCTACTTATTTTAATTATTATATTTGACAAACACCTATTGAAATAGTAATTCTGCATTAAATCATTTTCCTTCAAAGGAGAGAGAGCCTGAATACAGAATTTGTGTACCCAGATGAAATTTATTGAAAGATCTTCTTTATAGTCCACAAAACATCTTAAGAGAACAGGTCTACAAATCTCTGAGTCTTCATCCATTGTGATTTATGTGTTGGAATGTGGAGGGGGGAAGAATAAAGATGGCTTCTCAACTTTGGATTTTTGAACAGGAAAAATACTGATCCTATTTGAGAAGAAAAAATTATTTAAAGACAGTCTGCTACAACAGAAAAGCTGCTCCATTAAGAAAGATACCACTTCTTCAAATGCCAATTAAACCTGCTTCAGAAAAACTATCTCCTCCTGTACCAAAACTAAACAGGATTACAAACACAAATAAATTTGCTTATTCAAGGAAAACATTTGGATGACTGGCTTTTTTAGAATCAGAATTATATTTTAAGACCAGTTCCCAAGCATTATAATAAATATCTATTTTGATTTTTTTAAGCCAAAATTGAGCATCTTGCCTTATCCCTGACTTGCTTCTTGGTATTTCCTTACTTCTCAGGGGCTCTAGGGTAGTGATTGTGGGAAAGCAAGGCATTATCTCTTAACATCATTTTCAGATTTGTGCTTTGGAATCTTTGAATGGGATTCATCCAAGGCTAACTTTGGACCTGTTCTCATCCAGGTGTAAGCCTTGGTTCTCATATATTTGATTGAACTCTGAGAAACAATCACCTGTCAAGGTGGTCATGAACTCAAAGAACAAAGGTTCCAAGATTTGTTAAAGTAATTATGTACTGGATAATTGCTCCTTAACCCATTGATTTCTTGTGCCATCTTTATTCCCCCTCCCACCTCCACCTCTAGTGTAGGCATGAAAGACAGGCTGCACACAGCAGAGATAATGAGGTGTTAAAATGTTAACAACTTATTAGTACCCTATTATCCCTTTACCTAATATGAACACCTTTCGCGTTTGAATCATAAGAGTCAATACTATATGCTGCTGAAAACTGGCCACTTCCTTTAGATTAAGATTGTTAAGAAGTTGAGCTATAGAAGGTTAGAGGTTTTGGAACTTTCCGTTAGCATTGTACTCCTAGCAGAACTTTTGATATAGTATATGCATCAGGAGCTGGTAACAAACCAGACTCATTGAAAAAAAAAAAAAAAAAGGAACTTCAAGTCCATCAAGAAAACTGCTTTTTGACCAAGAAGAACCTTATGAGCACCCCACAAATTGGAGCTGTGTGGATATGCGGAGCTGCCACATATTTTCTCTAACCTTAAATCTGCTTTCTCCAATATTGAAGCTGCTTTCTCCTGGACTCTATATTGAGAGCATGTGTCATAGAGTTTGAGACAGTGTTTTTTCTAACAGCTATTTTTATTTTTTATTATTTTTTGGACTTACTAGTGTTTTATTTTTCCAATTACATGTACATATAGTTTTCAGTATTCATTTTTATACGATTTTGAGTTCCAAAATTTCCTCCCTTATTCCTTTATTTCTTCCCTCAAACAGCAAGTAATTTGACATAGGTAATAAATGTTAAATTATTTCCACATTAGTTATGAACAACTATTTTTTCTATATATTGCCTTAATAAAAACCCTAATTAATTTTGGATAGCTGGTGGCCATTAATTAATTAATTAATCAAGGAGGAGCACCCTGTTGGGGACTGTATCTGATGCATCAGAAAGATATTCTCCAACTTTTCATGGCTACTCCTAACACTCTGAAGGTATGGTACAGTTACCCCCTGTAGTCTTGACCTGACAGCATAAGTGAAGTTTTGGAAAAGTATAGAGAAATACCAGAGTATGTCTGCCATAATAATTTATCGAAAATATATTAATGGAATATGTTTAATTGAAATTCAAGGGATGATTCACCAAAGAATGACATTTTATTATGAACTCACCAAAATTATAACATTAAAGAATGATTTGGGTAGTCTTCATTTCCATGCGGCCACTGGAAGACTGTTAGAAATCAACAAGATACCTTAAAAGGGAGAAGGCAATGTTTAATAATGTTATAACTCTTGACTCATGTAGTTATGTGTTGATACTACTAAATAGCATACATTTAATGTTTAGAAAATAACAATATGTATCTCAGTGTGTTTTACAATCTAAGTGAGAACATTGGCTTAGCAGTTCATTCATTCATCAAGCTCTTATGTGCCTGGCACAGTGTGTGATGTTAGGGATGCAGAGGCAAAAACTAAATAATCCTTGTCCTTGAAAAAAACATTCTACTGAGGAAAAAGAGACATGTATACAGTTGAGTAGATATAAATATATAAAGTGAATGCAAAGTAATACAGAAATGAGGCTTTTATAACTGGAAGCATCGGGGGAATAAAAGCTGTATATATGGAATGATAATTGAGCCCATCCTTGAAAAAAGCTTGTGATTTCTTTAAAAAAAAAAAAAAGAACAGAAATGAATTCTTGGAAGAGAAGTAATCCTGTCTGTGCAAAGTTTGAATGATGAAATGTCTTTTGTAGGAAACAAGTAGACCAATCTAGCTCTAAAGCAGAAGGGAAACCTACTAAGAGACCACTGCAGTAAAATAATTTGGAGGTGATAAAAGCCAGAATCAAGGTGGTAGTAATGTGAGTAGAGACATATGAGAGATGTTTTAAATGAGGTAGCCCTAGAATTTAGCAACTGATTAGATATTGAAAATGAGAGAATGGGGGAACATACCGTTGGGTCTAGGTAAATAAGTAGCTGAAGGATGTGGGACTCCTTCAGAGGTAGATGACTTAGGAATATAGGTGGGGGTAAGGGAAATAAATTAAGTTTTGTTCTGAACATGTCAGATTTGAAATAACAATGAGACATCTTTTTGGAAATGACCAATAGACAATTGGTCACGTGGGGCTGGAGGTCAGAAGAGAGAATAAACTTAACTTGATATTTGATTGACCTGTCAGTGATTTGGGGAGGAATGCCCAGCCTTAAAAAAACATTATTTTTTAAAAATTCATTGTTTTTTTTAAATACAAAATTACATAAACATGAGAAATATCTATGATCAATCATCTGGCTTGAGAATTCCCCCTACTCTTATAAACCTGTAACTTAGCAGCTAAATCCTTTGCAATTGCCTAGAGTAGAATTATTATACGAAGCACTGTTTCTTAGAAATGATTTTACTCTTTTCAGCATAATTATCCACAGTTTGTGTGTGGTTATCATAGTTCTTAGCTACCTACAATAGTCTATAAATATTCATTAAGCAGCTGATATGCCAGTTAGGTGCTGAAAATACTTCATTAAATCAAATTCAAATGATTATTATCCTCTGTATTACCTCTCCTCACAACTGACCTACCCAATATGTATTCCAAAGAGGCAAATTGAAACAAAACCAATTTGTGTCATGGATTTCTGTGAATAAAAGCTACCATCAGAATATATCCCAAGTTTAATATAGATTCAGCTGAATGTCTTAAGTATATAAGGCTGTACAGTGAGCTTCACAATTATGGTCCTAATTTGCTAGAAGATCATGAATCATCAAAAATACCAAATTATGCAGTATTTGCATTCTATATGCATAGATATATATGTATATATATATATATAAAATATATCATTTTATATAATTACTTAGAAAAGCATATTAATATATTTTAGTATGGTTGATAACAATAAGGTCTAAATCTAAACCTTGATTAGCTAGGAAATTGAGTTTTCCAAAAAATGTACATTTCCAAGTGATTCTAGTTAATTGAAAAGTTAATTTTAAAAGATATTAACTCTTTTAAACAGAATAGTACTGCATCAACCTGATAATGTTTGATTCTTTTTCCTTAAGCATTACGCATGCTTTGATTATTTTGAATCCTAGGCTATATTATTCCTGCAAAGAATTAAATAGAGAATTTTTCACATTTTACTTACTATGTTCTTTTTTTTAGAAGAATTTGTGGATCTCTGAATATAGGATATATTTGATAATTTTTGGTTTGGACTTAAGGTCTCAAAAACATAGGGATTTCATTTAAAATTTGTGTGTTGCTTAAGGTTTTGAAAGGTTAAGTAACTTGTTTGTCCTTGTATACTGAGATAACATGTAAGATGAAGGATGCAATCTGAGACATTCCTCAGATATTATTAGTGTAATAAGGGTAATATGGTTTCTCCTTATCCATATCTACTGTGGCAATAACATACTAATTTAGGAGGACTTATATAGGTTTCTAGCCAGGAAGATGTTTTTAAATCAGAAGATTTTGGTGAGTCTTAGGACAGTGAAGTATGAGAGGCTCTGACTCTTTTTAAGCTGGCTTTCTTTATGCCGGAGGCAAATGGAGAGCCAAAACAATGACTTGAGTCTTAGTCCTCTGCATTTATCTAGCTTTCCCTGAGCAGGGGCAACTACGGATTTTTTTTAGGCAAAATACTCTTTAATCTCTAAAAAAATTTCCAATCATAGAAATTCTACAAAAAGAGAGGAAGGGAAGGCCTCAGTGTGGTGGGAGGGTAGGGAAAGTATTTGCTGGATTCTGGATTAGGAAGAGTACATTAAAAGTAGGATACAAGAGCCAACAGGGAGATCACATCTAGCCTTCTGGGAGTCCAGGGTTCATAGTAGCTATCACAGTTCCCATGGAAGACCAAGAAAGGCAAGTGGAATATTGATAGTCCTGTTTCCTGGATGTTAGGGACAGCAAGGTCAGAGCACCCTGGAGAACTTTGGACTTGACAGGCTTAAAATTCAGTCCTTCAACCAAAGAAGATTCTACCAATTTCCAGAAAAATAGTATAGATCTTTGTGGTGCCATTATCCAGGAAAAAATGTTGGCATCTTGGGTGGCATCTCTGCAGCAACTTATCCAAGAATATCTGGAAGACTTTAATATCATCAATAGCAGCAATAAAGACAAGGAAGGGAGGTGGAATCATCTTTTTGGCTCAGTCATCCAAGAGGTTTTAGAAAAAAAGCCAAAAATCTCAAGACTGACAGGGATCACCTGTAGCTTCAACTTGAGAGGGAAGCAGGGCAAGGAGGACCTCCCTTCTGTCTTTTGTTATGTTCCCCACCTTCCCCATCCCCCCATCTTTCCAGATTCACACTTAGGTAATCTGAAGGACCTTGGGAGTCCCCTGCGGCAGGGGCAGAAGCAAAGTATCCAGCTACAATGGCTTGTGTCTCTTGAGCTGCCAGAGAGGCTAGTGTATCAGAATAGCCCCCCATCTAGTAGAAAAAACTGCAGCACCCACATATAGGTTGTACCCCAACTCTCATTTCTGAGCATCAGACACTTGTAGAAGTCTTTAATGACCATGTGGGCAGTCCAGCACAGAGAATCAGGACTAGGACTGCCCCGAGGAGGAAAATAATCTCTGAATCAGAACTAGTCTAGCTTTTAGTTCCTTGTCTTCTATACACCTGGTAGTTTAGCAGCACCACCAGGACAGAAACAGAGCAACAACAATGAGGGCTTTAGTTGCTTGCAGTTCATGAGGCAGGGCCAGCAAGGAATCATACATCTTGCACTGCATCTGACCAATTCTCTGGACCACAAAAGACATCCAGAGACCTTCCCACATCATCAATGAAGGGTGTGATTTTCCACATGGGCATGGCACAGGACACTATCACAGAATAGTGCCCAGGATCTGGAGACCAGTAGAAGTCATGGATAGGTCTTAAGAGAAAACCTGACTGGGAGAGGAATGAGTGCAGCCAGAGATCAGGATAAGAGTATTGCAAGCAGTGATGCAGGTAACTTAAAAACATGAAAGCAGTCTATAGGGTGTCCCAATAGATTTATTGCAGTTTAATCTACTGCAACCGTGCAGATTTAAGATTTGAAAGCTTACATCTGCTTTAAGGCTTTTGGGACACTCTATATTAAATGTCAGTTTCAATTTCCAGCCTTTATTTCTTTCATGTACTTACTTTGTTTTAGCCAAGCAGAACTGTCCTTTCCATGCCATCTTTTGCTTCTGAATGTTCATACATGCTGTCTTCCATTTTATATCTTTCCTTCAAAACCCAGCTTAATTATCTTCCAGATCCTCATCTCAAAGTAAAGTTTTCTTCCACTTCTCACATTTTTAGCAGCAAACTTTGACCAAACTTGTGCATTTCATCAGTCATACTCTATATTTTATAATGTTTATGGGTATGTGTTTTATCTCCCTTCCCCCAAGTATAATGTAAACTTCTTACTGAATCATTTAAAAATTGTGTATCCCCAATATATAATGCCTTGCATAAGATAAGTGCTTAGGAAATTATGAAAATAAATTTAAATATATTTTAAACATATTTTATTGTTCTGATAGTTTTGTCATGGAAGCTTGAGGAAGTTTCAAACTAGTTTACTATATACATATGCTGCTTTCACATATAGTGTGAACTTCTCGTTTAAAATTCAAGTAGAAAAACCACTAACAGAACTTGAGAGTCTGGAGAAACATGAACATAAACATTTCCTTAGATAGTAATGTCTTGAAAAAACTCAACATCAAAGGAGGAAGTGTAACTTGTATCAGATGAAGAGTTTCAAATATCTTGGGTCAGTTACCTAACAGGCAAGGAATCAAGATGAAGAAGAAACTTCCAGTATCTTTGCTGCCAATTATGTGTTTTTTCATTATCATCATCCTAAGCAAAAAGAAAAGTTTCAAAGATAACCAAGACTGGTATCTAATGTAACCAAGGTTGCCATATGAAAACTCTCATGACCACCATATTGACATTCAAAGCCAGCTTTGCTAGACTCTACACAACAGAAATAGTATGCCTCATGAGAGTAGGAGGCAAGACTAAGTAAAAAAATCCTATGATCTTATACTATCTAAAAGAACAATAAATATGTGAAAGCCTTGCATAAGGGAAAGTATCATAGCTATTAAACCTCTGGAAATAAACAAATGTGATTTCTGGCAGTGATTGATGTTTTATTAGATCACTCCAGCAATCCCAGAGCACAGCAGTCACCTGGACAAGGAGCAGAGAGGGCTCATCCCTTTAGGAATGGGGTAGAGAAGAGGAGAGAATAGGGAGAAGAGAACATGAATATTAAATATATACACAAATGTTTATAGTAAAAATGAATAACAGACTTCTCACAATAGCATCATGAAGCCCATAAGGATTTGTAGAATATAAGCATTTAGCTCTATTGATTATTAAAAATTAAAGGGGAAATAAATAAATCAGAAACAAAAAATAGAAATTAGCAATAAAAACCTATAAGATGATTCCTTGAAAAGAATAACAATTGATAAAGCATTAGCCAATCTAATGTAAAAGATGTTTTACAAAATTAGAAGGGAAATAAACTTGTTGAATGGTTCATTCTTGACAGTTGGCCAGCTTCTACTGACTTAGAACAGCATCAATCTTAAATATATCTGCTATAGTAGAATTAGGAGTCAGAAAGATGAATTTTGAATCCTTGCTCTCCCACTAAGATTGTGGCCTTGGAAAAAAAATTACTTTGCCTTAGTTTCCCAATTTGTAAAATTTGTAAAATGGAATTATTTCTTTTATTACTTCACAGCATTGGAAAGATCACTGACTGTGAAGTCATATGATTTGAGTTCTCTTGCTTCTGATATAGGCTATTTGTGTGTCTGTCATTTACCTTAGGCCTCAGTTTTCTTATTTGGAAAAAAATATTGGTGTCTGAAGATCCTTTTAGCTTTTATACATATAATTCTATGAAGGAAGTGTTTTATAAATCTTAAAGCTCTATAAAATTGTGACCGATTTTTATAGGATTTTGTATCACTTGAAGAGGTCCATATAGCTGATACTTACATAATCCAGGATGAACCCAAACTCTGACTTGATTGCAGCAGATAAATTTTTCTAAATTTTGGGGTGTGGCAGTAGTTTCTTGATCTGGTGTGGCACAGATCCCCAGTCCTGGATGCATGAAATGAATATTCCATCTCAATGGAATTTAATTTAAAATGCAAAAATATAAAAATAAAATTTAGGCATATAAGACCATAAGGTATGTAGAATTTGATTTTTCAGTCCAATTGCATATATCTATACAAAGGCATTGACCCAGTGTGTAATATTTAAATTTTAAAAATCCAATATGCTATTAGCATTGTTAAACAAATCTAAGGAGCAGTAAACACATCGTTGTAATGATAGATCATTTATTTTACATGCTCTTATTGTTATCCTGGGGTATGGAGTTTGTTTAACCTCTTCATTTTTAAAAGGTTCAAGGTAATAAAAAAAATCATTCACTAAAATAATTATCTCATCTGAAAGCAGCAGTGACAATCATAAAAATCAGGCATAAAAAACTAATGAAGAGTAGAGCTCATCATCTTCCAGAGAATTTAATTTAACAAGAAATATTTTGAACTGATCTAAGATTTTAGGGTGACAAGATTGAAGGGAGCTACATTTTTTTACCCCACCAAAGTAAAAGTTGTGTTAAAAGTACAAAGAAAATTTTTAAAAATCTAAATGAGCAAATCAAAGAAGAATATCAATAAAACTTAAGCAAATTTTAAAACAGCCAAATCAGGTAAAATATCTGAATCAATGCAACTAGAAAAAGAAACTGTATAAGACATCTCAAGAGAGATCTCATGTGACTAAATGACCCATTGAAAGAAAATTAGCAAGAATTGTCAATGCTAAGAAAATCACAAGACCAAATAAGAGCTTAAAAGCAGGAAAAACTAGGTGAGGAAATTAAATGAGGTTTTGAGACATAAGAGAAAAAAGGAATTAATAAAGAAGATAACCAATATATAGAGAACTCTATCTAAACCTCAGAAAAAATCCATAGAAGCAGCAAACAATAGCTTTGCCATGAGAATAAATGGAATTGAATATAGTGAAGAACCATTGAAAATTGACAAGTTCAAGAAAATAGAGCAAGCCTAAATAGGTAAAATTGAAAATGAGAAATAGAAGATTACAAGTGCCAAATACTTCAAGAAGTTTGTCTGAGATTTCTGGAGTGGAATTATTCTGTGCCATATATGGGATCCCCAAAGTCTTCGATTAATTCTAAACTCCCAACCTTAATCACTCATCACTTGTGGGATACCGTATTTTAGAACCTGAAAGAATAGATCATCTAGCATTCATTTATTAAGCATCTGCTATAATTCAAACATTTTGCTAAACACTTGAGATAGAAGGGCAAAAATGAAAACAGTCCTCTAAGAGGTTACATTCTTCTGGGGAGGAATAATGTGTAAGAAAACTAGAAAGACTTTTCCCCTTTATACTAGTAGTGTCAAACTCAAATAGAAATGGATCTTTGCAGGTCAGAGACAACCACAAATCAGCATTTTCTATATTGTCCTATACTTTTATTTTGTTAAACATTTTCAATTATCTTTTCATTTCCTTTAAGCTCAGGAGTTTTGCAAGTTCTAATTTTGACACCTCAAATAAAATCAATCAAATATAACTATCAATTTTTCCCCAAAGTATAATTCTGACCATGTTGTCAATCTATTCAGTAAATTCCAGTGTCTCCCTTACAACTTTTGGGATCAAGTGCAAACTCCTCCATCATTAAAACTCTTCCTAACATGCAAACAAGTATGTACAAAAATATATAGGAAAAAAATAGGAGTAAACTCAGAGAAAAGATGTTGACTTATGTTTAAAAGAGAACCAACTACTTTATAAAGTATGTTGGGAAATGTAGAAAGACATATAAGAGTATATAGATTGAAATCTTTAGATACAGAAATGTGTATACCCCTTGATTCCAAATATATATCTATATATAGATATATATATATTTTAAGGAAGGAAAAGTCATGGAAAAGAACACAAAAGACAAACATCTTAATTCCTTGTGTAATTTAATTCTGTGTCATTAAAGACTAGGGAAGCTGGGTAAGATTTTGTATTTTGCTTTGTATATTTGCTTTATTTACAGTAAATTCATCATTAAAATTAAACTTTTTTAAAAAATTGTTTTTACAAGGTATAAACATTATCAATTAAATAAGCCAAGATTATCAACCCTAGAAGCCTTCATTGTGAATCTTAATTATAGAAACTTGAGGAGACCACACAGGAAAGCCTAGTCTGGCCACTCCTGACCTTTTTCATATCTGATTTACGTAAAATTATCAAGGGATTTTCATTTTCAATACTTATATTTATAAGAATGATTGTAAGTGAGAAGTTGGCTGGATTTTTAAGGACTGGAATGCTTATATAAGTTCCTTCTTTTGAATTTCAGAAACTTTCTTATTCCCAATATTTGTAGTACCAGAATGCACAGTTCCTTATTCCTCACCACATCCTTCCCCACATCCCCATGTCCCATATCTCATATCACATATTCTTAGGCAGAATTTAAATTAGGCAATAACATTTTTGCTAACTTTTTAAAAGATTTGCTTCTTAATTTCTTTCATTCTTCACTAATATACCCTAATGCCTAGGGGCAATACCTAGGGGTATATTTCCCCCAAAATCAGCCCCCAAAATCTTGATACCTATTAAATGTAAATATACATTCATATAGCTACACACTAATGAAAAATTCTGTTTAACTTGGGGGCATGTAAATTCCTTATCAAAAATGACTAAACATTGTAAGGGAAAATTACCAGGTGGAGAAATAGTATGACTCAGAAATTCAAGCTGCTGTTATGGGCAGTTTAACTATTGAAAAGCCAAACAATACATGCATCATACATACATACATACATATGCTTCAGAATAAATTAATAAGTGAAATAAATTGTGGAGAGAAGAAGAAAGCAAGAGACAATAAGAACATCATAGTTAGTATTCATGACTGAGTTATCATTCACCTTACACCCATCAAATTAGCAAAAACAACTAAAGATGGAAATAGTGTTGGAAGGGCTATGAGAAGAGGATATAGTGTGATGATGTTTGAGTGAAGAGCATCATTATTCATAACAGAAAAAACAAGGGAAGATAAATACTAATTAAGGAAATTAGGCTTGAATCTTTATTTTTAAACACAATAATAATAAAATCAGTTTTCTGAAACTTATATGGGCAAGCTTTAAAAAAAATTTAAATTGGAACATGATGTTCCAATTTCAATGTTGAGGAAATGGCTGTGGTCCTTGACTAATTCAACTTTGGTTCTCCTGCTTCCATCTCCTCATTCCTCCTAATAGGTCAACTGTAGTAAGATTAAAAACTAGAGTGAGTTCTCGCAGGGATATGGACATGGCACCTCTACCCTGACAGCAACAGGGTAGTAGTTACAACAGAAGGTTACTTCGTCCACTGAAAGAGGGACAAAGATCACAAGAGGCAACCTGTTCCTTTTCTGGATGTAAGTTTCTTGCTTGCAAAAGAAAAAAAAAATTACTTCTGGCTGCTATCTCATTTTAACCTTTTTTTCTGAGGAACTTGACAAGTTGGGTGATTTAAGAATGCTTAGAGTTTTGTTTGGTTTTGTAAATTGTTATGTGAGATAGTGCTGAAAGGAACCTCAGAGATCTGATAGTCTAGTCCTTTTAATTTACAAATGAGAAAATTGAGGCCCAGACATAAATTTTGAAATCAAGTCCTCTTCCTCCAAATCCAATGGATACACTTTCCAAAATATCAAGGCAAAAAGATTTTGCCATTGTTGTTGTGATATAGAGTTATTTCCAAGAAGGATGGTTTATAAAGGTTTTTTTAAGTAAGTTTTATGGATGTCATTACAGTCATTTCCAGATACAGTTTCTCTACCACCAACTACGTCTAGAGTTAAACCCTTCCTCATAAATAAATAAAATGTTAAGCAAACAATAACTGCAGTAAGAAGGTTTGACAATATATACAACATTCTGCATACAAGCCTTCTTATCTGCCAAAGAAGGGGATGTACTTTCATTATCAGCTCTCTAGAGCATTGTTTATTTTTCAGTTACTTAGAATTTTGCCTTTCTTTCAGTGATCTTTTCATTTACATTGTTGTAGTCATTGTGTATGAAATATCATAATTTATTAAAGTAACATTTATTATTTTGTTCACTCAATGGTATTCCTTTTGGTAACAGTAATTTTAATAGTCTAATATTTCCACATCTTCCTCTCACTTAGCACAGCATATTTTTATTTTTTTTAATTTTTTTTTCCCCTGAGGCTGGGGTTAAGTGACTTGCCCAGGGTCACACAGCTAGGCAGTGTTAAGTGTCTGAGACCACATTTGAACTCCGGTCCTTCTGAATTCAAGGCTGGTGCTCTATCCACTGCGCCATCTAGCTGCCCCATTTTTATTTTTCTTAATTAGTAAAACCAGAGCCCCAAATTAGAGCATCTTAAGTTGCATTAGCAGAGCAGAAATCAGACTGTTTGATCTTGTTCCTCTGAAGGTAATTATGCTTTTAAGTGTCTGTCCCTGAATTTTACAGAGGCTGTTTCTTGTCTCTGTTATGTGTTTCCTAGTCTTTTAATGCTCATACTCCTTGAAACATCACAGAAAGGTATTGAAGTGACTAGAAAGGATTAGCTGTTGAGTTTTATCTAGTACCATGACCACTCTTTTGTACAACATGACAGATCATGAGTTCAACCAAAAAGAAAAATTACATTTTTTAAAAGTTAAAAAGTGAAGAAACATTCCAATGACTTCAAATATGTTATTAAATAAATCTTTGCAAATATTAATATTTTCATAACAACTCTGTTGTTATTATTCTCATTTTATAGATGAAAAAACTTATAACTACTTGATGGTATTTAATACAAACACAAATATTATAGGCATTATTGTTGTAAATCCTATATGTATTGCTCACTTATAAACTTTTGAGAAATATAGGTATTTTCACAGGAGACAAAATCCTTGATCCCTTCCTTTTTTAAAAAAAAATTAAAGCAGAAACATTGCTGTTATTATAATAGAAAGAATCTGTGTTGAAATTAATAGCAAGCTTCATTCTCTGAATCTTAATCATTAAGTAAATGAACAGATCAGGGATTTTAAGGTCCCTAGTATACCTAAACTGTGCTTAACCCTATTTGGTCTCATGAGGCTTTCACTCACTGTGCTGAAATGTCACAAAGTTTAAAGCTCCCTAGAGCTAGATTCTTAATAGATCAGCAAAATAAGTCACATGGGAGGAGAAACTATTGCTTTATCATTTGTTTTCTTCATTCCAGATGAGTGCTGAAAGTAAAGTGACAGTCCCATGGAGTATAATATTTAAAGAATCATGAGTGATAGCATTCATTCATTCTTTATCCAACAAATAAATGCTTATTAAGTGATAGGTATGGTATTAGGCAAAGTAAGAGATGGAAACTCTTACTGTTTGCAGTATACTGTACAGGATCCTGTTAAAGATACAAATTTAAACTAAAGTCCATTCTTTCATAATCTTTCAAGATCATTTTAATGGCCTTGGAGATCATAATTGAGTAGGGAAATAACACACTGAAACAGATAGCTGTGTTATACAATATTATGGGATAAGTTTATTAGAGAATTATAAAATATTTGTTCTTAAATTTAGTGAAGCTCATGTAAAAATCATTACCAGAGTCCTTATCTATGATGATCTTATAGTGCAAAAAATAAGATAAGTATAGATATTATTGTGAAACAAGTCATAAAGTAAAATAACAAGTGCTGTACAAGAGAAACAAATTATTTTAATATAAGGAAAGATTATAGCTAGTTGGGGAAACAAGTAAGGTTTACGAAAGGGATAGCATTTGAGAAAGACCTTGAAAAATGGGCAGGATTTAATAGGTAGGCAGTAGAGGTGGGTGGAAGATATTCCTTTTCCCAGCCAGGATTTTCCAGGATTTATTTTGGAGCTATATTCCCAAAAGACCTACCTTCTTTTAGTGTGGTGGTAAATAGCAATCTGGACTGATCTGCCAGTGGACCATAAGCTTTGGGATTCCCTTCCAAGCTGTCCTAGTGACAGACTGTGCCTGATGTCCAAGGACCAGGATTATTTTGGAAGATATGTTGCTAGTTGATTAATTCTTTGAACATAGATAAAATAGATAAAAATACAAAATGTCTTGTACAGTTCAGTCCTACTACCATAAATAGTAACAGAATGGGATAAAAAGAGAGAAAGGAGCTAAGAATCACAGGTATTAGTATGAATACTTACTTAGTTGTTGGTTAAATGTATATTTGTTCAGTGATAAACTTGGAGATATGTTTCTGTGGAAACTAAATCATATCCATAGTGGCATTTTCTTTATAAATTAAACCTCAAAGCATAAAGAAGTGAATAAATTAGTTTGAGTTGTTGGCTTCCTCTTATGTGCAAAAATATTAAGACATATCATGGGATACTTAGTTACTTCACCTTGCAGTAGTCATACTGAGCTTATAGTCAAGAAGGAACCCATATAGATTATGGCAGTTTTAACTCCAGAGTTCGTTATAGGATATAAAGAAATTTTATAGATAACCCAACAAAACTCTTCCAAAATAAGCTATGTTTTACTTTGATGTAGTGTGATACTTCATTTTGATGATAACTATGAGGGAGAATGATGAAAATGCTAGAAAATATATTAGAGGATCAAAAAATGAAGATGATAACAGGCTTTTAGATTTTTCAGCTTCCTCATGACATTCGCTCATGAATGTTTCTTCAAGAATGGTCAGAAAGTCGTGGACATGATATGTAGTCAAGCAACATTACACATAAAGAAATTGTATCCAAAAAGTTAAGAAATAATTGGTTGCTGATTTTGGTGCAATTTCAGAATTTCCTGCCTAGATACATAAAAGGAAAGAGCAAATTAAAAGAAGGAATAAATATGAGGAAAATCACTCAATTTAATTACAACCCTTCTTCACTGATTTGTTCAAGCAAACTTAGCCTCTGAAAAATGCAAAGTTCACAAAAATTAAGATATTGATGCTGACACCATCTCTTTAAAGAGTCTAAATAATACATGATAGTTGCCACAATAAAGAGGCCAAAGAACCCAGAACCCAACTCAACCAGCAAACACTTTCTTTCCTTGCTAAGTAGAGAGTTATGGCAGTTAGGGATAACCAAAGTTGAGACTATAAAAATCATTTGTAAACTATTACAGAGAATGAAGAGTGCATATGATTACAAGAAATATCATTACCAAACAGCAAAAAGTAAGAAGGAGAAACAGATTTATAGATATGTTAGCCTAAGATCTAACTTATATCACCATCAAGCTAGTACCTTCAAGTTCAAGATACTTTTAGGAGAAAGCATGATATACTAGAAGAAGCATGTGAGTTAGTTTGTGTTCAGATTCTAGCTCTGTCACTTACCATATCATCACTGAATCATGATTGTCACTTTTCATTTCCATTTGCCAGTTTTACAAGAGTTTTTGTTGTAATTAGGCTAGTAAATTTCCATTTTCCTCTAGTGTTAATCACTTTTCCTTGCAATCAGAAGGTTACAATTTAAAATTTTAAACCAATTGTTTCAAAATTCACTGAAACTTTTCATTTGAAATATTTTAAACAGGTTATAGAATTATCATGCTAAGCTTCTTTTAACTGTGCAGAGATAAAAGTTTTAAAGATCACAAGGGATCATTTTGATAATAAAAGCTCAATTTTTAAATGTTTTGCTAATCACGATGATGTCATATTTGTAACTAAGATATCAAAGCATAGTCAACACTAGGAAGAAATTCATTTTTAAAGATAGTGAATATAGATCTTTACTTCAAAATAAACTTGATACTTTCAAGATCAGGAGTAGGGAAGAGGCGTCAGATGACATTAGAGCATCATTATTTTGACTGTTATAAGACTTGGACTAGGAGTAAAGGAAGTGCTTTCTCTGTCATTTTTTTTCTCATTTATGCTTACATAATATTGTCTTCAATCCGCTGTTTCTTTGTATGACATCTCCATATTGTGAGGTTGAAAATAGATAACAATCTATAAATCCACTCATCCCAGCACACAAAAATTGCAATATCTTGCAGGACTTTGAAATCTAATAACAACAAAAATGAAAATGCCATTGTCATCTCCATATTTTGAATTACCCCTCTTCCTTAAAGATATGTGACATAATGGCATTTGATCCAGAGATAAAAGAAAGAGCACCAGAGTCAGTCCACATGTTAAATATTAGTAAAGGTTAATTCTTTTTTTTAAAAAAATAAATATAAAGAGAATTTCTAATAGTTTCTTCTTATACTTCAGTACTTCTTCCCTTTCCCTGGGTTTCATAGACTCCATTTTGTAAACAACTGTCTTAGTGGGCTATAGAGATTTATATCAAATACACCTGTAGGCCATAAATATCTTCCTTTCAGTAATACTGTACATTCAATTTTTATATATACACTCCCAAGTGCTAACACAAGTACTTTGTCAAAAATTTCTTTGACATATGATCTTCTAAAGGTGAGTGGAAGGAATCTGTGGTCAGATCCAAGAAATAAGTTCTCCTCTGGTGAAATGTTATAATTGTCCCATCTGCTGCAACTCACAAAGGTTTAAAGAAAAAGATTTGTGTTGTTTTAGTTTTAATATAAAAAGCATTTAATCAGCTACAGTTATCCCTGCCATATCTCAGGGCTTAAGGGCCCACAATCTGGGAAATCTGTGTAAACGTTTTGGTCCTCTCTTCATACCAGAGAAGTCTGAATTACTAAGTATTAAAAGATAAAATATGTTGATTATATAATAGTATACATATATTTTATGCATTTCTGACCTTCTGAACTTTTTTCTGTGTCATCTGCTAGCTTTTGTGTATCATGGGCACTTTCTGGAAAACTCCCCGCCAAAATCAATCCACAATATATCAAAATCTTTTTGGGGAAATTCACAATGTAAAATGGATAACTATATTATTTTTGTATGTATAATTATTTGTATGTCTTATGAGAATACTGGGAGACTATAGAAAGAGAGTTCGTCTTATTTCCAGGCACACCTAACTTCATGTCCCACTTCTGACAACTTGATTGTGTGTCTTTTGGCAAATAACAAACTCTTAAGGTTCTAGGCAATGTTGTAAGACTATATTTGGCCCAAAAGGTCCTATATTACATTAGCAGAAAGAACTTCCTTATTTGGGAATATTCCTCTACTAGTGAAATCACAGAAACTGTGCCTCTCTCTAATAGCAAGAATCTTGACTTGTTCTAGGTTTTTTTTTTTTTTAATACCTTCTATTACCCAGTTCTTTACTGTGTACCCATAAGGCATTTATTGAATTGTTTTGAATGTTAGAACTGGAAAGGAATTTAGAATCATGAAATACTGGAATTTCAAAGCTTGAAAGGACATTAGAAATTAGTTCAAATGCTTCACTTTCTAGAAGAAATTAAGACACTTGTTGCATAGGCAGTTTGTGGCAGAACTAGATCTTGAATTAGTTTTCTCTGACCCCAAATATAGAACTCTTTCTAGTCTAACTATTTTATGGATAAGAAAGCAAACTCAGAGTGAGTTGACTTAAAGTTTTGTAGCAAGTTAAAGGAATGGGGAGCAGAACCAAGGGTTTCTAATTTGATATAATATTACTTAGTGTACAATTTTTCTCCTATTTGTCTGATCACTAAATTGTTTCTGTTCTACTCTACTCTTGTATTCGCTGGTGATGTATCATTCATCAAAAAAAGTTAGTACTTGAAAGAGACAGGAGTTAGTAAAAATTAATTTGGAAATTTTTTGTGACTTACAACAAGAATGTCCAAGTATATAAATATTAAAAGAAACAAAATTGTATGTCACTGAGAACAGTGGGCATGACATAGAACAACAATAATGGTGGGCATGCCCATCAATTCTTAGGACAGTAAAGAGAGTTGGGAATAATTCTTTTGGCATCAGATGGCTAATATAACAATATATTACAAAGATAATATGCCCATGCATATGTGCTATAAACAATATGATCTAGAAGCTGTGATGCAAAAAAAGGTTAATATGACGATGTTATTATCATATTGGATGGCATAGAATATGCAACTAGAATGTGAATGGTGTATCTGCAGTGTGCATCTTCAGATCTCTATTGCCTACAAAATACAAAGAAAAGTTCAAACTTTCTGCATAATGCTCAGGTCCTTCACAAAACAACATTACCTTACCTTTCGGTCTCTTATTATTCTACTACATACATCTCATTCATTTGCATTATAGGTAAGGGGAAACTGAAGGATCGGAGAAGTTAGAGAAGTTTTCCAAGTTTATACTAGCAGTAACCAAACTTTGCTAAAACACACTCTCTTACTATCATTGCTTTTTTTTCAGGGTTTCTTAAACCTATAATGTCTTTCTATAAAATGGCTCCTAAGAAAATGATTACCTGAAGACCAGATTGCTAGATGCTATTTCTTTCTATTAATAAATCAATACAATTTACTTAAAAAGAGTTATGTGTTTCCATGGGACAGAGAATTCTTTGCTATTTAGTTAAGTTAAAATCCTTATCCTGGGGGGCAGCTAGGTAGCCCAGTGGATAGAGAACCAGCCCTGAATTCAGGAGGACCTGATTTCAAATTTGATCTCAGACACTTAACACTTCCTAGCTGTGTGACGCTGGGCAAATCACTTAACCCCAGCCTCAGGGGAAAAAAAAAAATCCTTATCCTGGTGGTTACTTTGCCCTTCTCCAGACATAGGGACCATCTTTAATATCCTAATCTTTACCTCACATGCATGAAACCATTGAGTTTTAGGCTTCTATCTCAATTGACTACCTGTGATGAATCATTACAAGAAACAATAATTTAATTTCTTCTCACTTCTCACTCCTTTTCTATATAATGCAATTGCATAGACTACACAACAAATGTTTCCTCAGTAACCCTCAGAGCAAACAAAACTTTAAAAAACACCAATATCATTTCTTCTTTGCAGAATATAAACATTTTTATTTTATCCTTTTATGCTATAAACTTGGTCACCTCTCTTAAGAATCTTTTGTTTAGTGAAAATTTAAGTAAAATTCTGTGCTCTGAATTTGTCAAGAATGCTTGCATTCAAATTCAGCCTGTGACACTTAGTAGGTATGATCTTAGGCAGCATCTCTGAGCCTCACTTTCCTCATCTGAAAAATGGGAATAATGTCTGTAAAATTTTAATTATAGGATTGTTGTATGGATTGAATTGTATATCACTTTGAAAACTTAAAATTGTCATAAGAAATCTAATAATTGTTGTTATTTAATAGAGTTTCAGATTCTTCCATTCTGCTGAAACTATCTTTTTCCATAGAGAAGTTCTGCTTATATGTACGTACATATCATTTTTGGTATGCAGAAACTTTATTTGCATTTTGAAATATTAGTCCATCCTTTTCTTTCATTTCTCATGGTTGATAGACTGTGTGATTCATGTTGTTTTTCCATTACGTGTAAAGTATCTCTTCCTAATTATTTGTAA
This sequence comes from Sminthopsis crassicaudata, assembly GCF_048593235.1. NCBI lineage: Eukaryota > Metazoa > Chordata > Mammalia > Dasyuromorphia > Dasyuridae > Sminthopsis > Sminthopsis crassicaudata. Next base: position 514,623,317 of record NC_133617.1, read on the forward strand.
TATTGTTTCTTTAAGGTTGAAGTCCTAGTATTCAATGACTATATTTCTATATTAATTAAACTTGGAATTCTTTGAGCTTGTGTCCTATTAATTCTGTTGCCTCCTATTTTCTTTCTATTTCCAAAACTGCCAGAACATTTTTTCTACAACTTTCTAAAGTATGGTATTCAGATACTATGCTTCACCATATCAAAAGTCATGAAGAGGGAAACCTGAAATTCTCATATTTTATTGAATTTTGCTTCTAAGCCAGTTACTTTAATAGTTAACTCAAATGTTTATCCAGAATGGATTATTGATTATAGATTTAGATTAGATAAAGGCTAAGAGATCATCTAATTCAGGCTTTAAAAGATCATAGTCTTCTACTGTATCCAGGGCCATCTCCAGTCCTCCTGATCTATATATATCTTGCCACTAGACCCAGATGGTTCTGAAAGTGAGATTGGTAAATTTGCACAGCCCTCTCTCACTTAAATTCAATTTTCTTGCATGTCATTGTATCACCATCCTCCTCTCATGGTCCTCTTCAAAAATGAAGGAGAAATAGCATAGCAAATGACAAAAACTGAAATACCAAAGAAGTTGAGTAAGTTTCCTAAGGTTGCATTGACAGCAAATTTTATATTTGCTTTCATAACTAGAATTTTTATAAGTAGCTTTTATAGCTAAGATTAGGAATTATAAGATTTTTTTCTGACATTTCTGACTCTTAATACCTATAATCTGTTTGGTAAGGGATGGGGTATTTTTGTTTGGTTTGCATTTTTGGATTTTTGAATTTTGAAATTGACAATTTATTTTTTACAAGCATTTCCTTTTTTAAAATTCTCCTTTAAGAACTCTAATTTTTATTGTTATTTTGATCTTTTTTTTGTTTTTTAGCTTTTTGTTGAACTTTAAAACCAATATATATATATATATTCACATCATTGTTCTGTTATCATTTTGGAGGGGTCAAGTTGTTAATATAGAATTACCCCTTCAAGGAGTTTGCTTCATTTTAATCTGTAATATTTATTTTAATGATGCCTTTCTTTTGTTTTCCATCTCATTTTAAAATTTTTCTACAAGTCTTCACCTCTGACATTATTTCCTTGCCCCTATTTTTTTAATATTTTGCTACTCTTTTGTTTTATTTGGCATACTTCTTGATATTTTGAAATGTTAAAGAAGCTTGGTTTGGACATGGCCTCTCACTTAACCATTTTGCTTAAGAGCCCTGGTTTGGGCAATGTATTCTTTAAATAAAGGATGTATTGCAGGATTATTACCTCCTCTAGAGAAGAAGCCAACTTGTGCCAATGATTAGGGTAAAATATGTTATTTGAGGAAAAAGTGGTGCCTGAAGAAAAGGAAATGGTTTAAACTAATTTGAAAGGATAAACAGAATGCTGTTCCAATGTCAAGCCACAAAGTTTACTGAGGTAAACTAACCCAAAGACTTAGGAAGGAATTATGAAATGGAGACCAAAATGTTAGGGAGTCGGGCAGTGAGGGAAAGGTGACAGTGAAAAATATTACAATAGGGTTGGCATAAATTGATAATGGGTGAATTACAGTTTTGGTTGTTTTTTTTTAATCTTGGATGGAATTCTTCCCCAATATTTCTACTTCATACAATATTCCTTTATGTAATATTGACAAAGTAAAATGTGATCAGAAAACATAGATTAAAATAGTGAAGATATAGAAACCATATCCTTAGCAGAGTTCAAGAAACTAGTTATGCTTAATCTGAAAAATGAAAGGCTTCAAATATGTAACAAGCTATTATATCACAAATGGAGTAGACTTTGTATCTGTATGGGGAGAAAACAGCAGAAATAAATTGAAATTGATTACACTACCTGTATTTGCCATTCCAACCTAACTGATCTACTTGCTGTTTTTTCTTATTCTGGATCTATATCCCGTCTCTGTGCCTTTGTGTAACTTGTTCTCCATGTCTGGGATATTCTCTAGGCTTCTTTCAAACTTTATGTGCCATCTCCTATAGGATGTTTTACATAATTTATCCAATTCTTGGTGCTCATTACCTCCTCAATTGTATGTGAATGTTATAATTCTTACGTCAGTTTTATACATTAAGTTCACATAATTTACAAATAATATAAAACTATATTTTATATTTTGTCACATAATCATATATGTATATATATATTATATATATATACTTATGTATACATATTATATTCCCTCAATAGAGTGAAAATTTCTTGAGGGCAGAGACTAATTTTGTTATCTCTTCATACTCCCATTACCTAGCATAGTATCTACCATGTAGTAGATGCTTAAATAAATACTTTTTGAATAGAAATGTCAGATTATCTAATAAATAGGTAGATTACCTAAAGAAGTAATAAGTTAATTAACATTTCATACATTCAAGATGAGGGACTTATGTTAGAAATATTTTAGAGAGGTTTCTTGGGGTGGGATGTCGAACTAAATGCTTGTGACTTTCATCTTAAAATCTGGAGAATTATCTAGTAAAAACTTTGTGAGCTAATAAGATATACTTAAGCCAGTGGTCTCTAAACTTTTTTGATTATTCATTCATATCAATGAAAAATATTAAGCACATCTTGAATAATACATATATACTTATAAATTATATATATGTATATATATAACTTGTTAACAAATTAGGTCTATTATGGGTTACACAAAAATAGACATTTTAAAAGCATGAAATAAAGAAGAAATAATGTCTTCAAAATATTTATTTTGTTAGTGATTCACAACCCTTTTTCTCATTAAACTCTTAATAATATTAATATTTTACATTGTTATGATTGAATATAATTATTTTTACATATTATCTCAGTAGCTAGTTGGTAGAGGTAGAGATGAAAACAATTGTTTTCATCTCCAAAAGATTAATTTTAAAAACTTTCTCAAATATGATGGTATTATACTATTATTAGCCAATAGCTTGAGGCTCTTTCAAAAAAAATCTTATTTATATATTTAATAATTTTATCTAAAGTTTTGAGTTACAAATTCTATTCCTTCCTCCCTTCGTTAGTCATTTTGTACAAGAAGACTTCAACAAATGGGAAAAAAAGAAAATGAAAAATAGCATGCTTCAGTTTGTATTTAGATAATATCAGTTCTTTCTCTGGAGACAGATAGCATGCTTCATCATTGGTCCTTTGAGATTATCTTCTATCATTGTATTGCTAAGAAGAGCTAAGTCATTGAACAGTTTTTCATTGAATAATATTGCTATTATTGTGTACAATGTTCTCCTAGTTCTGTTCACTTCACTTTTTATCAGTCTATCAGTCTATTTTTATCAATTTCCAGTTTTTTCTAAAATCATCCTGCTTTTCATTTCTTATAGCACAATAATATCCCATTACTATCATACACCACAAATCACGTATGCATTTTAACCTTTTCTTGGTATATGATGTGAAATGTGGATCTGTACCTAGTTTTCCCCTTCATAGGGAAGTCACTTAAGGTCTGTCTATTTCTTAAACTATATAATGTGGATAATAATAGCACCTGCTTTTTGGAGGCAAATATAAGGATCATATGAGATAGTATTTGTAAAGTGCTTTACATATAGTAGGTGTTTAAAAAATGCTTGTTACCTTCTTTGTTTTCTCTCTGTTGTATATTACCATACATTCTCCTATACACTAGCATCATTCCAGTAGAAAGGACGCATGATTTGTTATCAGATAACAAAGATTTCAAGCCTAGTTCTGCTGGCAAGTATTTATATGACTTTGAAGCAATCATTTATCCACTCTGGATCTTAGTTCACTCATCTATAAAATGTCTCTGAATGCTCCTTTTCCTTTAAATCTGTGTTACTATGACCTTGTTTGAATAAAAGTGCTGGAGAGATATTTTTTTTCAGCAGAAGGGCCTTCTTTTGATCCTATTGTAGCCACCTGAAGTCTAGAGGTTGGGGAGGAGGGATGTAAAATATACATAATTTGCATAGCCTCTGGGCACCAGTTTAATTTATATCTCTTTGCCCTCAGGGATCTTTTTTTTTTTTTTAAAGACTGATTCCAGGAAAAAATTTTCATATATATGAAATGCAAAACTATTTCTAACTTAGTTTTTCTTTATATGAATCATCATAAAAATCATATTGATCCTGGAAATGATGTGTATTTTAAGTCTTTGAAGTTTTTTTCAGTTTTTGTTAAACACATTTGTAAAAGGTAATTGTTATTTATTTACTGTGCATGCATGTATGCATGTGTGTGTATAAAGAGAGAGGGATGGAGAAGGAGAGAGAGAGAGGAAAAGGGGAGGGAGGAAGGGAGAAAGACAAAGATGCCATCCAGTGCTTTTTAGAAAATGGGGCAACTAGGTGGCAGAGTGAATAGAGCACCAGCCCTAAAGTCAGGAGGACCTGAGTTCAAATGTGGCCTCAGACACTTAACACTTCCTAGCTGTGTGACCCTGGGCAAGTCATTTAACTCCAGTTGCCTCAGAGGGAGGGAGAGAGGGAGAGAAAGAGGGAGGAAGGGAGAGAAAGAGGGAAGAAGGGAGGAAGGGAGGGAGGGAGGAAGGGAAAGAGAGAGGGAGGAAGGAAGGAAGGAAGGAAGGAAGGAAGGAAGGAAGGAAGGAAGGAAGGAAGGAAGGAAGGAAGGAAGGAAGGAAGGAAGAAAGGAAGGAAATACTTAAGAATCTTGTCTTTGCCCCATAGGTCATAGTGATCTAGCTTAACAATCAGAGTCTTATAAGAGGGGAAATCATTTTAGAAGCAGAACAAAGATTGAATTGGACTTTGGCAAAGAGTAAGGACTGAAAGTGACTGAACTGACCAACTTTTAGGTGCTAGATAATGGTCGGTATGGCCTTAACTCATGTAATCACTTAGTTCAATGTAAGAGCTTTGTTTACTCTGGGCATATATACAAAAAAAATTCATATTATTGAAAATTCAGTTCTGTAACCCTGATTTAGCTGTCATTTTTTCACAGCTATTGAATATGAGTATGGTAGCCCACTACTTTATTGAGAACTTAATGGGAAATAGATGTCTTATACTGACTTCATTTAAGGCTTATGAAGACTACCATTTATAGTGAGTAAATTCTTGATAAATCAAAGGTCAAATTTGTAATGACTTTGTATAGTGAACAGCCACAAAACTGGATACCATCATTTTCCAAGTCATTACTATGATGTGATGCACAGAAGTTACTGTTAAATACACCCTCTTTAGAAGATGAAACTTCCAGACCATTTATCACATGTCTTTGCTTCCTGCCTGGTTTAGGAATTGAACACAAATTACATGATCCAACAGCTGTTAGCATAAGATTAGTCACTATTTTTCTCCTTGGGTTTTCTTTTCCTAAATAGTGAAATGGCTCTGATCAAGTGAATAAATTAATTGAAATTTCTACTTGCAATCTTATAGCTCTCTGATTAATTCGAACATTATAGAATGCAATTGCTGACTGTACAACATGTGTATTCCTTGTTTTTCAAGGTTTGGGAAAATCTGGAATCGGAAACAGTTTTTCAAAATGTTGATATGATCTGACTCTTGTACTATAGAGGGAGGATCCTCTCTTGGAATAACAGAATCATTTGCCTGTAGTTTTTCCCTTTTACTTTGTGATAAGAGAAGAATTTCAGTCAGTTACAGTCCAGGGAAGAGAATGTCATAATACAAACACACTAAATCTTTATTGACACAACCTGATTTTCCCTCTTGTGTATGCCTATGACAAACAGACATTGTTTGGAGTTTTATGGACGAGAGACTAAAAAAAAAAATCTAGTTAGCTAAAATCATGGTTCATTATCATTTTAGAGACTTCGTTAATCTGGATATATCTGTACTATTTTTTAAGGTAGTAGCCAGTAGCATATGGGACTAGGCTTCAGGGAAGCTTTTTTTCTTCAACTCTGTGTCCTGGATTAAAAACACTAAGATGTGTCAGGATAGCTAGATACTGCCAGTTTTTCAACCGACTAGCTGACAAGCCATTTAACCCCTTTAAACTTTGTGCCCTTATCTGTAAAGTGAATAGATTTGACTCAGTCTTTTAAGGTTCTTTTTTACTTTCACAAGATTGCATGCCATCATTCTTCTTTTACTCAGTCCACTCTCTAAGGGTAACTCCACTTCCTGTGTTGACTTCCTTGAATTACTCCCCCCCAGGAATTGCCATATAAAAATTCATTAGCAATGGCAGCAAGCAGTAGAGGAGAGAGTGTTATATTATTGGAACATCACAGTGTTGTTTCAGGATGGGAATGATATAAATGGCTTTGGTGTATAGCTGCCATATGTTCCTTTGTGGAGTTGTCAAACACTTCACTTTGTTTCAGCACTGAAAATATTTTTCTTTAATTCATCCCTGTTTATTTTCCTCTTTAAAAAAGACTTACTAATGTTCTTTTTTAAATATAATTTTTTCTTCTCACATAACTCCCTTCCCCTGCCCCAGATTAAAGCTTCCTGTAATAAAGGGAGAAGTGTATTCCCTGCCATTGGAGCTAGTGGATTGCATTTTTCTGAGCTGGAGTAGACTTAATGCCAATTGAGAGTTTGCACTAAGATGGGCTGATGAGACTAAGGGACCCATAGGCTATCTTCTTGTCGTTATTTAGTCATTTCAGTCATGTTGACCCCCATTGGTGCTTTCGTGGCAAAGAAACTGGAGTGGTTTGCCATTTCTTTCTCTAGCTCATTTTATAGATGAAGAAACTGAGGCACAAGCATGGTTAAGTGACTTGCTCAGAGTCATACAACTATTAAGTGTCTAAGGATGGGTTTGGACTAAGACTGTTCTAATAATTTCCTCCAAAAATAAATATAATCTTGGATTTTCCAAAAACCTTTGGATTTATTTAAAATACATATATTCTTGAAACAATAAAATGTAGTGAAAATCTATTTCATTATTTAGGAAATTATCATATTTTGAAAAATGAAATATCAAATGTGTCCTAGCTTTTCTAACAGGTAATTTTGCACAAACTTCGAAGAGGAAAGAACATGTTATAAGCAACATAAAAGCATAATTTTAATTACTGCTTATTTCTCTGTTAACAAGTTTTATAATCTTCAATATGATTTATAGTTCTTATATTCAGAACTTCAAAAATTGTGTACTGGGTTGTCTTTTAGATTTTTATGCACTTCGTATTTGTATTGAAAAGAATTTATCTTCTTCCTGGTTTTGTTAATAATATACAGAGAGGGGGCAGCTAGGTGGCACAGTGGATAGAGCACCAGCTCTGAATTCAGGAGGACCCGAGTTCAAATCTGGTCTCAGACACTTAACACTTCCTAGTTGTGTGACCCTGGGTAAGTCACTTAACCCCAGCCTCAGGGAGAAAAAAATTAATAATATACAGAGAGATTGGTGATTTTTATCAGTTAATATTAACACCTTCTATTTTACTAAATTATTAATTATTTTTATTATTTTTCATTGAATTTTTGGGATTTCCCAAGCAAAACATTTCATTAGTAAATAGTGATAATTTTGCCCTCTTTTCCTAAGGTTATTCTTCTCTTCCCCCCCCCCCATAGAAAGGAAGGAGAAAGCATTTATATAGCCTCAAATATGTGCTAGGGATTGTGCTAACTTAACAAAAATGTGATTTTTGAGCTTTTTATTCTCCTTCCAAGAGCTAAATTTCACTTGTTGTCACTTGTTTCAATTTCTCTTTCATTTCTTCCTATGAGCCACCCTTGGGGGTCTTTGTGGACAATTAATTCATTTCAGAAGAGGAGTTGCTATTTTTTTCTTCTTTTGGAGTTTTTTTCATGGGTTCTCTTAACTCAGTTTTGTTTCTTCATTATATTAAGGTTTTCTTTTTTGTTTGCTCATATTTTCAATTTCTCTGTTAGAAATACTGTCAGAAGCCCCTATCTATGCTGTTTCTTGAACACTCTTCTTCAATTTATAGTTAACAGAATTATTGTTGCTCAATTTTCTCAGTGTGTGACTCAGGATAAATGCAGGACTGAAATCAATCACATTGAACTCTCAGTTCTTTCTTTTTCAGCTTGAAGGCAACTAAAAAGCTAGGATGATAACTTCTTGGCCCTGTCTCTTTTTGCAGGGTTGGTCTGGGAAACTAGGATCAAGATTGTGACCCTAAATGTAGGGATTTGTTTTTCCATGACCATATATATTTATTAAAAGTGTGAGGTTTTTTTAATTTTTTAAACTGAGGAGAGAGTTGTGAGAGACAATAAATACTTAGTAACTGAAATATAAAATGAAAGATTAAAAAAAGAAGTATGTGCATTTTTAAAATTTCAAAAATCATCTGTGGAATTAACTTCTTTGTCCTGGACAGACATTTTCTGTCTCTTATATCCTTTGCTCTATATACATTAGTTTACCTATTTGGGAATTACTCAGAAATATCCACAAAGACTGAATACTTGCCCATATACCTGGATTCAACCTCCAAAATATTTCAAATAGCAAAAATGAGAGAGCATGCTGAGGAGATGGCTTTGGAATCTATCATTTACTTAAATCATCAGTACTTACCATTCATCCTTTATCGATAAATACATCAATTATCAATTCTTCACTGACACAGTTTTGAGTGTTCACAGCTATTTCTATTTATGTCACCATGTCACAATATAAAATATTTAGATACAAAACACAAGATTGTGGTCTGATTTGGGATAGTTAAGCTTTGTATTTTATGGCTCTAGATTTTGTTCCTCCACTATAGGTAATCCTGGACTGAAGTTCTTTTATGTATTTCTGGATAGGTTGAAGAATCTGGGAATTGAGATGCAGAGGGAAGGATTCTTAATTTTTTCCCTGTGGGAATTCTTTCTGTGGTGTTTGTTTAAGTTTTTCTCTCTTTATTGCATTCCTATTCTATAATTCCTGATTTTAGAACAAACATTCTTAGCTTGGGGTCTATAGATAGATATCATAGAGTCCATGAACTTAGGTGGAGAAAAATTACATCTTTGTTTTCACTAATCTTTGGTTTTCTTTATAAGTCCATTTATTTTGTTTGATTTAAAAAAAAAGTTATTCAGAAAAGGGGACAATAGACATCAGGCTACCAAATGGGTCCATAAAAGCAAAAAAAAGTAAAGAACCTCTTTGCTAGAGGAAACTGAGATTTATTGGAACTATTCATGTAACCATCTGTGCTAGAAGTGTTCTCATTCCTTTTTGTTCTAGCAATGTAGATGTTTTATGGATCAATTTGTTATGCAAATAATAATTTGTATCTCATAGAAATAACATGATATGATTTAATCGTTTGCCTTTTTAACATTTTGGAGAATTATTTGAAGCTACTGCTGAAGATCTTGAAAATTTTACTTAAAGTTTTTCATGTTTTTAAAAAAAAATAATAAAGTTTTTCATGTTCAGAAATGATATTCCAAATTATCTTGGGGAGAAAACTTTGTGGATGGGCAGGAGCCATCACCTATAATGGCCTTTAGAATTTTTTTCTTATGAAGGTATACTCACCTAGTTCAAATTATCTCAAATTTTTGGTTTCCTAGAGTTTTACAACAGGGAGAAATGGTGGGAACCTTTTCAGGAAAAGAGAGAAGAGGAATAAGTTTTTTTTTTTCATTCCTAGTGTAATATGCTCATTTTGTCCTCTCTGCTTACATCGTGGAACTGACCCCAAAGGTGCCGATAAGAGAAAGAATAAATCAGTAATTGCTCCCAGACTTCTAGTCTGATATAAAAGTCAGTTGGTTTCAGTGGACCGTCCAGGAACACGAGCCCTTTTGTTTGCTCTTGAAAGTTTAGCACTTGAATTTCGGGATGGGCTGTTTAGTTGGTTAGAGAAAATGTGGACGCCTCATGCCAGTGCCTGTTTACTTTAGGAAATGAGAATGAAGGGTATTGTGTGTGCTGTGGAAGAAAGTGAACAGGGACTCCATTGTATACCCTGTGAACAGAAACTAACCAGTGACAAGATGGGAGACCCCAGACTGCCTACCCAGCATCCTCCCCTGAAAAGTCAAAATTCCTGGGAACTCCTTGGCAGATGTCTGTACGGCTTATGGTGTTTCAGTATGTGATAGAGAGTGGTTTCTTCTTGCAATTAAAAATGGGCAGAATGTGATACAGACACAGCCTAAGAAATCTCAAAACTCCAGAGTGTGTGTCCTATTCCTCCTTCACTCTCCCCCAGAGAAGAGAAAGCAGAAGGAAGGTACAAAAAAAGGAACAGAAAAAGGGGTGGGTTTCCTCAGTCTGTGCTAGATTTTTGCAACAGCTCTTGACTATTAATTCTTCTGCTAATATTCCAGACTGATGGCATGTCATGTGGTTCCCCATCTGCCTGCCAGCAGTTAAATTTTGGTTCAATTAATTTTACATGCCCTTACCCACTGTTTTATTATCTACATGTAGAGAATGCATACTTACTGGAAAATTTGTGCTTGGTAGTCTATATTTTTTAGAGTGATAATTGCCTTTCTCATTTATTCAGCAAAACAGTAAAATTATATGTCCATTTGAGTGACAATATTTTCAATGAATAGATCTACTGAATCCATTATTACATACTAAGTTAAATCTACTTCTTATCACACCTAGCCAAGGAGATATTTTTATTTGTATTTATTATTACTTATATTTATTTATTATATTTATATTTTAATATGTTATATTTATATTTATAAATGTTTCTCTATTATATATTTATTTTTTAATATTTATTATTAGGGTGATATTTTTTATTAAGATATATACTAGCAATTTCACACCCAAGTTAAAGACACTAAGCTACTGAGTAAGGCCCATTTGCCCAAAGAGGTTCAAGGAAGGCAAACTTTTATGGTGCTTAGATCTATTCAATTCACTTCTCTGTTCAGAAACCCTCAATGGCTCCTTCTCTGACTTCCAGATAAAGTCCACATTTCTTAACTTGTATTTTAAGATCCTCCTTAATCTTCTTCTAACTCTTCTTTCTAGTTTTATCTTATACTTTTCTGTCTTGTAGAGAAAATGAGGCTGGTGACTTTGCCTAAATCTCCCTCATTCAAATCCCATTCACTTGCATATCATACCATCAGTCATTTAATTTCTACCTTTACAACATTTCCCACAACTGTTCCTATCCCTCTGCTCTAATAATAATAACAAATAAAAATAGCATTTCTCTGGAGCTTTATAATTTGCAAAGTGCTTTACAGGTATTATTTCATTTTAGAATAACCCTATGAGATGGTACTATCATTATCTTCATCATTTTATACATGAAGAAATGAAGGCAAACAGATTAAATGATTTGCATGAGGTCACACAGTTAGGAAGTGTCTAAGGACAGATTTTAAATCGGTTTTTCTTGACTTTAGGTCCAGTGTTTTATTCATTGTGGCCCCTTGCTGTCATCCATCTTAATTCTAGCCCTCATCAACCTTCATTGTGACTATTTAAATAGTCTCTTAACTGGTTTCCCTTGCTTTAAGTTTGTTTATTTCTAATCTTTACACAGTTGCCAAGATGGTATACCTAATGCTCAGAATTGATGTTGTCAATTTACTACTCAATAAACTTCAGTGGCTCCCTGTTACTTCTGGTGTCAAACACAAATCTCTGAACTTGCCATTTAAAGCCCTTTAGAGAAATAGACCAGTCGATCAGTGGAATAGATTAGGTACAAAGGACAAAAAAGGGTACAACTATAGCAATCTAGTGTTTGATAAACCCAAAGATACCAACATTAGGGATAAAAATTCATTATTTGAAAAAAACTGTTGGGAAAACTGGAAATTAGTATGCCAGAAATTAGATATGGATCCACACTTAACACTATATACCAAGATAAGATCAAAATGAGTCCATGATTTAGGCATAAAGATTTAGACATAAAACCCTTTAGAATCTGACCCTAATTTACATTCCAGCTTTATTATTTTTTTAAAATAGAATTTTTGTTTTCCCTCCAATTACACATTAAAAACAATTTTCAGCATTTTTTAAAATTGACTTCCAGATTCTCTCCCTCTCTGGTTTAGTAAGCAATCTGATATAGGTTATACATATGAAACATATTTCCATATTATGCATTTTGTGGAAGTAAACTCAAACAAACAAACAAACAAAAACCCAAAACAACTAAAGAAAGTTAAAAATAGTGTGCTTCAGTCTGCATTCAGACTTCATCAACTCTTTCTCTGGGGGCAGATGGCATTTTTCATCACCAGACCTTTGGTATTATCTTGGATCATTGTATTGCTAAGAATAATTTGTATATAATGTTCTTCTGGTTCTGCTCACTTTTTTCCAGGTTTTTCTGAAATCATACTTCTCATCATTTCTTAGAACACAACAGCAGTAAACCACATACATATACCACAACAAGCCATTAATGGGCATCCCCTCAATTTCCAGATCACAAATTTATATCACAAAAAGAACAGCTATAAATATTTTTGTACAAATAGGTCCTTCCTTTCATACATACCCCTTTTTATCTCTTTCAGTTACAGAGCTAGTAGTGATATTTCTGGATTAAAAGATGTGCATAATTTTATAGCCCTTTGGGCATAGTTCCAAGTTGCTCTCCATTATGGTTGGATCAGTTCACAATTCTACCAATAGTGTATTAGTGTCCCAATTTTCCTACATCCTTTCCAACATTTCCTTTTTTATTATTTTTCCTTTTCTATATTATTAGCCAATATGATAGGTATGAGATAGTATTTCACAGTTGTTGAAATTTACATTTCTCTAATGGAGAGTGATTCAGAACATTTTTATATAATTATAGTTGTTTGATAACTTTTTCCTAAAAATTGCTTATTCATAACCTTTGACCTTTGGGGAATGAATTGTGTTCTTATAAATTTAAATAAATTCTCTATATATTTGGGAAATGTAGCCTTTATGGGAAACATTTGTTATAAAATCACCCCCATATTTTTGTTTTCTTTCTAATCTTGATTGTATTGGTTTTGTTTGAGCAAAAGCTTTTTTATTTTAATACAATCAAAATTAATCATTTTGTATCTTGTAATGATCTCTATCTCTTATTTGGTTTCCATGTATAAAATTAGCAGTAATTGAATGGGTACAGGATGCAGTAGTAGGGTAGAAAGATGTGACAACCCAATTCCAGACCATTTTTAGGGTTATAAAAAGAAACTGGGTCAGACCTTTATTTTTCTGTGTTGGTTTTAAGTCTTCCCTGTTGATATCTGGAAAGCTAGTAAACTTCACTGACTGACTGTAGAATTAAAAGAGTATAAACTTCCTGAGTGATATTATGCTATAGCCATCACTGCAGTGTCTTGATGTTAAAAATCACATATTTATTAGATGGTTTTTCTTTATTGGTTTTAAGTCTTTGCTGTTAACATCTGGAAAACTAGTAAATTTCACTGACTGACTATAGAATTAAAGAAGAGTATAAACTTTCTGAATGGTAACCATGTTCTTTTCTGTATTATGTATGTATTATTAGCCAGCATTGCCGTGTCTTGATGTAAAAGTCACATCTCTTTTGGATGGTAAACAATAAACATCACCAACCAAATTCTCTTTAATCCTAAAGGCTCTAGAGTTCTGTACTTATGTAAAGAAGGGGTGGGGGTGAAAGGAGACAGGGAGAGACAGAAACAGCATTATTAACTTTAAGTTTTGTGTCCTTTTTACATAAGCACAATATATTTGACATCATTCTTGCACATTAATTTGTTCATACATCCCCATCATGCCCAGGAGGGTATTCTTTCCAGCAAAGGGTGAAAGCAACTCAGGACTCCACCTAAACATATAAATGTCCTTTTGATTTGTCACTGAGTGCCCCCGTCCTCCAGTAGAACAGGTCTATATAACACGTATTCTGTGGTCTACTGGCTTTGATTTCTTTCTTCAGCCTAGTGACCCGAGCCTTTCTCTGATATAGGAGAATTCTTATAGCAAAGTGAACAATAAGTCCATGGACCAAGTGGTTTGTTGGAAGACGATGAAGGATACTGTTGAACTGATCTGAGCACTATAAAATTGTCTCTTCCTCCAATGTCCAAGAATGAAACTGGCCATTTCTTGTATTTCCCTCAGCAGCTCAGTATCTGACCAAGATGGCAAATAATTAATACAAGTATGAATACCACCCTGACTATTTTCGATAGGGTAGATTCAGTTCAATTGATGGATCTATTCACTGAAACCAAGTTCATTGGTTTGATTCCTTCTGATTCTAATCTAGACAATTTGGGAGTAAGTTTGGATGTACCCTGAGAAATCCAGTCTAAACCTAGTTTATTTCTGGACAAAAAAGACTTCCATGGAGTGGGTTCATGCTATTGGACTCAGGAACTCTTAAATCCAAGAGGCACCAGGTGCCTAAAATGATAAAGAGTGGCTTAGGTTAGAAATGGAGCAGGTCCAAGCTCTCATACCTGTCAGCAGGTTTGGACTCTTACATTTCCAGCCTGGGTGAGATAGGCATATTCAGTCTATACACACACAGACTCATACTCTTCTTATTTAAAATTCAGTGTAAATCAAAGAAGTCAATGCAGAGTCAATCCATTCCTTTTTTCCCCCTGACTTCCCCTCAATCTACATTAAATAAATGCCTAGCATAGATTTCTTGGCAAGCTTAGACTCAAACATACCGAAGTGAGGGCAATATTTTACAATGGAAAAAAATCAATGAACAAACGCTTATTAATTGTCTAATGTGTGCCAGACATTTCATTAAGCACTAGAAAAGAAGTCTGGATGTAGAATCAGAGGACTTTAGTTTGAATTGTTTTATTATCTGTAAAAACCACTTAAGGCCTGTTTCTTTCTCCATAAAATAAGAGAGAGAATAGGTCTTAATTCAGTATTGTCAAACTTAAATAGAAATGGGAACCACTAAACTATATATATAAGAATTTCTGAAACTGCATATTGACCTTGAAAACCACATATTGATATTATTTATGTTCCGTTGGTTTTCATTTATTTTGTTGACTATTTCTCAACTGCATTTAATCTGGTTCTCATACACATTTAGAAATGTTGAGGACTTGGCTATATGTTTATTAATACCTCTTGCCTTGATTACTTAATAGGTCCCTTCTGTCTCTATCCCTGTAAAAAAAAAAATGTGATTTTTGCATCTTTTTTTGCCCACATCTCCATCAGGAGTAACAATATATGCATTTTTAGCTGTGCAAATTCTCATACTAACAAAGCAGAGGAATCCATTTCAAAATGAGATATTGTATTCACTTCAAATCAGTTCATCAAATATTTATAAAGCATTTACCATGTTTAAAGAAGACGCTGGCTGGTACTAGAGAGGGGAAGTTTTATAATGACAGTGTCAAGCTTTAAAGAGCTTAAAATTAAATATGATCATCTCAAATATATCAAACTAGCAAATCTAATGGGTGTATCTTCACTGTGGTTCTCACCAAAAGGCAAGTTCCATTTGATTGAAGCCACTCAATTTGTAATATCCTGGGTTTGGCCCTGGTCGTCTGTTTTACTGTGGGCAAGTCACTTCCCTGGGCCTCAGTTCCTTTATCTTTAAAAAGAGGGAATTGAATTAGATGATCTCTAGAGGCCCTTCTGGCATTACATTTTATGAACTATGATCTTAGCTAAGTAAATTCTAGTGTAGAATAAGAGTGAGAAAATATGCATATAAACAACGTGGAGAATATATATATATATATATATATATATATATATATATATATATACATATACATGTATATATATATATAAAATTGTATCAAAAGTAGATTATGTACATATAATACAAACTTTTGTTTTAAAATCTTAAAAGTAATATTCTCAAACTTTATTTTTCATTTATTAAGCATTTTTCTCCCTCCTTATCCTTATCCCACTCCCTGAATAAAATGTAAACTATATATGTATATAAAATTCTTATACTACCTGAGCTTGTGAAGAAAAACAAATCCCATTATTAACTATTTCTGAAGAAATTCGTTTCAGATTCTGAGTCTTTAGTCTACCTTTTTTCTATCACAAAGTGGGCAGTATTCTTCATGAGACCTCTGCAGCCATAATTGATCACTCTATTGATCGTATTTCTTGCAATTTTCATAATTGTCCATTTTTATAACATTGTTATGAAAATATAGATTTCTCTCTTCAATCTATTCACGTTGCTTTCCATCAATTCATATGTGTCCTCTGAGGTTTATCTAAAACTATCTAAAATGTTCCTCATTTCTTTTAACACAGTAATATCCCATTAAAACTTTCCTGTAAGCAAATAATTCATCTTGAAAATGGGAAGTGGAAAAACAAAAATAATTTACTTTGTTCTTCCTTGTTCTGGCCAGTATTTTTTTCTTTAAACACTATATAGCAACATATAGAAGAAAGAGCATGTTGTTACTACCAAGGTGGCATTTAAATAAGTTATTGAACATCTTCAGACTTCAGTATCCACACATAAAATGAGAGGGTCTGATTAAATGATCTTTGTGTGCCTATCTGTTTCCCAATCTATGATCCTATATGTATACCAACAGAAAAGCTTTATTTTGGACAAATGGCATTTTCTATATAATAAAGGAAAACATATCAGTTTGTGTATGAGTGTATAAATAATCAAGTGGAAAAAATGTATTGCTATTATTTTTTTGTGAAGCAGAAAGTATTAGAAAAAAGAGAGACTGACTCCCAATTTCTCCTCATTTCTAGGTCATATTATAATGCACAGGAAGACATAAGGAGTATATATTTTGATGTCACTATATAAAATAATAATAGTCAAGATTTATTCTTTTAAAAAATTAGATCTACTTATTGTCAGAGGCTATTGGGGCCTTAATTTACATACATAAACATAATACCCAAGGTTTATGAGCTTATTTTATACAGGAAGAGAACTCAGAGACCATCTAATACAACTTCATCATTTTCTTTGGTTAAGATGAGGAAGGCAAGTCTTTGTTTTAGTACATATTGAAGTGATCTTTTGTATCATATCATGCCTTTTAAGTTATTTTTTGGGTATGTTTAAATGTAGTTCAGTAGAATGCTTTCTCAAACCATTTATCTTTATATATTTATCATAAAAGTCTCCTTTTATCCAATGCTCATTTTTTGAAGCCAAATCTATCTTTCATTGCCTCTAGGCTTTGCTTTGGGAAAGTTCAGCTTACCTTGTGATGATTCAACTTATCTTGGGATGCTGATATACCTGTAATTTACATCGTTTAAAAAAATTATCTTTGTTGCAGGGTATTCAAATATAAGCAAAAAGACAGTTCCTATTCTCAGTAAGCTTACATTCTAAGGGCAGAAGGGAAATGATTAAATCTAAAAGGAAGCTGAAAAAACACATGGGAGAGAGAAGATACTGATATTGAGGGAAGCTGATAATGTCCTTTGGTGGCATGGGTAGCAAAGTCTAGAAACGTATCTCCAAAATGAAGCTCTCTGAAAGGAAGTTACCAGTGGGAGAAGGGGGCAGTGTGATGGAGAGTTGTTTCAAAGTGAGAAGGCTCCAAACACCAAGGAAATTCCATGATGAAAAGTCAGTGGAATCTTGATTTTGACAAAGTCTCAGAGACTCAATTCAGCTTCATAAGCTTGACCTTCAGGGTCCTTTTACACTCTCTAAAATTGTCTTTTGCAGTTTTGCCATTTTAATAACTCAGGCCAAACTAGGATTGCTTATTTATTTTACCCTAAATACACTTTGCTCATTTCTTCTTTTGCATCATTCCTTATCACACACTTAGAAACTTTTATCTTTTTAATTCATTCTAAATCTTAAGAATTCCTTATTACTGAACCACTCACTTAACAGAACTATTAACTTGTGTACTGAAATTCCTGAATCTGTATAGTTTAGGGATTAGTAATTACAGAGGGAAACACAAAAAGGAATCAATCAGCAAGCATTTATTAAGTAAATACTCTATACCAAGCACTGCTAGTCACTGTAGATGCATATTAAATTGAAATAGTCTCTGTCCTAATTGACTATTGAATGATTACAAAATATTATACGATGATTTTGTTAGTGACTTCCAAAGTGCTATGTGAGATATAAGAAGGAGGATCCATTACAAAGAAAAATCAGGAAAATCTCCTGCGTAAGACTTCTCTGACTTCATTTTAGACTCAGCTCAGGAGATCTTTCCAGTCTCCATCTCTGTCCCTTTGATTTTATCTTTGATAATGTGTTTCTTCTATTCTGTATATGTTAAATAAATGCTTATCTATTTTCTTCCCCATTAGAATGTGAGCTTCTTGAAGGCAGGGGTCAGGTCTGTGTCCCTAGCATTTAGCACACTCTCCAGAACATTGTAAGTTTATTGACTTGTGGATTTCAAACTCTATTCAAATAGAATCTTTGACATTCTTCAAAAGTCCTTTTTGAGTTAGGAGTCAGGATTGTATTTTCTTGTATGGGAATGAGAATATATAGGAAGTATAGCACTGAAAAAGCCTCAGAAAACATGACTATTACCCTGCCCTCAAATTGTTAGAATTTGACTTTTCTGGCTGTTTACCAGTGTGAGGCAAAACATTGAGCAAGATTGAGAGACCCAATATTATACAAAAGTTAAACCAATGGTGATGTGTGATGTCGTAGTTATATTTAAATATAATATTAGCAGCACCAAGAATGTAAATTTAAATAACTCAGGTTTAGAAATTGTGACAACTATAGATTACTAGCTCTTCTCCTAGATAAGTCATTTTATTTACAAATAAATATTCTCTCTTAAGCCATCAAATACACAATTTGAAAAGTGGCTGAGTTAGTGTTGGTTCATAACTCGTTTTTGTTAAGTTTCAACTTGGCATTTCAACTTTTTAGTAAAAAATGTATTTAAACATTTGAAAAAACAGGATTAGTGGAAGCCTAAGTCAAGGAGCAATTACACCTTTTATATCACTTAATGACCAGACCCAGAATTCCAAAGCTACCCATTTCTTACTTGCTATCCCTTAATGACATTATCCTTTATTTTTAACAGTATAAATTGTAACGACATGCAACTTTTATTTTTTATTATGTTATTGTCTTTATGCTATATCCAGAGATATTAGTATTGTTGTTTATGTCTGACTTAATAGTATAATAGACTCATAAAGCATAAGAACTACTGCATAATTTCCTTTATATCTCTAGTACAACATGTTGATACCCTTGATAAATACCTTTTAAAAATGGCTTTTAAGGATGTGTGAAGAGGTTTCAAAAGCATTATACAAATATCTGTTGTTTCTACTTAACATCTTCCTCCACTTCTTTCTCTTTTTCAGTACTTTCATTTCCAGTA
Source organism: Sminthopsis crassicaudata (assembly GCF_048593235.1). NCBI lineage: Eukaryota > Metazoa > Chordata > Mammalia > Dasyuromorphia > Dasyuridae > Sminthopsis > Sminthopsis crassicaudata. Next base: position 514,642,554 of record NC_133617.1, read on the forward strand.
CAAAAGTCCTTCTTTAAAAAAAAAAAAAAAAAAAAAAAAGAACTAGGACAGATCAGTTCTGTTTTCAGTTATTATTCTATTGCAGAGAACAGTCTCATCTCTTTTTTGATTTCTCTTTTTCCTTCAACAAAAAATAAATTTTGTTGTTTTTACCATGGGCTTTCTCTCCATGATCTCATATCATTCTGAACTTTAGCACTGTTGACATTTTTGGGGGGGGACTATGCTACTCATCTTCTATTATCTATTCCTTGCATTAAAAAAAGCCTTAGATGGTCCTATACAACCAAATTAGTTTCTTCAAGTAGCTAACATTTTCCCTCTTTGGTGCAATAATGTGTATAAGAATTTTATTTTTCCCATCCTTCCTGGTCTAACTTACCCCATAAAATTTTAGTCCACCCCCTCCTCAGTCTATTAAAAATTTGAAACTATCAATAAGGGAAGTCTTTTGGAGTGAGAGAAGAAAAAAGGAGAGACGGAGAAAAAGAGAGAAAAATTCAGCAAATGTCTGAATGATTGAAGTTGGTCACCACCGATTAGATCCCTCTTTCAGTCGTGGGGAGCGTAGGTCTCAATTGCCACTCTATTTACTATTCTTTCTGTCCAGGTGGTTTGTGGTACACTATGATCAAAACAAAACAAAACAAAACAAAACAAAAAACTCTTGTTTCTTCCTCCATTGATTGGTACCAAATTTGTCTTTATTTAGTATGCTTCCATATATGTTTCCTGAGTTTCTTCACTTATATGCATTATGTTAATATATCCACCCTCATTTACCAATCCTTTTTTTGTTAGAGAGGGAGAAGAATTAGGCACAGCTATAGGATTTGATTTCATTAAGTCTCACTGATACTTCTAAGATTAACCCCTCTTTGCATTAGAATTTCCATTTCTTTTTTCTTATTGTCCAGAGGTTTTACTAATGTTTGGATTTTGTCTCTTGTGAATTTATTTCTCCCAGTATCTTTATTCCTTCATCATAGCTATGTTAGCATTAACTCTAGCATTTACCTTTAGTATTTAGTTCTAGCATTGTTTTCTCTGTGTCTCTCCTCTCTCTCTTCCTCTTTCTCTCCTTCTTCACCTTCTCTCCCTTCTTCTCTTTCTCTCTTTCCATGTCTCTTATCTCTCTCTCTTTGTCTCTGTGTCTCTCTCATTCTCCCTCCTTTCCTTCCCCCTCTTCCACACACACATTCAGTCTCCTTAGTTCTTTTTATGAATGCAGATGGTATTTCCTGTCCAAAATCTATTGGGATTGCTTTGGATCATTGAACTACTGAAAAGAATCAAGTCTTTTGTAGTTGATCATCATACACTCATGCTGTTATCTTTCCCATGGTTTTTCCCTTTTGCTCTGATTTTTCTCTTCTAACATGATTCATAAAGTAATGTGTATTAAAAATAAATAAACTTACTGCAACATCTCTAGGGGCAGGAATAGAGAAAGAAGAAAAAAAGGAAAAGATAAATTTTGTTGTATATTTGAAAGAAGTAGCAAATTGTGCATAATAGATTTACAGTTTTCATATGCAATCATCTTTTTTATTGTATTGTGTTATGGAAATGTTTGTTTTATTCTATAAATACAAATAAATAAAAAAAAATAATTGAAAATTATTTTTGATGGACAGAATATTTATTGCATGCTTCCCAGTCATTATAATGGTCAACTGGAATAATATATGTGAGTATGCATAATGCAAACTGTTATTATTGTTAATGATAAATTTCACCCAGAATACTTTGAAAGAGAATCTTTAGTGTCATATTGGAAAAACACAAAATTTAAATAATCAAAAAATAAAGCCTTGCCTTCCTTTCCAAATTTTGATTGAAGCAGTAAGTGATTCATAATAGCTCATACTTTCAAACTGAATACTCATTACTCAAAACTAGTATAAAGAGGAGGAAAAGAAAATTCCTATATTTGCTTTAACAGCTTGCAGCTATCCTAGTATAATCTATTATCTTGTCAGAAAGCTTCATCTATGTAGATGAAGCCAAGACAAATCATTGTGTAGATGTGGGATTCCTTCCTCCATGGAAAACCCCCCAGTGCTAGGAAAGGGTGGAGGTCAGAGTGAGGATAATAGCAATTTGCAAGCAAGCAAGCAGCTTGATGGTTTCGAAACATTTTTTTCTAATGTCTTTTATTCTCATTTAAAAGTGTGGGTGTCTCTTTTCTTGAGTTCTATTATTCATTTGACAGCAGATTGTCTTTGAAACTAGAAGGATCTGTCACCCTAGGAATAAGAGCAATGGGCTGACCACTTATTAATGTTAAGGAGCTAAAAGATATCTGAGGAGGTGTAGATTCATGAAGAGACAAAGGAAGAATTCTGTGACTCCTAGCATAATCTTAATAGCTATAATTTTTTTCAGATTCTTTATAGTTTATTTGAAAAACTGTTTGTCTTTATAGTCAAGGTACACAACTAGGTTATATTGCAGGAGGCAAACGATTCTCTCATTATCACCCCACAACTTGTCAATGATGTTTCCATGGCAGAAGATGCTATTTCCTGTGTTTTATAAATGAAAAGTACAAGGAGCATTTTGTCCCAGAGACTAGTCCATTAGAGTATGCTGCCCTCAGCTCAAAATCTTAATTATAGGGAAATACCTTCTTCCTACTGTTTTTTATTTTGGAAATATATAAGAACATTTCTTTATCTGAGATATAAAGACTAATATAAAAGCATGGAATAAGAATCCTTGATTCGAATGACAGGGAAAGGTAATGCAGAATGTTGGAGGGGATGTGGAAAACAGGGGACACTGATACATTGTTGGTGGAACTGCGAATTCATCCAGCCATTTTGGAGAGCAATTTGGAACTATGCTCAAAAAGTTATCAAACTGTGCATACCCTTTGATCCAGCAGTGTTGCTACTGGGTTTGTATCCTAAAGAGATTTTAAAGAAGGGAAAGGGACCTGTTTGGGCAAGAATGTTTGTGACAGACCTCTTTGTGGTGGCCAGAAACTGGAAACTAAGTGGATGCCCATCAATTGGAGATTGGCTGAATAAATTGTGGTATATGAATATTATGGAATGTTATTGTTCTGTAAGAAATGACCAACAGGATGATGCCAGAAAGGCCTGGAGTGATTACATGAACTGATGCTGAGTGAAATGAGCAGAACCAGAAAATCATTATATACTCCAATAACAATACTATATGATGATCAATTCTGATGGATATGGACCTCTCCAACAATGAGATGAACCAAATCAGTTCCAATAGAGCAGTAATGAACTGAACCAGCTACACTCAGTGAAAGAACTCTGGGAGATGACTATGAACCACTACATAGAATTTCCAATCCCTCTAATTTTGTCTGCCTGCATTTTGAATTTCCTTCATAGGCTAAATGTACACTATTTCAAAGCCCTGTTCTTTTTTTCAGCAAAACAACTGTTTGGTCATGTATACATATATTGTATGTAATTTATACTCTAACATATTTAACATGTATTAGTCGACCTGTCATCTGGGGGGGGGAGCGAAGGGGAAAAATTGGAACAAATGGTTTGGCAATTGTCAATGTTGTAGAATTACCCATGCAAATATTTGGTAAATAAAAACTATTAAATAAATTTAGAAAAAGAACCCTTGATTCTTCTAACTTTCTGTGAGTTCTTAGGATGGAAATTAGCACAATCTGGGGAATTCTTAGTGTGTCTTCAGAGATCATTCAGGATGTTTGTATTGGAGGAAGGTTGGGGAAAGATTTATATTTGATGTCATTTATTTTTCTTTAAACACTTTATTATGAAAAATGGAACTATTCAATGGAATGATATATGAGGATGTCTCATTTTGATAGTCAGAAAAAGAAGTGGTTACTTTTACTTCTTGTCCCTTTTATACTAGGGCAATACTTTTTCTTCTTCAAGCATAGGATCATAGCATGAGGCTATTTCTTCTGAAATTTTTACAATATTTTAAACAAGTAATTACTTGTTTCAGATGCAGCTTTAGGGGATGAAATGACTTTAGATTGGGGAAGATAAAAAGTGGACTGTCATCAAGAGACCACAGATTTAAAACTGGAAACAACCTTAGAGATCATCTAATCTATGTCCCTAATTTCACAGAGATAAAACTGAGGTCCAGAGAAAAATAAATTGCAGGGCTTAGATATGAACTAATTTTCTAAATCATCAATGCAAGTCACTTCATCTCCTTTGGCTTCCACTTCATTTGTAAAAGGGAGACAATGGCATAGACCTCTAATGTCCTTTCAGCTTTAAAATCTATTAAGATTGGAATCCTATTAGAATGTTTTTTCCTTCCCCTCAAATTCCTTATCAGCTCCAATGTTTAGAATCCAAGATGGCTCTTCAGACCTTTTCTGTTTTCCTTAAATTCTTGATCCAGCCTTCCCTTTGCCCATTGCTCCATAGATGGAGACAAGTTACCAGGAGCTCCTCATGTAATCGCTTTTCATCTTTTCATCTCAAGATCTATCTGTTCATCTTTCCCTCTATAGTTTCAGACAAAGAGAAGTGGCTTTTATCTTTCTTGTATTCCCTCTATGATTTTTTTCATCTCCATTTCAGGGGCCCTTCTTCTATATTTAAACTCCTCACCAGTATGTTAAATCTCCCCATTTCAATAGTCGTTTCTTTGCTGTTATTCATTCTTTTGCTCACCTTTTCTGTTTTAAAATAAAGAATAGACTTTTTTAAAAGTTCATTTGACTCTGCTACCTTTTATGATTTTTCCTCTGTTAGGAAGCTTCTTCAAATTGCACATTCTAAATCTATGACATCATCTCTTCTCTTCTTCTATATAGTCTAGTTTCTGCTCTAACTGTTCTTCTGAATTTGCCATCTTAAAAGTTTTTAATAACTTTCTTCTAGTCAAATACAATAGTCTTTTGGCAGTTCTCATGTGAGAGGGAAACTGGTTGGCAAACTCCTTGGGCAGGACCTTATCATATATATTGGTACCTTGATGAAGAACTGATTTTATGCCAGTCACTCTTATAAATAAAAATAGCTATTATTTTAGAAGGGAAGAAAAACTTTCCATTGATTAGAATAGTTCTATTACTCAGTTCCTAGTTAATCATTTCAACTCAAACATTTTTATTAAATATCTGCTATTTTAAGGAATTGTATTAGGCTAGGACTTACCATGATAGATCTTTCAGTGTATAAATACAAAATAATTTGAGGTAGGAATAAGTTTTAACTACTGAGAGAGAGAACAATCAAGAAAAGCTTCTTTAGGTGGGAAGTGACAGATGCCTTAAACCTTGGGAAAAGCTAGGAATTCTTTCAAAATACCTGAGAAACATAATTAGTAGTCAAATGGTTGATTAGTGAACATGGAATCAAAGCAGAGGAAGTTGGATAGTCTTGAGGGATATTGCCAATTCTGTATCTTTCCCTTGTGTAACATTAGATAAACACTGACAAAATCTATCTCATTGACTCACTTTTTCTAGACTATATGCACCTCTCTGAACTTCTATTGTGATATTACTTTGGAAATAACTGATTAGTTCACAGTTGTCTTCATCAATCCTATTTTTTTCTTGGTGAAATCTAGGAAGTACATGCTAAGAGGCCTAGTAATTATGGTACAGATCTCAGAGACAGGAAGACCTAAATTCCAATTCCACTTTTTACATTCACTGGTTATATGACCTTGGACAAGCCATTTAACCTTAAAATGCAACTCATGGAGATCATCATACTCATACCACCTACCTCACAAGAAATGAGGAGGTAATTAGGGCTCAAATGAGGTAATTCATGAATACTGTGCAAGCTTTAAAGCCTTATGGAAAATATCAAGTAGTGATGTTTTAAATGTTTATTTTTTTAAACTGAAGGGTTGCAACCACATATAAGATTAGGTAATGGAATATGGGAGGGGAGTCACAAAATTATGATTTATTATCAGTAAATGTTAGATTTGTATACCTATTTTATGTTATACACCTAGGGTTGTGCAAAAGTCTCAGGCAAGAGTGGTCACAAATGGAAAAAGTTTACAAAAAAAGTTTACCATGATCTAATCAGACTCATCGTTACAATCCATCTTTAAAATTGGGGAATTGTGCCTATAGTTGTTCCTACTAGTTCAAATTTCAGAAGATAACATTTTCTGATTTTTTCCCATCAAATAACAAATATTTAATAAGTATCTATTATGTGCCAGGCACTGTGCTAAGCACCAAGGAATATTGTTCAGTCATGTCTGACTCTTTGTGATTCTATTTGGTGTTTTCTTGGCAAAAATATAGAGCAGGTTTACCATTTCCTTCTCCAGCTCATTATACAAATGAAACTGAGACAAATGGTTAAGTGACTTACCAAGGGTCATATAACTAATAAGTATCTGAGACCAAATTTGAATTCAGAAAGGCGAGTCTTCCTAACTACAACACCTAGCTGCATTTCTTAGCATTACATTTTATAACAGAGTAGTATTCTGTCACATATACCTCAGCCTTTCTCCAATTGATTGACATCCCTTCAATTTCCAAAAAGAGATGCTTTAAATTTTTTGTACAAATAGATCCTTTTCTCTTTTCTTTTCTTCCTTCCTTCTTTCCTTCCTTCCTACTTCCCTTTTTGGTGGGATATAAGTTAATAGAAATATTGTTAAGTCAAAGGGTTTATTCAGTTTTATAATTCTTTGAGCATAGTTCCAAATTGCTCTCCAAAATGGTTGGAGCATTCCACCAACAGGGCATTAGTGTCTAGATTTTCCCACGTCTCTTCCATCATTTGTAATTTTCCTTTTCTGTCATATTATCTAATCTAACAGATATGAGATGCTTTTAATTTGTATTTCTATAATCAATGGTGATTTAGAACATTTTAAATATGACTGTCAATAACTTTAATTGCTTTATCTGAAACTGTCTTCCATATTCTTTGAGCATTTGTCAATTGGGAAAAGACTCATTTTCTTATAAATTTGATGTAGTTCCCAATATGTTTAAGAAATGATGGCCTAGGAGTTTATGCAAGGGATTAAGGAGTTTACATGTACACCAAGAATTCTCTTTTTTGATCGTTAGCACAATAAAGCATTCAGTTACTCAGTAAGAAATAAGCAACTATATCTTTTGTAGGCAGAAGAAAACAATATGCTCCTAACTAATAATATACTGTAAGATCATAGGTTTAAGAGCTGGAAAGAACCTTGGAGTTTATTAAGTCCAGCTCCCTTATTTTATAGAAGAAGAAACTGAGGTCGAGGTTAATTGATTCACTCAGGCAGTAAATGGCAAAAGTGAGACTTAAAATTCTTCTGATTCCAGATCCCATTCTTTCTCCATCATTAAGCCATCTCTCTACTATTTTGCAAATTTGGCTATTCTTATGATTAATAAAATATAAATTCATTTCAAAGCATTATAGAATCCACAATTTTTTTGTAATTATGTATTAAATCAACTACCATTGATGTAACATACACATATACACACAAACTCAAGAAGGTGTAGTATAAGAATTTACTAGAAATCACTGTACTTCATTCATTTCTTTCATGACTCCAGCTTTTAGACTTAGGCTTATTATTGCCAAATTTACCTACTGAAGCCCCTCTCACTTAAAGTTAAGTGTCATATCTCCATCTGAAAGATCTGGTTGGTCTCCCTTCAAACTCAAAAGCCTCCTTACCTGATTTTCTGTCTGGTATTATCCTACTACTGGATTTTCATTATTGTTATCATGTACTCAACAACATATAAATGGTTCCAATTTGCTTGTTAAAATTATAGAAATTTAGAACTTTTGAGATTCCATTTTCCATATATAGAAATCGAAGATCATGGAGTTTTTATTTTTTTAAATAACTCAAAAAGTTGCTATCAGAATCAGGATAGAACCCAGAAAATTCTAAAGTACTATTATGGAACTATTTAATAGTGTTTTCTACCCAGTCTTTTCCTTCTTTGCATAAAAGTACAAGCTGTATATGTTGCTATGTGTATATTAGAATCTGTTTAATTTCTTCCTTTTATCTCCCTATCTGGATGTGATGCTTCCCTCTTCTCCTCCCCTCCCTCTCTGAATTGATTCTCATAACTTTTATCATAATCTAAATTTTATATTATCATCTTTACTAGATAACAAACTCCTCATTTTCTTATCCTGACCTTGAATTCATTTTCTAAACTCATGTGCTCTTATCTCTCTTCATTCCCTTCCTTCTGTCTCTTCTCCTTCCCTTTTTTCTCCTTTCTTCATCTTTCCCCTTCTTTCCTTCCTCTCTTCCCCCCTATAATTTTTTCACTCACTCTCTTTCCCCCATGCCATCTTTCCACAAAGTCCTCTCCCTAGCCAGCTCAGACTCTGAAAAAAAAGATTCCTCTTTTGGGGGCACATTTGGACATATATTGTTTAGGATTATGCCCCTGGGGGAATAAAATAGAAAGGACAGAGGTAGTTGTTGAATGAATCCTTACATGGGATTAATTTTATACTCAACTTCAGGAAGGTAGCATTGTTGTTTGGTTTAAACCCTATTTTTAATGCCTCACTACCCATCTGGAAAATATCCACTCTGGCCCTGAATCTCCTTTTGTAAAATGAGGGAGTTGAACCAGATGGCCTTTGATATCCTTTGTAGTGGTAAATCTGTGATTCTATCACTTTAAGATAAATAGACCGATAGCATCTGCAAATAAAGAGATCAACATATGTTCTGGCTGAACTACAATTGAACCAAACCATGATTTTAATTATTATATAGAGATTTTAATTAATTTATAGTATGGTTAAAATAATCTAATATGAAAGTGGATTTAAATACTTTCACTAAATTTCCTTGGATAATTATCATACATATAATTATTATAATTATTATGATAGATAATAAAGAAGCTATATTTTCTTAGGTACTTAGATCTAGTTTTTTTATGATAATATGGAGTCTTTGACTCCTGATTCATTGCTGCTGAATTATGTCTTCTCAGCTTATAATTTAAACAGAGGTTTCAATCAATCAGTTAGTCAACAAGCATTTTTAAAATGCTTACTATGTCCCAAGCAATATGCTAAGTGTTGGAAATACAAATACAAGTCAAAAGAAAGTTTCTGCCCTCAAGAAGCTTACATTCTAATGGGTGAAAACATCACCTAAAAGGAAGCTGAAGAGGACAGGGGAGAAGGAGAAAGGTAGGATATAGGAGTGGAAATCTTAGGGGGATATGAAGTAGTGATTGTGGCTTGGTGAGAAATAAAGAAATGAATCCATTGGGTGCCCTATTTAATTAAGGTTCTGGGAAGCCATCTGATCGGAGAAGAGGAGCTGAAGGACCCAGAGGTTATTTCCAAGGTGTGAATTCCAAGGAGAAAGTGATCTTCCAGGATGAAGAATTTCTTGGAGCTTGATGAAGCAGTTGGGATTGCAATCAAAATCATCTGGTTTAAGCCTTTCATTTTTATAAAATTGGTTTGATTCAAATCATATGCACCTAATATTTCATGGATACAATTTGCTACAGTCTGTGTTAGATAATCTATATATTTGAATTGCTTAGGGAAACTTTAAGGAGGTTGTAGACACTTTGATGTTAAAATTCAGTTGGCTTTACCTCAAATATGATGGTACAAAGAATTTTTTCCAGCTTCAAGTGTTCTCCAAGTGGCCTTATTCAGCTTGCTTACACATGCACTTGTAATGGGGCTAAGAATTCAACTGTAAAGCTTTATTGACATTCATTTTGGTGACTATGGTAATTAGAATAAACAGGAGCAAGAGAAACTGAAAAGATTCAAGGACTTTATCCTTGCATTTTTACACTTGTCTTGCTCACCAAGGTTATACAAATAGGATTCATGCACTTTTAAATTTTAGTAGTATTTTTTTATTTTCTAAATACATGTAAAAATAGTTTTCAAAATTCATATTGTAAGATTTTGTGTTCCAATTTTTCTCCCTCCTTCCCTCCCTTAACTCCCCTCTCCCCAAGGAGTAAGTAATTTGATGTAGGTTAATGTATACAATACTTTTAACTATGAGACAAGGGGACTGTGTGTGGCAAGGGGACAGGTGGGGGGGTGGTTGGTAATGAAAGGGTTAAGAAGATGAATAATGAGCTGACCTCTGGAAGTTTACATGCTCTTAAAGGAGATACTATGCCTTCTTCCTCTCCTCACTGATACTAGAACTGGAAAAAAGATTTATAAGCATAAACAAACAAAAGAACAACAGTCTAGTAGAAAAAGGATTTTGTTTTAGTGGCAAAAATTTCACTGTTTTCCCAGGACTAGGTAGTTCCTCCTGAATAGACAATTATTAACTAGGGTTTAAAAAGAAAAGTTCTCACATAGGCAGTATCCATTACAGGGAGAAGGATTGTATGCAACTTAGTATCAGTGCCTTCCTCAAGGATCCTCTCTAACTGTTGATACTCTACCTAGACTCTGCTAAATGTAACCATAACTATAAATTTATATCTAATCTTAACTGGGTCTTCATATATCAAGTTAAATATTGTATTCCTCTCTAATTGATTCACTTGTCCCATACTCTATGGCAACTCTTTCAAAACTTCTCATAGCCTTCTGTTCTTTCCAAAAGACCTTACATCTGAGAATCTCATCTCATACTTTAATGAAAAAATTGAAACCATTTTGTAAAAGCTTCTCTGCCCCAATCTCACACCATTCAGATATCTTTTCCTGTATCTCTACTTTACTTTCATGTAAAAAGGTGGCATTTCTTTCCTAGGCCACCATTCTACATATGTCCTTGATCAGTCTTCTGCTGACTTCACTTGCATATTACCACCCTCATTCCTATCTTCTCCAATTTCCCCTCTTTTCTGGCTCCATCTCTAATACCTAAAAACATGTTCATATCTTCTTTATCCTTAAAATATCCTTCATTTGATCTTATTGTCCCCACTATCTTTTGTCCTATATCCTTCCTCCCCTTTATGACTAAACTACTTGACAAATATTTTTCAGATCTCAGAGGTCATTGTTGATTATTTCTGTTGCTCAAGATGACTCTGGATTTAAGGTTTTTGGGCATCATAATATTTATTTTTGTTTTTAAAAATAGATTTTATTCATGCCTTTTGTTATTCCATTACCTATATTTCCCCCTGTATTTTTCCTCCATTCCTTTTCCAGAGATCCATCCCTTAGATATCAACTTTCTCACCTTAATCCCTTTTTCCCTTCCCCTCCTCCAAACATTTCCATATGACAAAGAATATTTATTACTGCAAATTTTAAGTCAATTTAATAGTTGCCAAGAAACTAATCTGTACAATCATTTTTTAACAAAGCTATATAAGAAAAGACTAGTCAAAAACAGTTGCAAAATAGTGTTCCTTTTATTCCTACTACCATAAGCTATTCATATCTGAGTGATAACATGTTATTTTAAGGATGAAATCTTCATGGATTAAAATTTGACTTTACAACCTAAGATGGTCAAAGGCATAAATAATACTTAATTTTTTCCCCAAAGGTTCAAAAAATGTAAATCTTCCCTTTTCTCTCTTCTTCTGTTTCACTTTTCTGAGTACTTAACCAGGACACTTAGTAAAAGCCTGTTCATTCTTCCAGCATCCTAATCTTGGAATTTTTCATGAGTCTAAGCCATCTCACCAGAATTTTTCTAAATTAATCTCTTTGATCTGCTACAGAGAAACTGCCACATAATTGTTTCTCTTTTTCATTTGCATATTCTCTTTTAGATGGCTTAGAAATATAATTAATGTTAAAGAGCCTGAAAACACTAAGTAGGAAGCAAATTTTATGCTGAGCATTACTACTAAACCTGCTTTTGGAATACCTGGAATAGTATTGAATAAACCTAGTCCCGTTACTTTTCTCTTCAACTCCAAAGGAAAATATTTGTAATATAGCCTAAATGTTTCCACATGTATCTTATGGCATTTCATTTAAGTATTTGCACATGTCTGTAAGAATCTTTGATGGAAGTACTGAATATGAAATGTAAGAGGCATAGAGCTCCATAGAGCACAGTTCTATAGGGAAATGAATCTCTCTTAATACTCTGGGCCTAGTCCATTGAATTGACGGTTGCACTATAACAGGGACTTCTTGCTAGAAGCTAGAAGGAAAGTTACAAATCAAGTTTCCAGGGGAGTTTTCAGAGTACTGAAATGTCAGTGGCAAAGATGGTAACCAGATCTATTTTGTATTTTTATATGTTGCTAAAGCAAATATCCATGCTGTTTAGTTGCTTTGCTGATTGTCTGGGGCTAAATATACTATCATGTCAGCTGTAAATGGGGTTAATTTTGCGTCTTCTTTGATTTAACTTTTCTTTTCTTATCTTATTGCTGTAGCTGGCATTTCTAGAACTATCTCAAATAATAGTGGAAAGAAGAGGATATATTTGCTTACTCCTGTTCATACTGGTAAATCTTTTGTGGTATTATGTTATAAACAATCCTCAGTTTTTTATTTGAAATATATGCTTTTGATCATATTTTTAAAGGGTCCTTCTATATTTTTGTTTTTTTAAAGGTTTCTAATAGAAATGTGTGGTATTCTGTTATAAATTACTTATACATTTCTTGAATCATATACTTTTGTTTACTTTGTTTATGATATTATAATAACTTTCATTGTTATCCCAACATCCCAGGTATGAATCTAACTTGATCATAGCAAATCATTTATTTATTTTTGTGCTCTCCTTATAAGGATTTATTGTAAAATTTTCCATTAACATTCATTTGTGACATTGGTTTGTATTTCTTTTTCTACATACAGTCTTATCTCAGTTTGAGTATCAGAATCATATTTGTATCACAAAAGGAGCTTCCAAGAAATGTATTTTCTTGTGTGTCTGGTTTTTTCATTAAAAAGATATTTTGTACTATTGGTATTTTTTTAAAGTTCTGCCTTCAAAATTTTGTGTTTCAAATCTTTCATTCATTTTTTCAGATGTCTTGCTTTTTTCAGAGAATATCTGCCCTTCTCCCCCAAAAAATTCTCTCATCCTTCACTCAAACCAGGATTTCTGCTTGAAAAATTTTAATTGTGTCCTAATTTCTTTACTGTTTTCTCTTAAGTCTTTGTTAATCTGTGTTATTCTGAGGGTTCTTAAAGTTGGATTTTTTTGTTATGTCTGAGAAGCTTACAGAATTTGTTACGATACCATCAGCTTTCTCATATTTCTTAGATTGAACTACGTATGCTTTGAGATTGTTCATTTCTTCAAATACTTGCCAATTTATTCTTGCTAGCTTTTTGTGGTCTTGCTAACATTTTCTAATTTTTCTTGTTTGCTGAAAATTTGTTTTATATTTAAATTTATTCCTTTCTGAAGACTCACTGCAGTTGTGTCAGCCCAACATATTGTTAAATGTATATTAACCATTTTGGAAATCATTTATTTATTACAATTAAATAAAAATGTCAAACGATGAAAATAATAAAAATAACTCTTTTTATGCCTGCTAGACTGCTACCCATAAAAGTAGAGATCCTTTTAAATCAAATTCTACATATTATCCAGAATCTAGTTCATGGTTCTACATATAAGAAACACCAGTAAATCTCAACTGAATTAAATGGATTTGTCTATCACTTCCCACTGGGTTTTATTAGTAAGATAATAGAAATATTTATGATTTATGTGGGTTTATTTTATATCTTGCCTACAAATTTGCAGGATATAAAGTTGTTAATTGTTTTAATTAATTTTAATATGATTATTTGTGGTTTTATAAATAATCATATTATTTGCAAAAAGCAAAAATTACATTGCTAACTGATAACTGAATTGAGTTGAATTAATTGTGCTCCAATGTCACTAAATTCAAAGTTTTCACTTCAAATAAAAAAAAAACTGTGTTTACTTGAGATCATTCCTGATTCTTAGAATTCCTTTTTCTGGCAGTAATCTACTTCACTCATGAAAATACATGAGTTGTTTGTTATTTTTCTTGTACTATCTAATAAAATCCTGGAAATTGCATCTTCTGAGATTTCTGTATTTATTTTCCAGCCATTGGCTTTATGGTGCTTCACTGGCTCTGATAATAAAGTTCAGGATAGCAACAACCTGCTTGGAAAAGGTCAGCCTGAATGGCAATCATCCAGGAAGTTTTGCTTCCATTGAGGGAATACCACAGGTGGCCCCAGTGGCTCTGGTTTCTTTTTAACTTATCCTCTTTCACTGTTATCTAAGTCTCTCTCTCTCTTCAGGTAACTCCAGCAATGAATTTTCCTGCCAGCTTCATCTTGCCCTGAACTGACCCTCTGTATTCTTATCCCAGTCCCCTACTTCACCAAATATCCTTTCTTCTTCTAGCTAAGTTATTTTCTGGGTGCAAGTTAAGATGGCAGATCTAGGAAAATTATAGGAAAGAGTTTGACTGTGATCTCAATGAAAAAGGACCCTTTAGTTGTCAGATAAAAACTGCTTCTTTGAGTACTATATAATTCTTTTAAAGCAGAGAGGGAAAAAACTACAATAAGGCATTTTCCACTCTACCATGAATTCAGTGTCTAGACTCAGAGACATCCCAGTTCCTTCTATCATAGATGCCTAATGACTACATGAGCATACTGCTACCAAATCATCTTCTAAGTGTCATATGCTTCAAAAATAGGAATCTGGCTTCTTGGGAAAATATGAGAACAGTTCTTCCTCCTTCCATATTTTTATCCTTTGATGTATCTCTGATCCCGTTGTTATGGATACTCTCTCAAGGGATGGAGATCACAACTCTTCTAAGCTTTTCCTTTCCATGTAGCACTTGTCTATCAAACCATCAAACCAAAATACAGGATAAAATAGAATTAAATCATAGATCTGGTACACAATGTAAGAATAAGTTTACTCAAAAGAAGAAAGAGCTAAACTCAATATTAACTCCCTTGTTTAGTGTTATTCAGACATTTTCTCACAGAATTATTCCAAATAGTTACAAGTCTTATGTATTGTTGCCTTTTTTAAAATAAATAAATAAATAAATAAGTATGCTCTCTGCTCAAATTTCAAATTCTTTTGCAGATTTTCTAAATATTATTGTTCATATGTATGTAGTAGTAGGAAAACAAACTATTCCAATGACCCCCCAAAAAAAGTGTATTACCCAATGAGCATTTTTATCTTTCAGTCTTCCCTCCTCATATCTAATCAATTACCAAACACTATTTTTTCTACTTCCACAGAATCTCACCTTACATTCACACATTGGCTCTCATTCACACTTTTGTTCAGGATCTCATCATCTCATACCTAAACTTTTGAAATAGCTTCCTAATTAGTTTTCCTACTCCAATATTTCTCTTTCCAGTTCATCTTTGACATAGTTTCCCTGCTTTCTTTTTCTCTCTTCTCCAATTTATCAACCAGAAAGCTGCCAAATTGACTTTTCTGAAGCACAACATTTTCTGCTCAAGAAATTTCCCCTTATTCTCTTTTGTCTTAGGGTAAAATCCAAAACTTTCTCTGTTTGCCTTTCTGGCCCTTCCCAATCTCACTCCAGCCTATCTTTATAGACATTTTTCATTTTGGTGTTCATTGTTGTTTAGTCATTTTAGTCGTTTGTGACTCTTCACAACCCCTTTTGGAGCTTCTTTGTCAAAGTACTAGAATGGTTTGCCATTTCCTCCTTTGGCTCATTTTATAGATGAGGAAACTGAGGCAAATAGGATTAAGTGACTTGGCAGGGACACACAGGAAGTGTCTGAGCCTGGATTTGAATTTGGGTCTTCTTGACTCCAAGCCTGGTGATCTATCTACTAGGCTAGCTGCCTTATTTGTATTCTCTATTCCAGCCAACCTCATCTACATGTCTTCTATGTGACATCCCACCTATCTTCTACATGCTTTGTACAGGCTGCCCCTCATATCTGGAATGTTCTCCCTTCTAAAATAAACCTTTCCCAGCCTCTCCCTCATTACTTTGTAATTTAGTTATATATGTGGTTGTGATTGGGTTTTTTTTTAATGTACTTATCTTGCCTTCCTTATTGTCTTATGCCTGGTACACAGTAGGTGTTTAATAAATACTTGTCACATGGTAAGTGGATCTCTGTTTCAAGCATTTAAATATGTAAATTATCATCATAATTTTGACAGTGAATAATTTTATAGTGTGATAAGTGTTTCAGTGTCAACTTTAAATGGCATAAATAAAAGGTAATAATACTGGGTATTTCTCTAGAGCAATCACTTTTCTCTGCCCAAATAGCAGACTTGACAGCAGTTATAGCCATCTGTATTCATGCTAATTACTGTTTCAAATCAATGTATTTACAAAGGGAAATTGCTACAGAAAAGAAAAGCTCTGGGGTGGGCATATGGTGGTTAGGTCTCAGGTTTCTTTTCTTTCTGATGTTTTGATTTCCTTGTGTGTATCTTAGTTCATCCTCAGAGTCATATCATTGTCTCACCATGTGTGGTTAGTGGGTAGCTGAGGAGTTGGCTCTCAGAATTTTTTATTTTAATTGTTTTGGGAGGGAATGTGGAGAGGAACTGAGCATGGTCAGATGCCACTGTGGAAAATGAGTGCAAATAAAGGCAGTGAAGGCAAAATGCCAGTTGCTCAGAAAAAAAGTGAATTTGGAGCAGTAATTAACCAGCAATTCAAAAGGAATTATGGGATCACAAAGCAAATTACTGTGATTAGAGAAGTACTTGTTCTCCCACCAGTCTGTCACCACATTTTTACTCCGGATGGGTTTTTGCTTCTGAGAAAATAATTGATGTGAGTTAGTTATATGTCTCAGAAAGCACACACAAAGACCTTTGAGGGCATGTTTGCATGTGCATATGCAAGCCTCTGTACCTTTCAGAGTAGTTAATTTGTGACTCAAGCTTCTGAATCTGTGGGTCACTTTGTGGGTAGATTTGGTATTCTTTATATCTCCACATGGTAGCTCCTTTATAGAGGACAGCATTGTACTGATTGGGGAGAGGGGAGGAAGGAAGGGGAAGCCAGTTAAAATCTCTGAGCCTTACTTTGCTCATCTGGAAAACAAAGATAATGATGCTTATAACTCTTGCCTTTGTGCAATCACAGTGTAGATTTAGAACTGACAGGTTTCTTGGCAGTCATCCAATTTAATCTCCTCATTTTACAAGACAAAGAAACAGACCTAGAGAGGTTACATGACTTATTCAAGATCATATAGGCTTTTCCTGCTTGGGGAAAAAAGGCAGCATCCAAACTTAGAGTTATTTTAAGGGTCAAGTAAGACTGGGAACCTTAAAATACTATATAAGTGTCATTTGTTTAATATTAACCCTAAGGTGTAGTAAGAAGATATATAAGATCCAACTCTCAGAAGTTTATAGGATCACTGATTTAGGGATAAAAGGGAGGACCTTAGAAGTCATTGAACCCAACCTCTTCATAGTGCTCTCAGGGAGACTGAGATACAAGGAGAATAGGGTCATACAGCTAGTAAGTGTCTGAGGGAAAAAGAGCTCAAATCCATTTCTTCCTAATTCTGGGGCCAGTGCTTTATCCACAATCCTTTCTTGCCTATTAATTGGCTTCACTTAGAATCATTTTATATTGCTTGACTTTTTAGCTATCTTTTCCTTACGTCACTTTCCTCATTACCAAGAATTAAAAAATGGTGTTAGTGGTAGTAGTGATGTAGTTGGGGGGGGGGGCGGAGGAGAGGACATGGACAGGGTGATTAGGGCTTCCGTTGTAGCCATTTGATGAAAATTCAAGCAACACTATTGTTCTATTGGTCAGTTTTAATGAAGTCCTTTGAATTTGACACTTATCATTCTCAAAAAAAGTGTTAGTTCTAGCCACACCTTCCAAATGGTCATATTCTTTGTAACACAAGCATCACAAGTTCCCAACATCATACTTTCTCTTGTCCATGCTCATGACAGAGATGAGTCTTCAAGATAATTGAACTCTTGGAATTCTCATGCTATAGCAGTGGCCTTTGAAGGCTTTGTGATACTTAATATACTAGAAAATGAAGTGGTTGGAGATGTTACTCAAGAAAGCATCAGGTAATGCTTATTTTCACAGGTGCATTCAGTTCCATATTTCTCTGAATAACAAGAATTTTGAATATTCAGCCTACACTTTGCAGTTGTTTGGGCTTTTAAGTCACTGTACATCCCATAAATAAAAACAAGACATCTGACAGTGTACAAACTTCTGCTTTTGTTTTCATAAGCAACCATGCAGTGTTATGGAACTGAGATTTAAGGTTAAACTCTTTAGAATAGCTGTTCAAAGTGCTCCAATTTTGGTTTAAAAGCATCTTCAAAGTAATACATGAATAAAACAAGAGAGATTATAATGAATACTGTAATGCTTAAAAAATTTAAGTGAACTTTAAAAATACCTATGAATAGGAAAGAACTGGGGAAAATAATAAGCATGTATTAAGCACCTCTTATATTAGGAATTTTGCTAAATGCTTTTATAAATATTACCTTATTTTAGAGAGAAGCACAGTTCCACTTCACCTCAATTATCATGGGCAGAATTCATTCTATGCCAGATTTTATTTCCTTATATCTTCTTTGAAAAGAGGGAGGAAATGCAAATATTTATATTGAAAAGCCCATGTTCCTGGGATATTTATTGAATTTGGTTTATAGTTAAGTTACTTCTTCAAGCATTTTTTCCCCATCTCTGCCTAGCAAAATAATTAGATAAGTGATTTTAAATTGTTATAAGAAAGTAGTCACAAATCTTGTGATCATTTGAAATTATAAGAATTTAGGCTTTTCTTGTTCATAATTTAATAAAAGCATGCGATTTGGTGAAGGATGACTGGTTTCAGCGTCTTATTGACACCCAATAAAAAAGTTTTATTCCTAATGTGACATTTTCTAGCTATATGATCATGGCCAAGTCATTCAACATAGTTTTGCCTCATTTCCTTATCTATCTAGAACAAAGATAATGATAATATTTGAAATAGTATGTATAAAAAAACTTTAAAACTATATTAATGTCAATAATTATCATGAGTTTGTTAGGTGTCCCCTAGAGAGAAAAAAGTTTTCATGTTAAATATTGGTAATAAAAATGTTTAATGTCTTTACTTTTTGTTTTCTTTGCCTCTTGTTACTAAAATGTACTGATATCATTTTAAATAGTTGTCTCATGATATTAAATTTCCATATTTAATAAGTGAGAAGTACTTATTAGCAATGTAGTAGATAAATGTATGGAATCCAAATCAGAAAGATTTTTTCAAATTCTATCCCTGATACAGACTAGTTTTATAAATATGGACAAGTCATTTAACTCCTTTCCATTTTCTTAAGACTCTGAAATTACAAAGAAGCAGCAATCTGCCTCAGTGGAAGAACTTTCCATACCAAGACTTTTTAATGGATGAAGCTATAAGTTCAGACTGCATTTTTAAAATTAAGAGGCTTTAATTTTTTCAAATACTACAAAATATTCTCAAAATAATTAGCGATTCTTTATATCGTACCTTTCCAGAAAAAGAACCAAGAACTTTAAACTCTTGTTTTGCAAAACAGGTAGTAAATTGGGTGTAAAGTAAATGAAATACCCTTTCAAGGTATCTTTATGGGAACATTTAGTAAATGTATTACAAAGACATATAATATCTATAAATATAAATTTTTTTAATATCTATAAAAACTCATGAGGCTTCCAATGGGGCATAATTTTTAAGGAGTAGGCCATTTGGGCAATAGCATGTAATTTCTTGTTCATCTTTATCATTTTTAATTTATGTGACTTCACCGATTCATTGTAGCATGGAGCTATTCCGTGGTTCTCAAAGGTTATGACAAAGAATTACAAGTCCTGGCAGGTTCTGCCAAACTAGAAAGACTTCAGGATATTGGCGTAAAGATAGATTATATATCCTCCCAGGGTGACATAATGGGTAGAACACCAGGATTGGAGTCAGGAAAGTTCAAAAGTGACCTTAGACACTTAGTAGCTGTATTGCTTTGAGCAAATCACTTAGCCTCTGTGTGTCTCCATTCTTTCCATTGTAAAATAGAGTTAATAATAATAGCACTTATCTGGAAGAGTTGTAAGGATCAAAAATGAGATGATAATTGTAAAGTATTTAGCACAATGCCTGGCATGTAGTAAGTACTACATAAACATTAGCAATCCTTTTCAATAACTAATCTACAGACACATGGAGAACCTCATTGCTAGAAAACTGACTATTAGGTTTTTAAATTTTTTCAATTAAAAATAATTTGATTTTGTGATATTTAATATTTTAAAATAGATAAATGATAGGCTCTGGTTATGTGGCTTATGAGTAGCTAAATTTTGCCATGATGAGGTGGATTCCATCATATATTGAAGTTAAATAGCATCACCACAAAACAGAAATTATGTCTAATTACCTAGTAATCAGAATATATGTTTTCTAGTATATATTTCATGCTTATCTTCCCTTCTTATTAAATGTAATTCAACACAATAAGCATTTGTTAAATAAATTGTTAAATAAAAATTAAACTACTCTTTCTCCCAACTACTTGTTGGGGATGGAGATAATATGTATATGGATAAATAAATGTGAAATATGTAGCATAAAAAATAATTGGTGGGAGTAGGGTAGAAACATTAACAATTGGGCAGTGAAACAATTGGGCAATAATGAAAACAACAAAGTATTCATACTTTTTCTCAAGCATTGAGTACTTCCATTATAAGGTACAGTACAGAAGGCTTTCTTGCCTATCAGATTTAAAACTACATATTTAAAACAAGAATTTTCATTACAGAAAACTTGTAATTTTTTAATGCAAGGGGCAGACTGTAAAAGTGGTATTTTTATGCCAGAAACAAAAGCCCTGATTTGTCTTTCCTATTTTTTACTCCAGCTATCAGGGGAAGAGGTCTATGAAATGGATTGAACCTTCTGCTTATCTCTTTTGCAGATTCTGAAGTATTAGGAAAAAGTATAGGATAACAGTATATTGAGATCATATTGAGGTGAGGCAATTCTGAACAAAGATTGAAGAGGGAAAAGTCTGCTTAGAAAGGTTTCCATCCTAAAATATTGAGAAAGTCTAGGGATTTTAAAAGATTTTTCTGTCTTCACAATAACATTAGAGTAATATATTAAGAAAAAAAATTTTTTTCACTGTGACCTAGTTGGAGGAACACCAAGAATGCAAGAAAAATTCAACATTAGTTCAACAATTAGCAAAAATAATCATATAACAACAAAAAAAATAACAACATATTATTTCAATCAGAGCCCAAAAAAAAGATTTTTAAAGTGATACAGCACTTATTTAGGTTAAAAAACAAGAATGGAGAGGTTTTCACTTGGTCTCTCTCACTCTTTTTCTTGCACTCAATTCTCTCTCTCTCTCTCTTTCTTCCTCCCTCCCCTCTCTCTCTTTACGTGCGAGCGCACACACACGCACACTTATGTATGTATATCTATAGTAATAACTAGCATTGTTTTCAATGGAGAAATACTAGAAGTATACCTTATACAAACATGGGAAAGCAAAGATGCTACCTTCTTTTTACCATTATTTGACATAACTCTGAAATACTAACTAAAGAATGAAGAACATAAATTCCAAAGATATAAATATTGATAAAGAAGTGGTACAGATATTTTCCTTTGCAAGTAACGATATATCCATAAAATTCCAGGGAATCATCAGATTGAGATAATTGAGATAATTATCTTAAATAAGTGAGTAAAATACAAAATAAGCCACAAACTTTTCATTATTTCTTTTAATATTAACACAAATTTAAAATGTAAGAAATTCCATTGAAAAAATACAAAAAGCATAAATTGAAATTAGCTAATAATAATGCACATGAAATTTATACTGAGTGTACCAAAAATCTTAATGCAGTTCTAAGCTTCAGTAGCCATCAAAGACTACACTGATATTGTTGGAATACCTTATATGATACAATTATAAAATACTTATTGTAAAAATAAAATGCAATCAAATCATTAGAGATTCATTGTTCATCCAATACAATAAAATAAATTCCAATACAATAAAAATGGGAATGTTACATAAATTAATTTAGATTTCATTCTCTACCAGATTATTGAAGTGATACTGTATAGAGCCAGACAAAACAAATTTTCATGTATGAAATTATAAAGTTCATTTTTAAAAACAAAAATCCTGAAATCTCAAGAGAACTCATGAGAAAAAGTATGAATCAACAGAATATACACACCTCAGATTTTATTATAATCCATTATTTGATATTCATTATTATTGATACATATGAGATAAGTAAGAAAGAATAATCAATCCAAAACGTAGGCCAAAATTTGATGAACCTAAAGACATAAATTACTGAGGGAAAAGAGTCCCTTTTTACAAAACTTCTGGGGAAACTGGAAAACAGTTGGACAGAAATAAATCTTAGACCAGCGTTTTATACTATATGACAAATTCAAAGTGGATATGAAACTTGAGAAAATGTTAAATTTTTAGAAAAGTAATTAGATCTGTCTGATATTTTAGGATTGGAGGAGAATTACTAAGAGATAGGAGAACTCATGAAAAATTAAGTCATGAATATAATCAATGAAGATAAAATAAGACAAACTAGGAAATTTATATCTATACTATCACTGATTAAAGAATAGCATTATATGTGTGTATTGTGTGTATATAGAGTTGACACACATGTAAAAAGAGTGATTCCTCCAATAAATGTTAAAATTTGAACAAGCATTTCTAAAAAGAATTGCAAACCTTAAATGGCCATATGGAAATATGTCCCAAATTATGAATAGTAAGAGAAATGTATTTTTAGAAAAACAATAGTTTTACCTCACATCTTGAAAATTATCTTCCAAAATGGAAATGATCAAGATAAAGGATTTGGAAAAACAGGAATAGTAGTCTACTGTTGATGTAGCTACGAATTCACCCACTATTTCTGGATATAGATTTGGAATTATGGGGAAGAGATAATAAAATTGTCCTTTAACTCAGTGATCCTACTGGTGTATATATAAGGATGTTCTCTTTTCAGGCTGTTGCACCAGGGTCATAAAGGGCAATGAAAAGTGCATTGAGTCTTTGAGTAGCTGATTTGCAAAGTTAAGAAAGTAGGCTCTCATCTGCAGAAGACCAACAGAAGAATCGTATTGTTTTAAAAAAACAAAAAACAAACAAACAAAAAAAAAAAACACCTAGGGAAGCCTGGACTACACAACTATTTCATAAAGCAGTGTAAATTATCATGATTTCCAGAAATGAATATTTGGGAAAAATTCAGGTGATCACTATAAGTTAGAGTAAGGTCTTTCACTGAGAGGAAGAAAGAAGGAAATAGAAAAGAAAGGAGGAAAGGAGAGATAAAGCAAAAGGTGATGGAGACCACAGTTACCATAATTGAGCAAGCTCATGTAACTGAAACAGTAGCTCAATCTAACTAAAGCAGCCTAGAAAATGGAATCCAGAAAAACAGCACATACATCTGAGATGGCATTCACTCCATTTATCACCTGGTTCTACTATTTTTGGAACTTGTCTCACTTTCCCCCCCCCATACAAGGCAGATTTTAATTGGAGCATAGAGCCAAGAACTCCAGAACTTCCGTTTAAAGAACTCAACTCAAAACATCTCATTTCTCTTCTGGTTTCACTACTTTGGGACTTCTCTGTCTTTTTCCCCATACTTTTAGGTCAGGTGCCTTTTTCTTACCCTCTTTCAGCTTACCTTTTGTATATCTTCCTCCATTGGATTATAAACTCCTCCAGGTAAGGAACTGTCTTTTTATATTTGTATCCCCAATATATACCATGGGGCCTGGAATATAATAGATGCTTAATAAAAATTGATCAATTGATTGATCGTGAGGAGGTAGTTCAGCCCAGCTGTGAATTGACCTACCCTAATAAGTCTTGAGTAAGCCCAGAATCAAAGACCACATATTTAGCAAATACACATAGTAGTATGTTTTTGGTAGCAAGGAACTGTAAATCTTTGGTTACCTATTATTTTGGGAAGGTTTGAACATATTGTCATCTCTGGATAAAATGGAAGAAAACCAGGACAGAAATATGATGAAAACTATGGAAGGAAAGACTGTTAAAAGGGAGAGATAATCAATAGTGGCACATGCTGCAGAAAAGTCTAGGATACGGAGGACTGAAACAAGGGTAATTGATTTAGCATCATAGAGATCATTAGTGATCTGAAAGAGAAGTTTCTTTCAATGTATGGGAATGAAAGCAAGGTTTTAAGAGATTGAGAAGCTTGAGTGGGAGGTTAGATAGTGAAGACATTGAGCCTAAGTGACTTTTTCTAGGACATGGAATAAGCTGGTTAATCCTGGGGGAAGAAATAAAGGTTTACATTTGAAGATGTCTGAAAAAATAACAACAAATAGATCAATCATTTAGCAAGCATTTATTAAGTACCATTAGTTCCATGTACCTTCCTAGGTGATGGGATACAAAAATTGTTTTAAAAGGAAACAATACATGTCTTGAATGAATTTATATTCTATTGTGGGAGGCAATATGTACATATAAAATATATATACTGAATAAAAATTAATAATTACAAAACAGCTAGGGGACACTAATCCTAGCCCCAGTTATTAGGAAAGCTCAGGGAAGGTTTTATGTAGAAAGCAGTGCTTAAACCACATGTTGAAAGAAGGCAGGATTTCTAAGGGATGGAGGTAAAGAAGGAATGCATTCCTGGTTTTGGAGGACAAATAGTACAAAGGTCAAGAGATGGGAGTTGGAGAAGAGAGAAAGCTGTACTGTAGAGTATGGGAAAGGGAGTAATATGAGACAGTTCCTACCTTATTTAAATTCATATTATGCAAATTCAACTTTACATAAAGAATTTTTTTTGGGGGGGGAAATCTTCATTCCAAAAAATACCTGTGTTAAGTACTGTATAATATTGTATTCCCTTTCTCTGTTCCTGCCTCTTCATTAGTTATTCTGTGGCTTCTCACCATCCCTCATTACCTCCACCAAAAAATAAAATAAAACAAAATCCTCTAAGTGAAAACAGAATGGAGGCTTTGGCTTGAGACTTCAGGCACTAGAGTAGATCTTGCCCTGTTCTGCCCACTCACCAGCCTATCTATCCAGCTTGCATCTGTCCATTCACATATCCTTGACATGCCCTTGTCTTCCTCACTTCAAGCTCACCATTCTATTTGCTGCACCATCTAGTTGCCCTTCTGTACAGCATACCTTGGAGTTATGATGGATTTGGTTTTAGACTACTACAATAACATGAATAGCATAATAAAACTAGTCACACAGGTTTTTTTTCCCCAGTACATATAAAAGTTATATTCATACTAATTAATAATAATTAATAATAATAAATATAATTCATAATAAATATATAAATAATATATAATAAATATATAAATAAATATAAATAATAATTTATAATAAATTATTATAGATTGTGTGTAACAATATTATATTTTTAAAAATCTACTTTAATAAAAAAAAGGATTTTATTACTAAAAAATGATGCTGACCATTATCTGAGCCTTTAGTTAGTCATAATCTTTTTGATTATGAAGAGTCTTGCCTCAGGCTGCTGACTGATCAGGATGGTAATTGCTGAAGGTTGGGTTGGATGTGGTAATTTCTTAAAATGAAACAACAATGAAGTTTTCTGCATAGATTAGCTTTTTCTTTCACTTGAACAATCAGATTTATTTATAGGATTATTAATTAACATAACTTAAATATTGTGTCTCAGGGCATAGGGAGGCCTGAAGAGAAGGAGAGATGGGAGAATAGCCAGTCAATAGAACAGTCAGAACATACACACCATTTATCAATTAAGTTTGCTCCCTTACATAGGTGTGGCTCATGGTGCCTCAAAACAATTACAATGTTAATATCAAAGATCAATGATTACAATAACAAAATAATAATGAAAAAGTTTAAAATATTGCAAGAATGTCACAAAGAGACACAGTGTGATCATGTTGGGAAAATGATGTTGATAGATTTACTTGATGCAACCTTTACTTTGTAAAAATTCACTATCTGTGAAACAGTGAAGTGAAATACAATAAAATGAGGTATGCCTATGTAGTGAAAATGAAAAGACTGGGTTTTGAGACCTTTAAAAAACAAATAGAGGAGCAGATGATTTTATCCTAGAGCAAATAGTGAAATGAGGAGTGGTATGGTCAGATCAACATCATTTAGGCTCTAATGCTGAGGATAGCTTTCAATGGGGAGAGGCCTGAGATAGAAAAATCAATTAAGAAGCCATTGAAATCGTCTAGGCAAACTAATGGTGAGAGAATGAATGGAAAGCAGGGACCAGATGCAATTAAATAATAGAATTTGGTCACTGAATGGATAGATGATGTAGAGACCTTACAGAAATAGGAAAGTTTGGAAGAACTTTTGTTTTGGATTTATTGAGGTTGGCATATCTTTTTTATATTATCTAATAGGCAATGATATAGATGCTGACAGTGTTTCTAAACATTGTGTGTGGGGGTCAACATCTACTTGTACGAGATTTGGAGACTTCCTCCAAATCTACCTTTGTCAACACCTTTTTGTATTAACAGTTAAAATTCTTTCTTGGGATATCAAATTTCAATGGTACCTCTAAGGTCATCTAGTATGAGCATAAATGGATAAAAATCTCTACAAAATACCTGACAAATACTCATCTGGTTTTGTTTTTGGTTTTGTTTTGAAAGGCAATAATCAAAAAAAATTCATGAACTCCAGATAGCAGGAATTTCCAAGAATTTCATCTCTTAATTAAGAAGCTTTATTATTAAGTTTGCTTTTTTGTATCTTTCTTATTTTTGATTTCTGGGGTAGAAACAACCAGTTTAATCCCTTATCCATTTGATAGATAGTCTCTCAGATAGTTGAAGTTATCATGTCTCCCTTAAGTCATTTTCCCTCATATTAAACAAAACTCTATATTTTTAAAGGCATGTTTTCAAAGCACTTCACTATCCTCTTGTAGATGCTTTTAAACTTGTTAATATTCTTCCTAAAATCTAATTAATAGGGACTAATGACAATATTTTTTTCTAAATCTACATCTTTGTCTTGTCCATGATCCCCTGTGACTTGTACCAAAATTTTACTTATAATAATGGTAAAGTGTAATAAGCAGCAGGGTGTTAATTTATTGATTTTTCCACAATTTGTATTTTTCTAGTCATTTATAATATTTATTTTCTTTCCCTCCTTCATTTAGATCTTCTAAGAAATGAATTAAAAGTTTCAATTTATGTTATTAAGGTTTTTTTTCCCTTTTCAATTCTTTTTTTCAGTGGACAGTTTGCAGTTGTAAAAAAATGCCGTGAGAAAAGCACTGGTCTTCAATATGCTGCTAAATTCATTAAGAAACGGAGGACTAAATCTAGCCGACGAGGAGTGAGTCGAGAAGATATTGAGCGAGAGGTTAACATATTGAAAGAGATACAACATCCGAATGTGATCACCTTACATGATGTTTATGAGAACAAAACTGATGTCATACTCATTTTAGAACTGTAAGTCCTTTTTGTGTTGTGATTTCATTGGCATTGGGTGGGAAAAATCAAATGGTTACATTAGGAGAGTGAATGTGTGGCCTTGAGCTTCCTCCACAGCTGTTTAATGAAATGACATTTAGAGATGTTCTATTGTCCCATATCAGAAATTATATTTACTTTACACTTTAAAAACTGGGGTGTACACTGCCTGCCAGGAAACTGGGGTAGATTCACATTTCAACAAATTGTGCGTAGGTTTTATCATTTGTTTTCTCACCTGATTGGGAAGTTGGCAGTTCAGTCTTTTCCAGGGTACATCATGTTCATCTTTGTTTATCACAAATCCCTCTTTTTTTGTTTTTTTCCCTTTCCATATCTCCCCTTTGCTGTGTAAAAAAATTTAGCTCAACTAAGCAGATTTCCCTGCTTTTGGTCTCTTCAACATGGCTGAAGTAATCATAGGAGTACAATTTTTTGGTTAACAGAAAGGAACTGTAAACATCACTAATATCACTCAGACATTGTGATGGGACTTAAGACTTAAAATGTTTTGTTTATTTCCTCAAGCCCTACACACAATATAGGAAACGAGTTATGATGACACATGCACTTCTATAATTTATTTATTTGATTTAAACTGTCGCTTATTACTGAATCTCCTACATGACTGTTCCATTGCTCCCTTAAGCAATCTAGAGAATAGTGCTTAATAAATGTTTTCTATATGCCCCATATCCTCCAGTGATATTCAAGAGGCTTGAGGAAATAAACAAAAATAAGGATCTAAAAATAAATAAATCTGTGCAAGTCTTAAATGAGAGAGGATATCTGATGTCATATGGAAGCCAATTCAGTTTTTGATTAATAAGTAAAGTAAGTATTGACAGCAACAATAAAGGAGGCTGTGTATAATAGACTCTGGGTTGGAAGAAGGGAAACCTAGCAAGAAGCAATCAAATAAGATGTGCCAAATGAGATGCTGTGAGGAGATGTTTGTTCCAGATAAGGGACTTGAATGTAGGATTGAAATAAAGGGTATAACTTTCTTTTATCTGTCTGTCTCTCTTTTTGTTTTGTTACTGTTTTGTTGCTAGAACTTTTTAAAAATTTTTTTTTATTTTTAGATTATTCCTATGAGTTCTGTCACTCCTAAAGGGTCAGAACTAATGTCCCCTCTGGGGAAAGAGATGTGAGAAGAACATTCTGATAACTGTGGAATCCTTTTCCCTATTTATGTATGTATATCAAGAATATGATATTTATTGGATACTATGCTTGAGAGTCATCATGGCATAGTAGATAGAGAGCTGGCCTGAATGCCAAAAAAGACCTGCATTCAGGTTCTACCTCTGCCATATATTATGTCTGTGTGACCTGGCATAAGTGATTTGACTTCTCAGTTTTTAAGTAAGTTTTCTTCAGAAAGTGCAGTGAAAGGATAGATGGATGGATGCATATGATAAGCATTTCTATGTGCCAGCCACTGTGCTTTAGCTTTATAAATATTATCTCATTTGATCCAACGAGAAGGTCTCAACTTGCCTTGATAGAGAAGAGTGCCTAGTGCCAATGCAATCACAGGTCTGTTCCCCTATCCCTTTTAAAGGATATTGTAGGAAAGAATAAGATGTAAACAAAGATATTTTCATATCATGATGCATTTTTATCCACAATTACTTTATATTTGTATTTGTTTTTGTTTTGTCCTTAGTCCTAATATCCTTCCTTTTCTATAATATAGAAGAGTTAAAAGAAAGCCAGCTCAACTAACCAATACAATAATCATATATAGTGTTCAGCAATGATAGAGCACTGTGTGACAGTTCATTTAGCTTCTGTCTACTTCAGTTTTCTCACTGGTAAAATGAGAATAATATCATCTACCTCTCAATTTTATTATAAGGATCAAATACATTATCTGGCACAAAATAATAGAAGCTTGTTTCTTTCCTTCTATTCCTCAACCAAGGGAAAGGGAAGTATGTATTACCCTTTGTTCTCAAAGGTCAGTATTGATCTATACAATTAACTTGAGTTTGGGTACTTTGCATTGTTACTTTTATTGTGTACATTGTTCTTGTTTCTTTTTTGCGTCAGTTAATTTTAAGTTTTCCAGAGGTTCTAGGAATTCTTAATGTTGCTCATTGGTATTTTAAGAACTTTGTGTTAGCACAATATTCTATTACATCTATAGATTACAGTGTAGTCACCCATTCTCCAAAGAGCACCTGCTTTGTTTCCAGTATTTTTTCTGACATAAAAAAGAACTGTTATTAATATTTTTGGTGTACATTAAGCCTCTTTTTGTGTCTTAGAACTTCAGCCAAATATTTGCTTATTATTTACTGTTAATCTATGATACCTAAAAATATAATCATTCTGCTCCTTAAATTATCTAGTTTAAATTCATTGATTTTAGAAAGCATTGCTCAAGTTGGCATGTTAAACACATATTTTTTCTTATATATGTGATCTGCAGTCCTTATTCAAACCTAAGTGTGTATATATGATTCAATTTCAGTTATTTTAAATTGTTAAATCCAATGAAAGTTAAAAATATGGAGAGTTTACTTAAGACAGTGGGATGGATAGGAATTAGGACAAGATTATTTATAATTAGATTAAATCTATAATGCTTGATGGAGCTGAAGAAGTAAATCTCCTTGCAGATCAGCCTTTCCATTTTTCCTAGTCTTAATATCTGTATCTCTGTGCCCTGTTTATTTTCTCTTGAGAAACACTTAAAATCACTTAAAACTAATTGTTCTTATGTTTATATCACCTCAAAGATGTGGATATACTTTAAAGGACCCAGTGGTGGACAGATTAGGACAAATTTAGATTTCTATCCACTATTTGGTGTAGTTATTTGCTTCAAGTTCCCCTTCACTATTTGAATAACTGTGACATATAATATATATAATACAATAGTAGTAATAATAATAACTAGCATTTATGTAATAATTTAAGGTTTGCTAAGAGTTTTACTGTATTATCTTATTTGATCCTCACAATGTTAGGGCTCTTATTATTCCCATTTTACCAATAAAGAAACCGAGGCAGACATTAAACAACTTGTCCTGAATCATACAACTAGTAGGTGTCTTAGGTGGGATTTCAATTCAGGTCTTCCAGCAGTATGTATGTTCTCTCTCCCTCTCTCTCCTTCCTTCTTTCCCCTTCCCTCTCCTTTTCCCTCTCCTTCTCCCTCCTCTCCCCTCCTCTCTCTCTGTCTCTGTCTCTCTCTCTCTCTCTCTCTCTCTCTCTCTGTCTCTCTCTCTCTCTCTCTCTCTCTCTGTCTCTGTCTCTCTCTCTCTCTCTCTCACACACACATACACACACACACACACACAAACACACACACACACTCCTATGTAGCCTCAGAATTATATGGCTATCACTAATTTCTTCCATTTACACTAATGAAGTATTTTAACATTTATAATCAAGATCTCAGGACCACAACTCTGACATTGAATAGATTGGGTTCAATCTTAAAAAGTTCAGTAATCTTATTTGAAGTGAAGGAATAATTCTCCTTTCCCCATTCATGATTTCTTATGGAAACCTCATCCAGATCTCTACAGAAAAAGTAAAGAGCCCTTCATCCTTAATGAAAGAAGTCATTCTAACATAACTTCAAATGTGGGAAAACCTCTGCAAAAAGAAATCCAAAAAATATAAACATATTCTTACCCCATCCTATAAACACTCAAGTCAGCTTTTCTTTGCTCTGAATTCTCCAGTCACCATTATAACCCATATGTGTTAGAGTTGAAAGCATTCATGGCCTCTAGAGAGCTGATTCCTCTTTATCCAGTACATCTGCATAGTCCAGGAAATTCAACGTTTTGGGGAAGGACAAAGTCTGAATTTATTCTTTCTCATTCTGCTATTTCTTGCCAAATCTTAGCTGTATCTCCTGCAAAATCCAGAAGATCTTTTGACAATATACATGATGACTGATTTTATGCTACTGTAATGACAGAAGTATATGGGGGAAGAGGAGACTCATGAGGAATAAGAAAACCACTTGAAAGAGAAGAAATGACAGTTTATTGACGAGAACAAATTCTTTGTGTTTTGTAAATTTTTTTTCTGTATGTGATGGTATGTTAGCTTAAATGCTTTCATGGGAGCTTAGGGTCCTTTCCCTTTTGACTTAGCACAAACTAACTCTGATATTCCTAGGAAATTCCTCAATGGAAGGAAAAACCAGAGAGATATTTGTGTGAAAAGTCCATAAAATAGATCTCATTCCATATGAACTCAGAACTTCTATTCTGGTCCCATCATTTATACCTTCATGCCTTTACTGAGTTTGTGTTTACTTTTTACATGTTATTCCTCTTCGGTAAACCTCTAATCCTTTCCTTATCATGAAGATAAGGAGATCTAAAACCATCTCTACATTTGATACTTCACAAACTGACCCTTAGTGACCCCTTGTGAGAAGGATATTCTATATCTCTTTTGGCCTTTGTACAGAGACTATGGTGTCTGTGCTAGAGTTTTTTAAAAAAAAAATTCAACATTTACATGTTGAAATACATTTCAGTAATTGTTTTTTCAATTCCCCTAATTATAGGAAACTGTAAAGAATACCTTTTTATTTGTTTATTAGGAAATATCTTATTTTTCATATCTGAGATTTGGGGGAGGGGTTGTTTTTGTTTTAAACTTGACCAAAATTCTTGAAATGAAGCCATGACTTTGTACCTTCTGAACACATTGTTAACCTCACACACTATGTGTCAATATAGAAATCTTTCATTAAGTCTGTATGTTTAGGGGACTCAGTAAACTAGACCATAGCTTCTTTGCCTGGGTGGGATAAAGTTAGCACTTAGATTTCAAAAATGAAAAAATCAGGATTCAAATAGATTAGTGATTTGCTCAAATACATATAGTCAGTGGATTGTTTGTCAAATCCAGAATCTCTCCCTCCAAACATTCATTTTTGAGATTATATTACCTCGGGTTAGAGAAGAGGATTTATGTAGTAGAATAAAGGAAGAGAGTTAGGCATGCAGGATTATAGAATCATTTATCTAGAAGTAGCAAATTAAATTGAACAACAGATTAAGAGGTTTGAATATTATTTGGTGGGCAATATGAATACAAGTAGACAAATATTTTAAATACAGAATTGTGTGTAAAAGAGTATTCATTGAGGTAAATGCTAGCCAAGTGGATATTATTATGGTTTGATTATATTCATGATCGATGTGGTCCATTCAATGATTGTGTTACACAGGGGAGACTAACTGTAAGTTAACTAACAGTTTGTGTTTAACTAGACCCCTTTACTTTGGGTTTTTGATGAATTTACCTTAATTTGAATTCTCTGCTACAATGAATTAATGATAATTCTAATACAGATGGTTTACCTCTGGATGAAACTGTGTCTTACTAATTATATTTGATTCTAACTGGAAGAAATCTTAAGAGCCAATGCATAGTTTTGTAATCTTTTTTTCTGTTTCAGTTGAATATCCTTTTCTAATCTTATTTCTTATTATATAGAAAATAGAGCCTTAACTCTTTTGTATTGAAATGTTAGACGCCCCCTGACTTCTCTGGTAAAATTATGAACTTTTTCTCAGAATCATGTTTTTAAAGTAAGATGTATAAAATGTATTACAAAGAAAACTAATTGTATTGAAACATAGCTTCCAAGATATTTTTATTCTATTTTTAACAATATTTTATTTCCCCTAATTCAAAGCATGCAAAAACAATTTTTAACATTTGTTGTTTTGGGCTTTTTTAAAAGTTTTGAATCCCAACTTCTATCCCAGCCAAGATGGTAAACAATCTGATATAGGTTATACAGGTACAGTCATGTAAAACATTTCCATATTAGTCATTCAAAAAAAATTTATATTATTTAAATTATTTTTATTTAATAATTATTAAATATTGTTACTATTTCCAAAGTAAAATGGAAAAACCATGGGAGAAATTAAAAAACAAACAAATAAATAAGAACTGAACATAACGTGTTGATTTACATTCATTCTGCTTAGTTCTTTTTCTGGATGCAGGTGGCATTTCCTCTCCAAAGTCTATTGGGATTGCTTTGGATCACTGAACTACTAAGAACCAAGCCTTTCATAGTTGATCATCGCACATTCTTGCTGTTATTATGTGCAAAGTATTCCTGGTTTTGCTTGTTTTGCTCAGCATCAGTTCATGTAAATCTTTCCAGGCCTTTCTGTAATCAGCTTGTTCATCATTTTTTTAAGAATAGTAATATTCCATTACCTTCATATACCATAATTTGTTCAGCTATTCCCCAATTGATGGGCATCCATTCTTTTTCCAATTCTTTGTTACTACAAAAAGAGTTGCTACAAACATTTTTGCACATGTGGGTCCTTTTTCCTCCTTTATAATTTCCTTGGGATACAGACCCATCAAAAAAAAATTTTCAATGAGTTCATGGACCCCAGGTTAAGAACCTCTTATGTGCAATCAGCCTTGAAGTTCTTGAAGATTATTTTAGTTTAAGCTCTGGCAAATTATATAAAATTAGAAAAAGTGCAACTTCTCTTCTTCCTGTCACCACAGATATTGTGTGTGTGTGTGTATGTGTGTATGTGTGTGTGTGTATGTGTGTGTTTGTGTGAGACCAAACATATTTTTTGGCTTTCCTAATATGTGTGCCTTTCTTCTAAGCAATTCACACTGCTTATGAACTGAAGTGAAGAACACTTATAATCTGCTTCATTGGAAGTTATACCCATATAGCTGAAATCACATTCTAAAAGTTTTGAAAAAAAAATTAAGTAGACAGTTTCATGTAGTAGACCCGACAGTTATGAAATCTGGGTCATAATCCCAGATATTTTGCTAATTAATTAGCATTATGACTAGGCAAATTATCTAATCTCTTAGAGCCTCAGTTTCCTCATTTAAAAAATCAAGGAATTAGATTAGATAAACTCTATGGACCTTTTCAGTGCTATAATTTAATTATTAATTGTTCAAACTTCTTTTTCCTGTCCCTTGTGTGTTGTTGAACGAGTCCCTTGTGTACTATTGAATGGGAGGGCTGAGGGCTGAGGGGGACACTGAGAATGTTTCACCAGGTTTCTGTTGTGAAATCTTAACATTTGGATATCTGCCTGGGTGTTTGTTGCTGCCTATACAGATAAAGTTGTAGACAGAATCTGATCCTGACTACTGTGCCAATTGTGGACATAAAACCACCACTACTACCATCCCCCCAAAAAAGCCTATTCTGTGAACTCCTTTGAGCTGCTGTTTGTCTTTTGATTCCATATTATGTAGCTTCATTAGAAAGTAAATATCTCTTAGACTAAGAGATCCAACCATAATATTAATGCTGGAAATTCTATGAACTACTTTAAAAATAAATTTTTAAAAAGCAATCCATAATTGATACATGGATTGATACTATTAGGTACTTTGCCAGGTACTTTGCAAGGCTTATGGATACAATGAGAAAACTTAGACAAGAAAACTTAGTCATCAAGAAGCTTAAAATGTACCAAGGAAGATTTTATGTGTTTATACACATATGCACATTATATATGTATTACATATGCATATATTCATGTATAAGTATATGCTATATATATTCATACATGCATATATACATTATAAGTGTATATATAGTATATCCATAAAATAAATACAATGTAATTTGGTGAATCATACTTAATAACTAATTACATTTCATTAAACTCTATACATAGGTTATTTTATTCTGTGATTGCAACTAAGAAATTCAGGGGGGGAAATCTTCATGTAGGCTATTCCATTTCAGCTAAGTTTTGGAAGAAATTGAATCTTCTAAAAGGTAGAAGTGTGAAGAGACTGTGTAACCGGGGACAGAAGCCTCTGTGTAAAGCAACATGGAAACAGGATGGGTTTCTGTATAAATAGAATAGCAAAAGGTCCAGTTTACCCAGACTGTAGAGTATGTTAAGGATAGGTAGGGCATAGAAGGAATAATTAAAATAAACCTGGAAAGAGAGTTTGGAACCAATTTATAATGGATTTTAAATGCCATAATGAATTTTGCATATAATCCTAAAGATAATATGTACCTGGGGCAGCCTAGCACAGAATAGAGCACTGAAGTCAGGAGGACCTGAGTTCAAATCTGGTCTCAGACATTTAACTCTTCCTAGCTGTGTGACCCTGGGCAAGTCACTTAATCCCAGTTGCCTCAGGAAAAAAAAAAAAGATAATATTTAGCTTTTAGAGTTTATTGACTAGGGGAAATAACATGGTCAAACCCTTCTGCTTTTAGAATATCACTTTATCAGCTTCATGAAGATGTTGTTGGAGACAGGAAGTTTTTTAGTCAGGGAGATCAAATTAGGAGGCTATGATGGTAGTGTTTATAATAGTATAAAGAATGGGTTGGATATTAAGGTTGTTATATAAGTAGAATCAGTAGTTTGGTAATTGATTGGCTATGCTTAGTGCAATAGCCCATAACACAAAAGTCAGAGATATCCTGAGGCTAGGGTTAAAGAATTTTTTAGCTACTCATTTAACCTCTCTCCCTAATTTCCTCTTCTGCAAATAGTATTTGACCTCCATTTATAGTTGCTGCTAAGTTATGTTTGTGAAGTGGAAATTATATATATTACCAAGGAACTTGAATAAATTGACTCATTCTTATGAAGTCTGATGAGAATTCTCAACTGACTTCTAAATTACTTAAGTTTTCTTGTTTTTGTTTTTTACATAAGCAGCCGAGTGACCCAAGGGGGAGAGAACAAGCATGTATTACATATGTATTTACTTTACCAGTATTGTCTCATTTGATCACTTCAATAACACTGAGAAGTAGGTGCTATTATTATTCCCATTTTATAGTCAAGTAAACTGAGACAGAGGATAAGTGGCCTGCCCAGGGTTATACAATTAATGAAGCTGGATTAGATTTTCCTGAAGTGCAAATGAGATTATTTATAAAGTATTTTGCAAACCTCTATGATTTGGGGATAAATTAATGATGTCTATCACTTGATATAATTACCTCAGGTAGCCATGGAGTTATATTTATGTGTGTAATACTAAATCATTTAATATCAGATTTATTGTTAAGTTCTGGCTCCACCTTATAAAATACTAAGTCTGTATGTCTTTCAAACAATAAAAATATTCATATTCTTTTAACCCACTACCTGATAGCTACTTTAAGCTAATAACTACTGCACTATTGGCAAACTAAGAACTCCCAGCTGCTTTATAAAGTAAATAAACATATTGATTGAAGGAAAACATTTAATTCACTTTGAAAATGTCAGGAGAGTCCTAAAATTTAATAGTATAATAGTGTCCTTTAGTTCAATTTAATTTAAGAAATATAGATTAAGCACCTGCTATATGGCAGGCATTATATTGTGAACTATGAATAAAAAGGCAAAAATTATTATAGTCCTTGCTTTTAAGAATCTCATATACTTGAACTTAAATGGTTGTCCATCCACTTGGTATTTCCTGTGTAGATAATTAGATCCAAACTTTTCTGAATGTTCATTGACCCAATTTAGCAGGCTCTTCAATGTTTTGGGAATTATAAATTCAGCATATTTTCATCTCTAAACAAGAGCATCTGGAATACCATTCCATGTATAGAGAATCTTTTTTCTGTTAGGAATTCTGTGGTAGACATTCTTCTTGATACTCATCATACCACACTGGTATTAGTATAATATCACAAGATCCAGGAGAAATCCCTACCCATGCCTACTACTTTAGTGAAGCCTCTGTAGAAAATGAAAGGAAAACCTTGAAGAGAAGAAGTAGGACTGACAGACATAGATGGGTTACAATCTGCATCACCAGAAGGACTGCCCTAATTGCTATTCTCTAAGATCTAGAAAAATAGATATGTTCTGATAATTCAATTCAGTGTTTTTGTACTGTGTGGGTTCAGGGGATGCAAAGACAAAAACAAAACAATCCCTGCCTTCAACGAATTTAAAATCTATTGAGGGGAAACAATATGAACACAAATTTTTAAAAAAGCATAAAAATTCCCAGGATTGGAAGCTGGAGGTCACTTATAGTGGAGGGGCCGGGGTGGGGGTGGGGGGGTGTAGGGGATAAGATGAGGGAGCATGATCAGGTTAGGACATGTTTAGAAGCTAAACTTGATATGAACCCAGAAAGAAGCTAGGAATTCTAGGAGGTATAAACACAAAGCAATTACATTCCACACATAGCACAGAACTTTTGCAAAGGCACAGAGGTAGGAATTTTTTTTGTGCCATGTGTAAAGAACAGCGAGCATACCCTTTTGATTGTATCAGAGAATGTATGAAGGATACTTATGTGAAGTAAATCTGGAAAGGTCATTTAGAGCAGGACTGTGAAGAGTTTAAATGTCAAACAAAGAAGTTTACATATTGCCTAAATGCAATTAGAAACCAGTGGAACTTTTTGAGTAGGGGAGTGATATGACTAGACCTCTGTTTTAGCAATATCACGTTGGGAACTGTGTGGAGAATAGATTGGAGAATGTAGAGGAAGCTAATGAAATAGCTCAAGGAAGAGGTTTTGTGAGGGCCTGAACTAACATGGTAGCCATTTGAGAGGGAAAGAGAAAGAGATTTATTAAATCAACAAGATTTAGTAATCTATTCTATATGGGAGATAAAGGAAAAGAAAGAGCATGTCTTCTTTGCAAACCTGAATAGAATGGGAAAATAATGTTGACTTCAACAGAAAGCCCATCTACAATAAGTGCCTTCACTTTCTCTCTTCTCATTATTAACCCCTTAAAATGTAGCTTCCAAATTTGTCATTTTACCAAAAGTGTTCTTTCCTAAGTTAATAATGATCTTTTAGCTGTCATATGCAATGGTCTTTTTTTTCCCCTCAATCTTCATTCTCTTGGATCTCTGTAGCTTGATATTGTTGATTACTCTCTTCTACAAGATATTTTGTCTAGAAATAAAATCTAGAGGTTTGGGGGTCATCTCCTGGTTTTTCCTCTCACTATTTGACCACTCCTCTGTCTCCATTGTTGACTCTTCCTCCAATCCATGCTCTCTAATTCTGTTCTGGATCTTCTCTTCTCTTTCTATCCTATTTCACTTGTGATCTCACATAACACACTACTAAGTCTAGCTGCCTTATTATTTTCTCCATCACTCTCCTAAGTCTAAACAATCAGCAACACAATAAACAAGTCTTGATTTTTAATTATTTGCTGATTTCTGAAGTATCAGTGCTCACACTGAAAAATTTAATAATTGGCTTTCATGAGCTAGTAACACACTGCCTCTAATGCATCACTAGCTAGATATATAAATCTGGGAGTCATCAGTATAGAGATGAGAAAATTAACCCATGGCATATGATGAGATCACTGATAGAAAATATGGATAAAAGGAAAGGTTCTAGGAGAGAACTCTGTGGTTCACCTATACAAGGAAGATAGGATATAAATCATGATGCAACAAATGAAACTCTTAAGGAGTGAACAAACAAGAGAAAAGGGAAAACAAGAGACTTGTAAATAACTTAGAAAAATGGAATTCAAGATGATACCTGCCTACAAAACAGGTTAGAAGTAGTTAGATCATTCATTAAATATCTCTAGAAAAGGGGTTCATAATCATTTTGTGTCATGAATCCTTTTGTCAATCTGGTAAAAACCTATGAGACTAGCTAGAATAAGGGTGGTTTTTTTTTTTAATTTGTAAAAACATTAAATTCTTGTTAGATGTTAGTAAAAGGAAAGATATAATTTTCCCCCACTTAAGTTCACAGACTCCCTAAAATCTCTCAGAGGATTTACCTATGATATCTCCTTTTCAGGTTGAGAATCTCTGTTCTACAATCACGTTAATAATTAGCATGACTTGAGGTAGCTAGTTGGTGAAGTGGATGGCACACAACCTTGGATTCAGGAAGACCTGAGCTTGATCAAATACAGCATCAGACACTTGACACTTACTGGCTTTGTGATCCTGGGCAAAGCACTTAGCCTTGATTGCCTTTCCTGCCCCCAATAATAATTACCATGAATCAAATTATCCTTTTGATTGCAGTAATTAATATGGAAATTACAATATTAGAGAATTCCAGGTTGAATAATACTAGATTAATTTATTTTTTTTATTTTAACTTTTGTTGTTGGTCCCATGGAAAGATTTTTACTTTACTTAGAAATAAAATTGTTATGATGTGAACTACAAGGCAAGAATTGGTTTTCATGACTTAACAGTTTTCTTCTTGTGTCATGTCATTTTATGGAAGTCATAGAATCATAGATTTTAGAGATGGAAGGGACTTCAGTAGCCACAGAGTTCATCCCTTTTATTTTAGAGATGAGGAAACTGAGGCCTACAGAGATATAAATCATAATGGCTGAAGATGGCCCTGGATGCAGTGGAAAACTTTGATCTTTTTTTAAACTAAGGTCTTCAACAAATCTCAGTTTGATTGAGGCAACACCCATTCAGTGATTAAGGGGAGGTAAGACTTGAGGCAAAGAATGTAACTGAAGTAGCATTTTAATCAGATCTTCCAGATTCCAAGTCCAAGACCTTGTCTATTATTCCATGCTATTTCCATCCAGAGTCCTCTGCTCATGATCTAAATCAGAGATTGTTAGTGTATTAAAGTAATTATTATTTGTAGTGATCTAATTTCAGTTTATCATCAAAAAAAAATTTTAAGAACCTGTCATGCTTATGTAATGTACAAGATATTGATTCTCTGTTTTAATCCTTAAAACCACCAGGATGGGTGAGGAAAAATGTTCATTGGCTATTTCTCTTGCATATAAAGGAAGATGGGTAAAATGGTATCAGTAGTTTTTAAAAATAATATTTATTTTATTATTATAAATTAATATAATAATTAATATAAATTAATATTATAATTAATATAACAGTCTCTTCAAAATCCAATAGATGTTAAGGTGAGGGTTGTAGTGTGGAGGGAAAAGAACTAGAAAAATAAGGACGTATCAGGTGGGATGACATAGAGGAGGCACCTCTAGGTATCATGAAACTGCACTAAAAACCCATGTCAGCACTGGGCTCTGGGAATATTATTGATTGAGGTTATAGCAATTTGGTTACTATAATATAATCACTCCTATAATATAATACAAACACTCCTATAAATCTAAGAAATAGGCAGGATAGCATAGTTCCAAAATCTGCTCTTAATTATTGTGAGGGTCAGTTTGCCATGGAGAGAAAAAATGTTAGGGTTTTTGTATGCAAGTTATGTCAAAGCAGTGCTAAAATATTACAATCCCACATGCTGGAAATGTTGTTATCCATAATGCTGACCCCTGAAATGAGCAAACTATAACTATGCATGAGATGAAATAAAGACATGAATGTTTTTATTATCTGATAGTACTGTATCATAACAGAATTGGAGAACAACTCTCAGATTCTGAGAGCTTTTTGTCAATAATATTCTCAGGTCCATATTACACTCTGCATTATAGATCGGTGTGATAATTTCATTCTTAAAAATTGATTAATGGGGCTGGTAGTTGGTGCACTGAATAGAGTATTGGTTCTGGAGTCAGAAGGACACGAGTTCAATTTTGTGACATCAAATCTTATTAGCTTGAGCAAGTCACTTAATCCTGCTTACCTTTTTTTAAAAAACCAAACTAACTTGTTTAGTTTAGATGAAGTAAGAACAGAAATTAAGGAATTACTGAAATCTAAAGAGAATACAAACAATAGATTAATATACCAAAACTAAGTGATTTTTTAAAAAGCTGTTATCTTTTATAACTGTAAATTTACAATTCATTCTACATCTCTAGTCTATCACTTTTCTAATGCATTTGGAATAGGTCCTTGCAATGATTATAGTTCTTATGTCATTCAAAGATATTTTCATTTACATCATTGTAGTTATATAAATAATTCTCCTGGTTCTGCTTTCTTCACTCTGTATCAGTTCATACAAATATTCCCAGGCTTTCTAGAATGTTTTCTTTCATTATTTCTTAACTATACAATACTATTCCATTATGTTCCTATAGCATAGTTTGTTCAGCCACTGCCCAATTGATGTATACTTAGATTGTTTCCAGTTCTTTGTTAAAACAAGAGGTGTTGTCATAAACATTTCTGTAGAAAAATGATCACTTTTCTCTTTGTCCGTTTTGAAATATATTCTTAGCAGTCAATCTCCTGAGCAAATAATATATGGGTAGACTTTTAGGATATAGCTCCAAAGTGTCTGTCTTCCCAGAGATACTTCAAAGATTGTCATTTTCTTTTTGGTTATCTTTGCCAGTCCATATTTGTTAGATAAAACTTCAAAGTTTTAATTTGCATTTCTCTTATATGTAATTTTGGAGTGTATTCTCTGATTGAACTATTAAATTTCTTCTGTTAATCTGGGGTATTTTATTTTCTACAAATATTTGTTTTTGTTTTTGTTTTTTGGGGGTTTTTTTGATCTGGAGAAATACTTTCTAATAATTTCTTTATTTCTTCTTTAACTGTTGTTAAATTTTCCCTTTTTAAAATAAATGTGGTTCTTTGTAAAAAAAAAAAAATTTTTTTCCCTTTTTAAAATTTTGACAATTTTCTTTTCCTCTTCTTTTTAAAGTCAGATTAGTTAATGGCATACCTAGTTCATTAGGGCTTTTTTTTCCTCCCAAGAAAGGTTTCCTTTTGATTGATCTTTGTTTTTATTTATTTTCAATTTTATCTATTTGGTTTTTTTAGTTACTTATTTTTGTGTGGCTACTTTTCTGTCATTTTTCAGTCAAATCCAATTTTTCTCATAACCCCATTTGATATTTTCTTGGCAAAGATAATAGAGTAGTTTGTCATTTCCTTTTCCAGATCATTTTTACAGATGAGCAAACTGAAGCAAACAAGATTAAATGACGAGCCCAGGGTCATACAGTTAATAAGTGTCTGAAGTCAAATTTGAACTCATGATGAGAAGTCTTCCTGACTCCCGATCTGGTACTTTATCCCATTGTGTCCCTATTTTCATGATTACTATTCATTTTTTATTTGTTGCTTGGGGGGAGGGGAAGGAGTATTGTTGTATAGCCAATTCATTTATCTGTTCTTTTCTCTCATGTTGATGAAAATAGTTGGTGATAAAAATTTTTCTTTAAGGGCTGCTTTATCTCTATCCTAAAAGTGTTGGCATGTTGCCACATTAGGTTCCAAGTACTTATATGTTATACTATTTGGTCCATATATATTATGGATTGTTAATTAATTATCTTTGGTGGCTGTAAGCCTAATGTAGCTTCCTTGCTTGTGTATTTTAACCATGTCTGTTTTTATTTTTGCCTTGCCTGAGATCATTGCCACTCTTTAAAAAAAAAAAAAAAATTCACTTGAAACACAATATAGTCTGTCTAGCTGCTCATTTTTAGTGTGTGTATTTTTAATGTTGTAATTAGGTTTCTTATAAACAATATATTGTTGGATTCTGCCATAATTTATTCTACAATCTCCCTCCATTTGAAGGGTGAGTTTATGAAAATCAAATGTGTTTTTCAATCTTTTCTATTTTGTTATACCTTTTGCTTTCTTTGTTACCTGCCTCCTCTTTACAGAAAATTAACGGGCAACAAAATAAAAAGAGTATAGTCAACATTAGAATATCCAATAGAACTGGTCATACCAATCATGTCTCTTTTTTTCTTCACCTAGGCCTGGTTATTACTCTTTATTTCTACCCTTTAAATCTTTCCTTTGATCTAAATAAGGGCAGATAAGTTGTGCAGAATATAAAATGTAGGGCCTGGAGTCAGGAAGATCTGAGTTTAAATCTGGCCGCAGATACTAACTTCTATGTGTGACTGGACAAGTCATTTAACCCTGTTTGCCTCAGTTTCCCCATCTGTAAAATGAACTGGAAAAGTAAATGGTAAACTGCTACTATGTTTTTGCCAAGAAACTTCCAAAATCAATCACAAAGGGTCAGTCATGACTGAAATGACTTAATAATGACTTACATCTAAAACTGAAACTTAGGATTTATTATCTTCCCACCTCTATCCTCTCTCTTAAATCCTATTGTCTCTTCTTCCTGTCCCCACATAGTTTTGTTTTGTTTTTTCCTCACTGAATTTAATATGTTTCTACAACAAATTTCTTGTGTATATATGTATGTGGGTGTATCCAGCCATTCTTTTCCTGTTTCAGATAACAGTGACCAATTCCCACCCAGTCTTCTTTGTATACAGCTAGGTCTAAGGATTAGTACAAATAAATCCCCCAAATTGCTTGCATTATTCAAATCCATAATTTATGTTTTTATTGGGACAGAATAAATATAATCTTATGGTTATATATTATAAGTATATTTGAATAGTATGAATTCAAATACATACAGGCACCTATCTCACAGGATCATTGTGAGAAGATTAAAGGAAATAATACTTCTAAAAAGCCCTAATGCAATCCCTATTACATAGGAGGCAATGTTCAAATACTTGTTCTACTCCCTTCCCATCTTATCTCCTATATTTAGGTTTCCTATGTCTGTTCTTTTTCTTTATTCCCCAGGAATGCATAAAAGTCTTCTGTTCTATTAAAGGCCTGGTTTTGGTTTTTGTTTTTGTTTTTCCCCTCTAAAGGGAAATGCATATTATGGAGCATAAATTATTCTTGGTTGTATGCCCCTTCCTTTAAAAATATATTACCTATCTGAATATCATATTCCAAAATTTCCCATCATTTTTAATTTAACAAAGTTCTGATTGTGGTTTCTAGGTACTTTTGGTTTTTAGTATTCTTTTTCCTGGTTTTTTATTTTGTTTTATTTTTTCTTTGTTTTACTGCTTGCGTTATTTTTTCTTTCACCTAAATGCTGTGGATATTAGCTGTGATATTCTTGAGTGTTTTAAGTTTCTTTTTCAAAGTGACTGTTGAAATTCTGTATTTTCACCTTGCAATTCTAGGTGATATTTGTAGTTTTTAATACTTTCTTAAACTATTATATTTAACTTTTTTTCTTATTATGTTTTTGGGGTGTACAATGATTTTATAATTACTTTCTCTTTTCCTATTTTCCAAGACATTTACATTTCCAAGATATTCTAACTTTTCAGTCTTTTTACTTTGTTCTGATATTTCCTATCATCTTATAGAATCATTAAATTCTGTATTCTCCATCCTACTTTTTAAAGAAGACTAATATTTGGGTAATGTTTTCTTCTTGTCCTAAGCTATTTATTCTCCTAAAAAATT
This sequence comes from Sminthopsis crassicaudata, assembly GCF_048593235.1. Lineage (NCBI taxonomy): Eukaryota > Metazoa > Chordata > Mammalia > Dasyuromorphia > Dasyuridae > Sminthopsis > Sminthopsis crassicaudata. The sequence continues at coordinate 514,687,192 of NC_133617.1, forward strand.
TCTTTAAATAATGCTAATTTCATTTCTATTTTCAATTTTTATCTTTTTCTTAATTTCTTTCAGGGATCTTGGAATCCTTGTAACCTAGTCATTCTTTTCTCTGAGAGTCTCCTTCTTTTAGGTCTTTCTTCACATTATGACTTCTTCAATTTATTCATGATTTTCATCTATATATTTAGTTTTTGCCTTAAGATTTTGTCCCAGGACCAAGCTTTGTCCACTCTTAATGATCTAGCTGAGATAGACATTGTTTTCTCCCTCTGTTATCTGGATGCCTCTGTCCACTGCTGTTCTGAATGGAATGGTTTGAACTAGACTAAATCTTTTGCCACAATTACTGGTTTTTACTTCTGCCTTTGTGTAGTAACCCAGTCCTACCCTTAGTCACAGCTATCTCTGTCCCCTTCTCCCTATATAGCTCTAGCTGGGAATTATTTCCATCCATAAAGATTCTGAAAGATCCCACTAGAATCAAGATACGACAAGAGATTGTACTTGTCTTCATCCTTAGGGAAGTTCCCCCAGTGTGCAAACAGCTAGACATAGTGCTAATCCTTTTTCCTATTATAGTTGCATTGTTTTAAGGGTTCTTTGGGTAGTCCCATCACAAAAGAAACACAGATTTCTTTTTTGACTGGCATAGGAGCACTGGCTTTCCATTTCTCAAAGTGTCTAGGGAACCTTCTCATTGTACATTAGCTCTATCCCAGATGGTTGCTCTTACAGACAGGGCCAAATCTTAGTTGATTCAGGTACAGTTGATCAGAGTTCATATAGGCTCTTATCTCCCTGGTATGCCTACTGTACTGAATGACCAGAAACTTCTGGCAGATGTCTGGCAATTCTGGTCTAGAGAGAGGTTCGAAAAGTTTCTCGTGTTCTCAGGTATTTCTTCATCTATTACTCCTTTAGATCTTTGTTGGGGTATTTGTGGAAGACCTGGTCTCATCTAATACCTTTCATGTTTCCATCTTACCTGGAAGGTTTAACTCTTACAGTGTTAATGAAGAGAGGGATACACACATACATACACATACACATATATGCAAGGAAATTATGAAAATTTTACATTCTGTCTTCAAGAAGAAGGAAGAAGATTGACAGATATTCTCAGATCATATAATAAAGAGATTGAAATTTGTAGAATAATTTTGAAATAAACTCTCCTCCCTCTGTAGAATGATAGAAAAATCTGATAACCAAAAGCTAGCGGTTTGGTCAAATATAACTGAAAGTCATTTATCTCCAGATGGAGTCTTGTAAAAGGCAAAGATCCAAGAACAACATCAAAAGACACTCCATGGGCTATACTCACATGAACTTAACCAACAATATGTTGAACAAGATTTATGTATAGAAAAAGAGATGCTTATGATAGTTATTCAGCTTCACTGTCAACAGGTGTTCTGTTCAAGGAATCCAGACTGATCAAAGCAGATTATGATATGAAATGTTGGGTAGTATACAACATATGGCAGGTTGCAAAAATATAGCATTTACTGGTCATCCAGGAAAAAAAAATATGAAGTAGCTAGAATTATGCCAGAACAAACAGACCATCTTGCAAATATAAACTCCAGAATTTACTAGAGTGTTTAATAAATAGAATATTTGGAACTAGAACGTCATTACAAACTATTGTCCACATTCTGCCCAGGCATAATATTGAGCCATAAAACAAAAATAAATAAAAATTATGAACTACATTTTTATATACATATTTAGCTTTTATTTGGGAATGTCTGTGTTTATACAAAATGAGCCCTCCCCCCCATCTTTCCTCTTAAAAAGTTGAATGAAAGATTATATATTTCTAAGTTAATAGATATTAATATGGAAACACAAATATTAACAATCTACTTTTCCTAGTCATAAATCTAACATGCTTGGAGTAGTTTATAAATTTGTAATTGCTAATAATATGTGACATTAAGATAATTATACTTTGATTATTTTTTGCATAGTCAGATAACTATGATATTATGTTTTATATGAGGTATTCCTGAAAATTTATATGTCAGTCATATCATTTCAAAAATAATATCACCATAACACATATTCACATTCAAAAAACTTCATGGAATGAAGAGCAATATAGAAATCTTCCAGAAGAAATTAAAACTGTATGGGAACAGAATGAAGTAAATATTCCTGTTGGCCTGTGAGCTACTGGAGTTGTCCAGAGTATATTTTCAGTGAATCTACAGAAGACAAATGTAACATCTTGATACTCTCATTTATAAAAAGCACTTAGACAATGCAGAAACCAACTGATTAGTAAGTATAAAAATATAGTAGCAGGAAAGTGACTTGTTCTTTGACTGTACCTTATCAAAAGATAAAACCAAGAATAGTAGATGCTGGTGGTAATAGTTAAAATATCTGGTCCTTGAATAATCTTGGACAAATCCTTACCTTTTCTGGACCTACATTGTTTCTAAGCCCCCCCTTTCCCTAGTTAGCTTTAAATCTGTGATCTTAGGTTTGGGTAATATTTATCATTTCACTTCATCCTTACAGAAAGGAAATGAGGTGTCCTTAATGCCAGTAGCCAAAACAACTTTGTCCTTTATATTGATTTGACCTGGAGTCTACAAGATCTGCACACAAAAAAATGATCACAAACACTAGCAAGGCCAATGGTTGTTTTCCAGTTTAGGAAGCCTTCTGACTTTTCTTATTTTTTTATTTATTTTTCTGTGGCTGGGGTTAAGTGACTTGCCCAGGGTCACACAGCTAGGAAGTGTTAAGTGTCTGAGATCAGATTTGAACTTGGGTCCTCCTGAATTCAGGGCTGGTGCTCTATCCACTGCGCCACCTAGCTGCCCCCTGACTTTTCTTAAATTTTGTTTTTTATTCACAAGTATAATTTCAGGGACTATTGTGATTGTACTTAGTAGTCTCCGTGTTAAAAATCTTTTCTTTAACAAAGAGGAAAAATTGAACTGCATTTAGCAATAGTTTCATTCAGGCATTCTCTTGAGAAATAAAGCTCTGTATATTTCTCCATCTAGTTCTTCATTCCTTGATTATTCAACTTAAAAGTGGTTCTTTGAGATTATTAAAGTGGATATTTGCATTGGCTTAACTGGCTTGCTTTGTTTGCTAGATGGAACAAAAAAATTTATGACTACTAGAAATTCTTATAATTATCTCTTATATTATTGAGAATATGAATTCATGATTTTAAGCTATAGTTTAATGTTTAATTTTGGTTTGAAATGTTCTCTTCACAGAGTTATATATGTTCACTGTGTTTTGTGGATTCTATGGAGCACTTGCTAAAAAATGGCCCCCTCTGAAAGGGGCCATGTTATCAAAGTTTAATGTTGCCCATAATTTTCTGATCCCACCAAAAACATATTTTTGGGATTCTGATATCTTCTAAGGGACTCCATATATTCATTCAGAAAGCCAAGAATTCTTGAACTGCCTAATATTATGAAACACACCCTTCTCCTCTGAAAAAGCACATGGTTAATCTTATTATTTCTCCCAAATAGCTATTTTGAGATTACTTAAGAGCTCAGTTTTCTAGGATAGGACCATTATGAGAAATAAAAATCTGTTGACTATAAGCATTCTTGCCTATACAAAGGCTTCATTCACCTCACCTTGTTATCCATTTCCTCCTTTCCTCCCAGCTCTATCTGAATAGCCATCTCAATCCATTTTTTCACTTTAATTATTCCCTCCCCAACCAACATCAAACATAATAGTGTTTCCACAGCAAAGCCAAACAGAAAAAGACACCACCATGCACACTGTCTCAACCACCAAGTATACAAGAGTTAACCTGTAAATTTCAGAGCTCTGTGACTTGTCTATGCTTTTTTCTCCATGCCATTCTTTCAATTATTTCCATTGCATAGCTGCTTCAGCTCTAACCATCAGTATGGATGTTTGTTTTATAACAACCACCATTAGGTTGCAGGAGCATTCAAGGAAGATTACTACACTTGGTATGAAGGCTGCTTTTTTTCAGGGTTGCTTTCCACCCTCCTAATTAGTCTCCACCTGATTCACCCAACTCTTCATCTGTGATTCCAAGAAGCTTTAGCATCAGCAGACAAGCTAAACCACCAGATGGAAGGTAACTGAGGGGTTTCAAATCTGTTGGTGATTTGGAGGTGGTTAAGGTATCCAAGCATGTGAAGATTTAGGATAGGTAGATGAGAACACTTTATTCTGATGGCCATGAAGGGCAGAAGAAAGTGTTGTGGAGCACTTAGAGCTTTTTTTTTATAGACATCAAAGATGCTGAAGTTAATCTACTGCATCTTGAACCATCACTAGTTGTCTTACATTCTTGCCACTGGACTTTAATCATTCTAAAAGAAAGAGGCCAACAGCTTTATGCAACTTTGCCTCACTTAAATCCAATTCACACAAAAGTCATCAGCCTGTGATGTCACTGATCTTTGAAAATAAAGGACAAAATACCAGCAACCCCAATTGGACTGTTGGGTCCAATGTTGAAGATCTCTTCTTCTATTTTGGAGCCTACCTGCCTCACCACATAACAATTATCAATGTCAACAATATGGTTTCATTGCAACTAAAATATCTGCCATAGCTTTTTTTTCTTTCTCAGAAACTCTGTATTTTCTGTATTTCTGGAAAGAATTTCAGTGTCTATACATTATCTTGGAAAAGCAGTAGGAATCAGGTCTGGAATGAGATTCCACCAATGGCAAACTTCCATACACTGGGCACTATCATGGGTACCTTAGTTCAGTAATTTCAAATCCTCTTTTATTGCAGGGACTATTTTGAGAAGCACATCTTCAAATTATTAACTGAGTTCTAATTTTTGGTGTTCATTTTTTTAATAGTTAACTAAATGAGGTTTTTTTTTTGTATTTACCCAATATTCAGGTTGTCTGAATATTACCATAAATCACTAGAATGCAAATGAGAAACATTAGTGATACAAACATATAAAATTAAATATTTCATCTTCCATTACACAAATTTCAGTATCATTTTCTGCCATGACAGATAAGTACTTAGTACCATATGTTTGGCATGAGAAGTAAAGTAAAATAGTTGATGTGCTGCTGAATTTGCAGTTGAGAAGAACTGAGTTTGAATCTTGCCTCATACATTTACTATGTGACTCTGGGCATGTGACAGTCTCTCTGTTTCATGTTCATCTTCTGTAAAAGGGGGGTGATAATAATACCTCAAAGGATTATTTTTAGAATCAAAAGAAATGACATAAGTAAATGCTAGCAAGTATTAGTGTAACTCAAATTCCCGAGTGACTAGAAGACTCATCTGGTCCTCTTTAATAGAAGTAGCAGTGTTCATTGCATGACTTCTGTTATTTTGAGAGAAGAAGGCAAGGATTTCTACTTTCAAGTAAAATGTATTTTTTCATCAAACCAAGATAGAATTTTCCTACCTTTTTCTGAAAGCTGAAGGTACTTGACAAATAGTACCATCACTCAAGTGTCATCCTTCATAAGGAAGCCAGAAATTATTTTTTAAACTGACTCTCCAATAAGAAGAGTCTCTGTAGACCTGTTAGATCATTTTAGTACTTTGGCACAATTAAATATGAATTTCAATTTTTTCTCTATTCATCAGATAACTGCCTCCCAAAGGATTAGTTTTATTTTCTTCGTGCCCTTGAACACTATAGGACTCCATATTAAATGGCTTCTCTGCAATGTTTACCTCTCTAACCTACTCATTTAGAAAGGGAACTGGCTTTCCTCTGATGATTACTATTGGTATGACCTCGATGGACCTTTGTCTTCTCATCTATAAAATTACAATGTTGTTCTAGATGGCTTCTGAGTTCCCTTCTCCCTGATCTCAACAATAGCAACCCCAACCAAATATGAGCATTTCCATAGCAAAGCTGAACTTAAAAGGAACTTAAAATATATACAATATATTCTGAATTACTCCCATGTATACTTTGCCTCGACCACCAAATATACAATAGAATTAACCTGTATCTTAATATAGTAGTTGTCATGTAGGTATGTCGTGTAGGTTGTCAAGTCATTTCCCTTTCTCTTCTTTTTTTTTCTTTTTAAAATTTAATTTAATTTAATTTAATTTAATTTTTGGAGACAGGATTAAGTGACTTGTCTGGGGTTACACAACTAGTAAGTATCTAAGGCTGGATTGGAACTTAGATCCTCCTGACTCAAGGGCCAGTGCTCTATCCAGTGTGTCATCTAATTGCCCCTTCACTCTCATAGAGACCTCCAATACCTTTATTCCTCCATATTTTCTCAGGCCATTAACTCTGCTCTGACTTCACTTTCCTTCCTGCTCAATTTTGACCTTATAGTTAACCAATTCAATTCTACATTATAATGTTTGCAAATTCCTCACCTCAATCCTTTTTCCACTTATCCCTTGCCAAAACACAGCCCTTTATTACTCCCACCATCCACCTCCTCTGCTGGAAAAAGCTACACAACTATGTACACTAGAAATTTATGTTTTCTAATTTCAATGAGGCTCTTAACTCAGCAAAGCAATTTTTTTCCCTTTCCTAATAAATCCCTTACTTCTATCCCCACAGAAGCTATCTTAAACTTTCTTTTCTATTCTCAAGTCTCCCACTAGCCCTTCTCATCTGAAGACCTTGCCTCTTGTTGTAGTGTAAAAATTGAGACTAGATATCATTAGCTCCCTCTTTACTTCTAAACCCATTGATATTAATCCCTCACCTCTCCCAATCTCCTCTAGTCTCTAAAAGTGAGTGAACCCTTCTTACCAGCACTCACTCCCTTGTGTATGTGTATTCCCATGTTCTGCAACAGAATGCCCATTTCAATCCTTCACTAATCTTCAAGTCCTTCCCATCTGCTAGTTCCTTCCATATTACCTTCAGAAATGCCCCCCATTCTTAAAAAAATTTTCACTAGATCCATCTACCTTCACATTATCATAATAGATCTCATCTCCCTTTCTGATCCAAACTCCTAGAAAATAATAATAACAGTGATGATGATAGCAATGATGATAACTAGCATTTATTTAAGTGCTTTAAGCAGGGGTTCTCAAACTACGGCCGGCAAGCCAGATGCGCCCATTGAGGACGTTTATGTGGCCCGCCGGATTATGGCAAATGGGCTGAGGGGTGGAGACAGAGTGTGAGTTTTTGTTTTTACTATAGTTTGGCCTTCTAACAGTCTGAGGGACAGTGAACTGGCCTCCTATTTAAAAAGTTTGAGGACCACTGCTTAATGTTTGCAAAGTGCTTATCTCATTTGGTCTTCACAACAACCTGGAAAGGAGTCATTAATATTATCCCCATTTTACAGTTGAGGAAACTGAGACAGACAAGTTAAATGACTTGCTAGTTACACAAGTTAGTTCCTGAAGTCATATTTGAATTCATGTCTTCCTGACTCTAGACCTGGTACTCTATTCACATTGACTCCCATGAAATAAAAATGATTAAGAGCCCTTGTTTTATACTCTCCTGCTTCTTAATTCTTCAAGGTAAGGTTCTGGGGTAAGCCCACCACTATTCATAGATTGGGGAAAAGATGCAAGGTGAAAAAAAATTTCTGAAAGAACTACTATTGGATCAGTCAGTCCAGATTCTGAAAGGATCAGAAGCAAAATAACTTATGCATGTCACACTTAGAAGATTTTTATTTTACATTATGTTTTCTACATCTTAAAAGATAGACTGTAGAAGAGGACAATGTGGATCTGGAGCTTTCAGAATAGGCTAAAAATCCTCTTCTGGATTGCTTGGTGTTCACATATCTGATGGGCAAAGGGTGGAAATGAATCTTTGTCTTCCATACTGAGATTTCCAGGTCATGAATAACAATCAGCTGCTTTCATTTTAGCTCACTTGGCTGGATAATCAGAGAAAGTTAAATGAATGGAGAGGAGTAGGAATATATGTGTGTGTCTGTGTGTTTTTACTCTGGATAATAACCTTTCATTGTTATCATCCCGACTAGACAGACTGATTTTGGAGAGAAGCTCCATCCACAGTTGTGCTCAGCTTGGTTTACGTCCTTTTGCCTTTTGTTTAATTGCCAAATATAATTACCAAGTCTAAAGCAATGTCTGGCCAGCATACCTTCTCCTTTTGCCCCACTTTCACATGGCCTCCTTGTCATGATGGATCACAAAAGCTTAGACTGAGACAGTGAGTGAAAAAGCAGGCTTGTACTGTGCTGGTCTAGCATTTTTTGGTTTCTTTGTCTTCCTTGTTAGTAGGTAGGTCAAGAAAATCCCATGGGACCACCTCCAAGTGTAATAAAAGTTTTTCTTTGTTGGGCCATCTGAGGTTGTGCCCCATAAAACATCTAATTACTATCATTCTATGAAACATTGTGAGATTCCTCCTCGACTTCAAAGGACAATTATTATGCTATAATTATTACAGCATGATTTCAAGACGTTGACATATTCTTTAATTCTTTAGAATTTATCTTTTGTTTTCACATCCATTTCACTTCCAAAAATATTAATAAAGACAGACCTTTTTCATTGTTAGGTGTCTTCTGTTATCTAATATTCCCTAAACACTAGCCCATGGAACATGGCTCCATTCTCTCTGAACCTAACCTCCTATTCTTCCATCTCTCCTTTTGCCTTATTTCTTCTAAAACTGTTCTTTATCCTCACAAGTATTGCCACACCCTCTACCTACTTCTCTGTTCTGCTGGTCCATCATTGCTGCTTAGGCCCTTCTATGTCTTGATCCTATAATTAACATTGATAGTAAAGACAATATTCTATTCTTTTTTATCACTGTATTCCCAAAATACAAATACTTTATACAAGTGGTTGTTTAATAAATATTTTCATTTTTAAATTCCTCAAACCTTAAATAGATATATATTCCCTAGCCTTGTTTGTTATCCCAAACAAAAAAAATAATAATAATAATCATTTTGGTTTTTGTTAGTTAGAAGTATCTTTTATGCATTCTAAAAATGTTTATAATATATAAACTAAAATCTCAACAAAAAATAATCCATTTATTTCTCTTTGGTCTAAATAATCCCTATTCCTTACCCCACAGAGCTCAGTTCTTATTATCTTCAGTTTCTTTGTGATTCTTCCTGGAAATGTCTCTGAATTCTCTACAGTTATCTTAAAATTATGAAAACTGAATGAAACACAGACCTCTAAGAAGAATCTGACCAATATGTAGTACAGTGAAATATTTACCTCAAAATTCTGACTCTCTATGCCTGCTTATATACCTTTGTGCTAATAGCACGACCTTGTGAACCACCCTGAATCCTACTTCATTTTAAACCATAATACAATTCTTCACCATTTTGTAAATATGACATTTGTTTTATTGTTACATGTAAATTTTTTTTACCCTTTTTGACTATTTGGCCATATAGCTTGAAAACTTTGGGGAATACTGGTTATTGAAACATTGAGTCTGTGTTACTCAGAAAACCTTACTATGTTGGAATTCCTATTTTCTCCAGCACCATTCTCTTCCAAATTATATCATTTGATCTCTGAAAGATAATTTGGGGAAAACTTTAAGGCTAATTTTAGAAGGTTTTCTAGTGGGTTTTCTAAATTATTTTTACATGGTTTTCATCTTTCCTTTATTAATGGATTGTGTTTATTTTACTTCGATATTTACAGTGTTTTTTAACCTAAATTTTTTTATTTAAAATATTAGAAGCTAATTTCTCTTGAGCTTCTTTTTTTAATGTCTTGATTCACTTTTTAAAAAGTTACTGTCACTTCCCAATAACTCTCCTTATTATCCCAAATAAAAGCTTACCTTGTAACAAATTAAGTTCAGTTAAGGAATCAATTCATTAGACTTCTCTGAAAGATATGTGCCTCATTCTATATCAATAGTCCATCCCTCTGCCAAGGAGTGGTAAGGATACCTCATTGTCGGTCTCTAAAGTAACACATTGGTCAGTTAATTGATCAGAATTTTGAATTCTTTTGGTGTTATTTTTCTTTAAATGTTATTGTATAAATGTTGTCTTGATGATTCTTATTTCATTATGTATAATTTCATACAAACATTCCCAAATTTATATGAACTATTTATACTCATCATTTCTTATAATACAATATTCCATACTCAAATAACACCATTTATTTTGTTCTTCCAAAGTTGATGGGCACCCACTTTCCTGCCAATTTTTTTCTATTTCAAAAGATACTGCTATAAATATTTTTGTATACATTCTTCTTCCATCTTTTATATCTCTGCCCATCTTTATCTGATATAACCCAGTGGCCTTTGATCTCAATAGTATTATGCATCCACTAATTCAAATCACAGCCCATTAATAGCATCATTTCCTGTGTGACTTTTATTTATATCCTTTTTGAGATTTTCTAGTGGGCCTCCACCTTAAATGCTTGTTTTAATTACATCAGGATAGAATAGAAATCCATTTAGGGCAGAGATGTCAAGTGGGAAGCCAGTACTCCTTATTGTGACTCCTAGATTAAAATATAATTTGGAAATAATTAGCCAAATAAATAAAATATATAGATCAAGATATGGTTAGCAGGGATCATTATATGTAATTTATCTATAACAGGGCCCCTGTTTTCTATCTGAGTTTGACTCCATTAGTTTAGAACATTATTTCACTAGAAAAATGAAGATGATGATGATAGAATTCTTTTCAATTAATCATAAGGCCTTATTGAGTATATCTCAGTCAATAAACATTAAATACCTACTATGTGGCAGACACTGTAAGCTCTGGGAATATAAAAAGGCAAAAGATAATTCTTGCTCTCAAGGAGCTTAAACTCTACTATTTTGATGTATATAGAGGAAGGATAAGGAAAGTGATCACTTCCAGGTTAACAAAATCCTGAGGTTTTAACAGCCGTGTGTGTGTGTGTGTGTGTGTGTGTGTGTGTTCAGAGTACATGATAAATCATGATAAATTTTTCCTTCTTCAAATAAATGACTTTTATATATTTCCTTCTAATGGGGAGGGAGGAGAGATTTTCAATTATTAACTCCATTTTGTTCAGGGGAAGAATTTTAACTTTCATTAAAGAATTGTAGCTATCCACATGCAAGTTGCATTTTCTTCTTCTAAGACTTTGTAAGATAGCTAGAATTCTCCTCATTTTTATTATTTTAAAAAAAACTATTTATTTTTTCATTATCAAGGGAAGACCTAATACAAACATCCCTGAGAACCTGGATTAAAAAGAAGTCAGCTTGACTACACTCTGAACTTTTGAAGTATCTAAGGCCTTAGAATTGTTATTGAAAATATGGAATTGATAAGCAGGGTAAACAATTTTCTTTAAATCCACTTTTACTGGAAGCACAATACTCCATTATATGTTGTCTGTCACTACTAGAGTCTGCCCTACAATTAAATAAGCTTTAAGACCATGACTACAAGTTTTGCTTAGAAGCTTAAAGTCAACTTCTTTACTTTTACTGGTCTAAGTGAGCTCAGGTTTGTTTAAGAAATTAGTGGAGCTTTTTCAGGTGCGTGAATGACTTGTTGTTGTTGTTTAGTCATTTTCAGTTGTGTCTACCTCATTTTGATCCCATTTGGATTCTTGGCAAAGATACTGGAATGTTTTGCCATTTTCTTCTCCAGCTCATTTTACATATGTGGAAACTGAGGCAAACAGGGTTAAGTAACTTGCCCAGTATCATTGAGTTAGTAAATAAAGTTGATCCTGAACTTAGACTACAAAGTACAGCACTCTATCCACTGAGCCATTTTTTTGCCTAATTAAATGAATACCCATTTCCAAAGTATTTTAATTTTCTCTGGAAAGTCTTTGTTAGTTTCATCCAATTTTATAGTTCCCTGCTTTGGAATGTTGTCCAAACAAGGAGTTATTGAATGAAGATAAAATTTTTAGGTATCATTTAGCACACCCATATCACATAGGTTTAATAACTTTTGTTTTTCTGCATCATGATCATATGCTAATATATTATTGAGGGAATTTATACTTTATTTGTAATAGAGGTGATTCATGCTTCAGACAAGATGGTTTCTGAGGTTTCTCTCAGAATCTGTGAACTCTACATTAACATTCTAGCTAAGGAGAACTCTCTTTCCAGACTATCCTAAAAGTTTCTCCTCCACCATTAGAATTATGAATGCTTTAAAATCTAATCACCATGAAAGAAAAAGAATAAAATGAAAAGAACCAGGTAAACAATTTATGCAATAATAACAACACTTATCAATATGACTATCCATAATTACAGGACTAGTGATGAATTGTGCTATCTCCTGTTGGAGAGGTGATGAATTTAGGATGAATAATCTCTCCCTCTCTCTCATTCTCTCTTATTCTCTCTCATTCTCTCCCTCTCTCCCTCTCTCCCTCTCTCCCTTTCTCCCTCTCCCTTTCCCTCTCTCTCCCTCTCTCCCTTTCCCTTTCCCTCTCTTTCTCTCTCTCCCTCCCTTACATACACACACCCACACACACACTTAGAGCTAATAAAGGTATTTGTTTTGCTGGATTATGCTTATTTGTTAAAAACTTTGTTTCTTTTCCTTTTTTTCAGTGGTGTAATGGGATGGGAAGAAGAGAAGAGTTTTCAGTTAATGTTTTTAAAAACACTTTAAAAGTTGAAAGGTTGAGGCAGGCCACAGGTGTGAATGATTATAGCACTTTCAAATGATGTCACTGTATTTTACTTAATTGGTTTATTTTGTTATACTGACTACTTTGTTAATTGTGTTTGTTACTCCCATAGGATGGAGGTAATGTACAAATATTTGTAATGGAAAAAACAAAATGGATCACTAAACCTTAAAAAAGATACATAAACACCACATATTTATTCATAGAATTTTGTGTTTAAGGATTCCTGCTTAACCTTTTTAGCAAGAGAATCCAAAAATCATTCAGGCAATGATGAAGTTGAATTTGTAGCTTAGAGGGACAGATGAGTTCTAAAGATGTTATTTTGGGCAAATCTATTATCAAGGACAGAGAGGAATCAGAACTTGATTAAGAAAAGATCAGAATTTAATTATAACTGGCTGTTATGAAAATATTATTTTATCTTTTGTCATTGCATAGTGGAATAAATCAAAAGACCTAGATAGAGTTGAGTCTCAGCTCTAACACTACTTGTTCAAACTTTGGCAAATAGCTTTTATTGAACCTCAGTTTCCTCTTATATAAAACGTAAATAAAAATATTTATGCCATGTAGACCTATGTAGTTATTATTAAATCTTCACTTGGTAAAACTTAAGCTAAATATGAATGATTAGGGTGAATTTTCCATTTATCCTGTGATTATTTCTAACCTTAAGTTTCTTAGGGTGAGATGACTGGTAACTTAACCTATTGGCATATGTGCCCTGTGTGGAGTTATTTTTGTATGTTACAAAGCTAATTGTTATGCTTTTGAAGAACTAGTGCTGGAATGTAAGAGATTATGCTGTAAATGCTAATGTGGAATGCCTGAAGCTATCCATTCTAGATTAGAGTTTTCATAGCATGTGTTAATGAAGTAGATAGAGCATAGAAATTTTATTTGCAGTTCACCTTGAGAGGTGAATTAGTAATGGCTTCTACTTTTAAAGGTAGAGCCACAATTCAAGTGCTTTGATTTCTCCCTATCCTGCTCCAATGAACAGTAATCAGTTCAATATTGCTATTGTTTCTGGAAAAGAGCATGCCACCTGACTGGCCTGTGGCTCCCCTGGCCATAGCTGTGACTTCTCAGACCCTAGCTCCCACTCCCTCATAGATTTTGTTATCCCCAATAAAATGTATCCTTTTTTTTCTCTTTCTTCCTTCCTTCCTTCATTCTTCCTTCCTTCCTTCCTTCCTTTCTTTTTTTTTTTTTTTTTTTTTTTGCATTTGTCTTTCCAAGTTTTAGCACAATCCTTAGCTCACTGGAAATGTTTAAATAAACTTTTTCATTCATTTACACCATAATTATTGTTTTTAAAGAAAATCAAATAATTGTACAAATGAATTCAAAAAAATTTTAAGGACCAGAACAGGGAACCAAATAACAATTCACTTCTTATTTTATTCAGTCCACAATGATGAGCTAAGCCAGGTTGAGGGTAACTGGCAGGCCTCAATCCTGTCAGTGAGTTAGGGAGATGTCTAACATGTGAAGATTTTCCCCAAATAGAATGAACACATGAGAACAATTTGTTCTAACAGCCATGAAGGTGGGTGAAGCAGGCACTGTGAAGTGCTTAAAGCTTGATCAGGCATCAAAGATCAAAGGCTCTTCATGCTGGACCATCACCATTCTTGGCTTTTTTCTTGCCATTGGATTCTACTGGCTCTGGAAAATTTTGTGCAGCTGTACCTCACTTGACTCCAGTTCACACTCAAGTCAAGATATCACCCATCATCCGCTATTTTACCCCAACATTGTAATGTCATTAGTCCTCAAAAACAAAGAATGAATGCAACTATGTACCTTTATTAATGAAATCTAATCTTCCAGAAAAATTCAAATTAAAAAGAAAACTGAGAAAGTTCATTTATCTCTAATTTCACACATTTTCTATCCTTTTATTTCTGCCTTTGCTTTCCGCATTTGTGTCTTAGGATTTGAGGTGTAAATTGGATGCACCTGTCATACCTAGCCAACAATAGGCAAGTTCAGGATATTCAATGTGTTGACTTTTCTGCTACAGGTAGACTGCTATGCCCTGTTGGTTGAATTATTTTCATTAAGTTCATAACAAAATAGGATCAAAGCATAACTCATTATGAGATGAATTAGGGCTTGTAAGATTATTGAATTAGAGCTAGGAGAGAGAGAACTTAGAAGCCATCAAGTTCCACTCCTTTGTTTTTTAGATGAGGAAATTAGGGTACAGAAAAGTTAAGTACCTTGTCCAAGGTCACACAGCTAGTAAGTGTCTGAGATGGAAAATGAACTCATTTCTTTCTGACTCCAAGTCCAGGAACCTCATTTGATGAACAAAACAAAATAATAGTCTTTCCAGAGTCAGGCCCATTTAGGTGATATGGTGCTGTATTCTCCTTTGGGGACTAAATCTTTAGGCTATTTGTATAGGAGCTCTTCATTGGGGCTAATGACACCTCACACACACACACACACACACACACACACACACACACACACACACACATCTAGAGTAATTTAGAAATAGTTTTCTATAGCAGTCTAATCAAAATAGGTCCTTTCCATCCAAATCTTTTGTGTTTTTCCTTTATGCTCCTATCACTTTCAAAAAAATGAATAGGGAGAGAACCTCTTTGTAGTCTCATTATAAGCATAAAGAATTTATTAAAATGCAGTTCATAAATAACTTAAGTGCACTTCGCAACATTTACATGATAATGCTGAGATTTGAATTATTTTCAGTTTTCAAAGTAATAAAGAAGGTTAAACTCATTTTCAAATTTTCTGTATAGATTGCTCATCATTCCTTTCATCAGTCAGTTCTTTTCTTAAGCAAAATATCAAATCCAGAATTAAGAATAGAAGCACAAAGGTTTCTGACTGATTCCACTTTTATCATTATTCTATTCTTCAGCTACAACAGTTGCAAATATTCAGTTTCAGTTTTAAACTTATGTATATGGGAAGGGAAATGCCCATGTAAGAAATCATCTGATATGGTTGTCTTTCTCCCAACATTTTAGGGGAAAAAAAAATGCAGAAACAAAGGAAAACATTTGAATATGAAAAGCCAATTAGATACATAGAGAAAAGGGCACTGTATCCTGAGAAGAAAAATAATAGGTTTTTGAGGAGTAGAGAGGGAGAAAGATCTTTTCTGATGATCATTCCTTCAAAACTTTTGTTTTATTGTTTTGTTAACATAAGGAATAAAAAGTACCTTATGGGTGAACAGCCTTGTTTAAAATATGTTATGTAGGGAAAAAATTCCTTTTTCCAAAAAGTAATTAAAAATTGATAGAAGTCGATGAATCAAATCAATTCCAATAGAACAGTAATGAACTGAACCAGCTACACCCAGAGAAAGAACTCTGGGAGATGACTATGAACCACTACATAGAATTCCCAATCCCTCTATTTTTGTCTGCCTGTATTTTTGATTTCCCTCACAGGCTAATTGTACACTATTTCAAAGTCCGATTCTTTTTGTACAGCAAAACAACTGTTTGGACACGTATACATATATTGTATGTAATTTATACTTTAACCTATTTAACATGTATTGGTCAACCTGCCATCTTGGGAGGGGGGTGAGGGGAAGGAGAGGAAAAATTGGAACAAAAGGTTTGGCAGTTGTCAATGCTATAAAATTACCCATGCATATATCTTGTAAATAAAAACTGTAATTTTAAAAACTTGATAGAAATCTTCACATGAAATCAGTAGGGAAGATGGTCAAATATGAGGTTCCTAAATATTTGAAAATATCCCTAGCCCAGTGCTTGACACATTGCTAAATAAGAGCAAGCAAGTTGGTGCTGTTTTGACTATACAAGTCAATTTTTGAACAATTAATTTGAATGATTTGTTCAATTTGAACAATTAATTCTCTAAGGAGAACCATTGAATCAGAACTTCCTGACATAGGGAATCGATCCTGGGCCAAGTCAACTGATTTGTAGATAGGGACAATTAGAAAGGAGGTGAATGAACTCAGAACAAGATTATTCATACTGAAAGAGTGGGGACAATCAAATCAGCTTGCACCAGAAGGAAAGCTGAAAGAACAAAAGAAAATTGAGTTTGTGCTGATGGAAAGAGGGGCTTATCTAAGGAAAAGTGAATATGAAAATATAGTGTTAGAATTTGGAATTTGAGTGATTGGAGTGAGCATGTACCCCAAGTGGCAAACTTAGGGGAGCACACATACAAAAGTCACAAAATAGGCAGGCATAAATGGTTTATAGCCTGAATCACTGGAGGGAGAATTCCCATCAATGAACTCTCATCTTTTTAAATATTTGAGATTGTGCAATTATGTTAGACTCTGGGTCCTTTTTAAGTGCAAAGGGTAGAGAATATGAGGAAAAACCATGAACCAAGTAATCTAGATATGGCATTGCTTGGGAATAAAGGCAGAAGTGATTTGTTGAGATCAGGAAAGAGTTCCAGTAGAAAACAGTGCTTGAGCTACATCTTAAAGGAAGAAACTCCATGGAGACATAAGAAGAGAATTCATTTCAGACATAAAGAACCACCAGTGCAAAAAAATAGAAACCCATGATGGAATGCATTTAAACATCATAGATAAAATAGATGGCACAATAAATAGTGACAGATCTAGAATCAGTAGGACCCAAGTTCAAAACTGGCCTCAGATACTTATTAGCTATGTGAGCCCAGGCAAGTCACTTAACCCTCTTTGCCTCAGTTTCCTCATCTGTATAAAGTGAGCTGGAGAAGGAAATGACAAATTATTCCAGTATCTTGACCAAAGAAACCCCAAATAAGGTCATGAAGCAACTAATGGGCTAAAATAATAAAAGAAAAAACTAGTTTGATTGTATCATAAAGTATAGGAGGGGGAGTAGTGCACAATGAGGACAAAAGATTGGCACCAGACTTGAAAAGTTTAAAAAGCCAAACAGAAGATGTTATATTTTATTCTGGAAGCAGTTGTGACTCACTAGAGTTTAATGAGGTAGATAGTAACATAGACAGAGCCACACTTAAGGAAAATTACTTAGGTAGATACATTACTGAGGGAAAATATCAGAAGTGTGAAAAATCAACTAGGAAGCAGTACTAATAATATAAGTATGAAGTGATGAAGGTGGTAGCTAAGTGAGCAAAAGAGTAAAGGTCAAAAGGTGTTGAAGAGGTAAAAGTGGAGAAATCTGGCAGCTCATTTGGATATATGAATTGAGGGAAAGAAAGAAATTAAGGTTAACATCAAGGTTCTAAATCTGGAATACTAGAAGAAAGGTAGTGACTTTCAAAGCAGAAGGGAAATTTGGAAGAAGAGAGAGGTTTTGGAGGGAAAGAAAATTAGTTTTGTTTTGGAAATGTTAAGTTTGAGATGTCTCCAGGACATTGAGTTTGAAATGTCCAATAGCCATTTGGTGACGTAGGATTGAGTCTCTAAGGAGAAACTTGGGAATAGCTATATAGATCTGAATCATCTGTGTAGAGATGATAATTAAACCCAGGGGACAGAATGATGTTACCAAGAATGAGAGTATAGAGGAAGAAGAGAAGAAGGATATAGGACAGAGTGCTGGGGAATACATATAATTAGGGAGTATGATAAGGATTATGAGCCTGTAAACAAGATAAAGAAGCATTGGTCAGTTGGGTAAGAAGACTAGGAGAGAGTAATGTCAAAACAACTCAAAGAATAGAGAATATCTAGGAGCAAAGAATGATCAGTAGTGTCATATGCAATTTCAGATGAGTGAGTCAGAAATTAGATTGCAATTAGTTAAGGAATATGTGAAAGGAATTGAAATAGAGAGAGTAGAGACAGCTTTTTTGAGGAGTTTGGTTGACAAAAGGTGAGAATGTCAGCTTTAAGGGTTGGTTGTAGGTTTGTTGTTTGTTTGTCTTTAGGGATGGAAGAGATGGTCATGGTTTGAAGGCAGCAGAAAAGAAATCACCAAATATGTCTTGGTCTTGGCAAAAAGAAAGGCTGTTTCACTCTTAGATTATAAGAAAGAAAAGGGTAGAATAGGGGATAATGTCATTGACTTTTAGGAAGAAAAAGGTAAGAAGAGGGAGTTTATGTCAAATGGCTTCAATTTTAAAAGAAAACAAAGTAGCAAGAATCTAAAAGTTTGCAATGGGAGAGAAGGAATTATAGAATGCTTAAGGAAGGAAGAAAATTAATGTTTGGAATAGCTTCTTTGAGCAGTGACATAGGGAATAATTAGAGAGTAATAAAAGGATTGCCTTTCTTCAGTGACAGCCCAGTTGACATTGGATAGTATGACTTTATAATGTACCTATGCTCTAGTCAGCAACTGGCAAATGGGTCCTTTCCTAAGCTAATAAAATTAAGAAGAGATGAATAGTTCTTCATTGAATAAAGGGATAAAGAAATTCTGGGTAGAGTACAGCATAGAGTTAAGATGTGGAATATTAGGGTAAAGAATGGAAAGAAAGGAAAAGAAGTCAAAATCAGACTAATGGTCTGAGAAACTAATGAAACATTGAAGGTCTCAATAAAGGTGAGAAATAGGTTTAGGAGGAGTGAAATTTAGAGAGAGATGGAATGATCAGTTATGGTCAAATGAATGAAAAGAGGTTTTTATTTGAGGAAGTAGAACACTTGTGGATAATAGTGAGCTCTAGTATCTGAGCATCCATAGGCATGACTGAGGTATAGTATTTTCCCGTACTAACAGGCTAACACTTCTGTTTGCTGTTTGTTTTGCTATTTGTGTATTAATCACCTACTCTCTAGGAACAAATTATCCCTAACTCTCCCCTCCAGTTCTTTCATCCTCATTCTCTTCAACTCTGCCCCAATCATTCCCCATTCCAATTATGCCCATCTCTTTCACTATGACTTCTGAAATCCTTATTTCATAATGAATAAATTTCCCTTCATCTTAGACTTCTTATTTCTCTCCCTTCTTCTATCTACTAGTCCTCATTGAGAACTAGCTGGCTTCCCCTTGAATACAATATATTCCCAATGATACTCCCCAGCAATGGCATTTCCTATTCCCACACTCCCTAATATACTGGTCTTTAAAGGAAAATTGGAATACTCCTTTCCCATTACTGCTGCTTCCTATGTTACTATGACTCATCAATCTTACCTCCTGTGAAATCCACTCAATCAAAATTTTAGACCCAAAACAGACCATGGTGGCTGATATGTATTGAATCTTTCTCCAGGTGTTTAACAGTTGGCTCATCATTTTCTCTTTTCAACTCTTGTCCTTAAACTAGGAGTCTTCGATATTCACATTGATTGATGCTCTCTCTAACTCCTTAATCTTCTAATTCCTCATTAACCCACCTGGTGATTCTCATTTGTCTCACCTGTAAATGATGGGATTTGAATATCTACTTTCCAAGCTCCCTTACTGCTTTAAATTTCAAGTGTGAGCTACAAATGATTCAAGGATCCTAGATTTTATCAGTTTAAATATTTTTTCTGTTTACATGGTTCATAATGTTTTTCCATGTTAATTAATCAAGCAATTAATTGCAATCAAAAAAATAAAAATGTATCATCTGGTTTGCCAAACCTCTGATGATGAGCCTCACCACACTTAACTAGACTTTTCCTTGGAGGAAAGACAAATAATTTATAAAGGCCTATAAGCCTTTTCAGTTTGATAGGCAGCAACACATCTCAAATAAAGAATTATATGGGAACAGTGGTATGAACAATATTACTCAGACATTTTAGATATCTTTACAAGGAGAATATAAAAAGAGGCCATAGTGTAATAGGTGGATTCTCTATGACAAATTTATGGGAGGAGAGAGATGAAAAGATGGACTAGAAGGATCTATTGCAATCTGTATCCCTGAATGGGATATACACTTTAATGAGATCATACATACCTAGAGTATTACCAGCTTTTACCATACCTTTTAAGAATCTAATCTTACTTTTCTGTCATGATGAGGCATTTGAGATTAGAGTTGGATTTTAATAAAGATTCACAATTACACAGATCTTATTTCATTCATCTACTACCCCAGATGCTGGTATTGCTACTCCTACCATCCTACATCTGGTGGTCATTTTCTCTTTCATCTCCTCTCCTTAACACATTTACTATTATACCCAATGTGTTGCAGAAACAACAACAGTGAAAGGATGTATTTATTAAGCTCCCCCTCTATGCTTAGCATTGTGCTATGTCCTGGGGATACAAAGAAAGACCCAAAAAAAAAATCCCCACTTTCAAGAAGTTCAAAGTTTAATGGGGGAAAACAACATGCAAAGAGTTAATGTTCAAACAGGATATGGACAGGATGAATTACAGATAATCACAAGGGGCAGGGACTAGCATTAAAGGAGTATTAGGAAAGGTTTCTTTTAAAAGACAGGATTTTAGCTAGGATTTGAAGAGGCCATTGAATAAAGATAGACATATTCGAGTAGTTTAACCTCTGGTATAGTTAAATAGTCTCTTTTCTAACGTGCTGAAATCATTACCTTCTAGTTTCATATCAGTGTTTAGAGTAGTTGGTAGAGTGGGAAAGACTCATTTTTTAATATCTTTAAATAACAAGATAAACTTTTCAGGAAGAAAGATATAATCAAAACATACATAAACATGCATACATTTATTTATATATATGATATAATCATTTTATAGTATATAAAGGAAGAACTCAAAATCTGGAATTTGGTTTTAGGAAAGCTGATCCCCCTCCTCTTTTAAATTAATAAGCACCAATATCTATACAAGTACAATCAGACAATTAGAGGTTATACACACATACACACACACACACACACTCAATATTTGTCTTCCTTAATAAAAAGGCAATTTACTTAATATGTACTTTGTCTTAACTGAAGTTCAATTGTGGTATTATTTCTCTGTGTAGTTAAACTATAAAGATTATTTTAAAATATTGATTAGTTTTACTCTTTTGAAGAGTTTCCTATTATACATATTTTCAGGTCATCATCTTAAATACTGGAGAAGACATACCATAAATCATGCCACAAAATTAATTTATCTTTTGCTCCAAGATTTAATATGGCTTTTAAAAATTAGAATTATTTTTTAAATAATTTAATCTTTCTCTTCTCCCTGTTAGGAAAGGCAGTTCCACTTTAATAGAACTACCTCCAAAATACTCTGAATCATAAAATGATCAATGATGTAAAATACAAGTCTAAAAGTATTTATGACTTCTTGAATATTGGCTTTATTGTTAAGGCATTTTTCAATATTTTGCAACTCTTTATGACCCCATTTTGGAGTTTTCTTGGCAAAGATATTAGAGTGATTTGCCTTTGCCTTTTCCAGATGATTTTACAAATAAGGAAACTGAGGCAAATAGGATTTGCTGGGGTTCACATAGCTAATAAGTGTCTGAAGACAGATTTGAGCTCATCAAGATAATATTTCCTCAATATATACACAGTGCTCTATCTAGCATGTTCCTGAGCTGCCCATATTGCCCTGTATTGGCTTCCCTGATACTTAATTCCTTAATTTTTTCTCTGGATTTAGAATTTGAACTGATATGTGACTGTGAAAGAAGCTAAGCAAAAGATAAATTGATATTACTTCAGAATCTCTGTCAGTGACACTTTCCTTTCTCACAGTGTTGCAGGTGGAGAACTCTTTGACTTTTTAGCTGAAAAAGAATCTTTGACTGAAGAAGAAGCTACCGAATTTCTCAAACAAATCCTTAATGGTGTTTACTACCTCCATGCCCAGCACATTGCTCACTTTGATCTGAAGGTATGTTGCTATGTATAAAGCAAAATATAGAAGTTCTTTTTTTTAAAATGTTTTTATTGGTATTATAAAAAATTAACAGTTCAAGGAAAGCTATGGGTACAATAGATTTCACTTAACTTAATAAATGGAATTGCCAAGTGAAATGAAAAATATTTTAAAAATACATAATATAGCAGTCTCTCACCTTCTTTGTGGGAAGTGTTGTGACTTCATGGAAAGCAGTGATCATGTCTTATGCATCTTTGTGTTAAGTCTAGGATAGCTGCTTGCACATATTAAATACACAATACATATTAAATGAGGAAGTACTTTAAATTTGCCTATGAGCTGCTGACTTTTCCTTGAATAAAACCTGAAAGTCACAGTTCCAAATACTTACTTAGCTCAAGGTTACTTTAGATGCCACAGGAATTTCTTCCAACTATACACATGCCCATCCCAACCAGAGGTTATCACAGAATTGTGGTAATGTTTAGAACATGATGAGTCCAGGTTGAACTTCTCAATTAACTAACTAATCACAATAGACATCCTGCTTTCTGCAAGATACTGTGAGAGATTTGAAGAAATATAAGAAATGATCCCAAATCTCAAAAGACCTTAATTATTTTGGGAGAGGGTAAGAAGTATTTTGTAGCTATTTCCTCAGAATAATATGTGATAGCTTTTAATTTTTCTTTTCAAAAGCCTGAAAACATAATGCTTCTGGATAGGAATGTCCCAAAACCTCGGATCAAGATAATTGACTTTGGCTTGGCACACAAAATTGACTTTGGAAATGAATTTAAAAATATCTTTGGGACCCCAGAGTTTGTTGGTGAGTGTGATGTTCCTGTAGGCATTAGATTATGGTAGAAGAATAACCATTTTTCCATGGCAATATTTCTCATACTTCTTTGATTTTAAGAGAATTGTTTTAAACTGTTTCAAATTCACATAATAATATTAACCATTAGGTCACTTATTTCTGGAACTTAATATATCTTTGTTTTTTTTCTTAGCTCCTGAAATAGTAAACTATGAACCTCTTGGTCTTGAGGCAGATATGTGGTAAGTAACTTTTCCATTATTCTACTTATTTTCTTATCTGTTTCACTACCCTTCTGATGTATATATATATTTTTTTCTTTCCTAGGAGCATTGGTGTAATAACCTATATTCTGTAAGTACCCAAGTTCACAAAATATAGGCTCATATTTTTCTTTGAAAACATGTATATTTAGTGACCTTGAAATTTTGTTTATCCCATTTTGTTCATCTGACTTTGGTCATCCTACTTAATATTAAATGAAACAGGATCACGCTTATATTCTGTTACAATATATAATATTTACCTTTTATTCATTAAATTTTTACTTCTAATTTTAAATATTAACTCAAAATTGTAACATCACAGTGGATAGAAGTTTTGCTGTTGATCACTACTGAGAACATTTTTTAAAAGGGGATATTAGATGACAAGATTGTTCCAACTTGATTTTTTAAATGAATCTTTTGAATGAATCCAAGCTTTTGCCAGTTATAATTAACTATCATATAAAAGTAACTATCTTCTAAAATGGCATTTCTACATACTAAAAAATAATTATTTTCCACTCTTCTCTTATCAGGTAATATAAAAAAAAGTTTAGTGCACAAGGACTAATTATAAATGTCCTATGTTCCATTTTTTATTTTTACAGTCTTAGTGGTGCCTCACCATTCCTTGGTGATACAAAGCAAGAAACATTGGCAAATGTATCTGCTGTGAATTATGAGTTTGAGGAAGAATTCTTCAGTAATACCAGTGCTTTAGCCAAAGACTTCATAAGAAGACTTTTAGTTAAGGACCCAAAGTAAGTGTCTGTTGTCCCTGCCTGTACAGAGATGTATGTTAGCTTGTCATTTTGAGCATGGGCAAAAGTTTGAGCTTTATAGATACTGGCTACTTCTTTGTTGGAAAAAGGAAAGTGTACTATGTGAAAAGCTTGCAGAAAATGTACTATCTTCTACACAGGCACAAGCTTTCTTATCCTGCCTTGGCAAAAGATTTGTCAATAGGCAAATGTAGTTTTCAGCATTTTTCTATACTGTAGACAGTACCTTAGAGTTTCTGTATATAGTTTGCCAAGCAGCTAGAACAATGGAGAGAGCACCAGGCCTGCAATCAGGAAGACCTGAGTTCAAATGTGGTCCCACATAATTATATATGACTCTAGGCAAGTCACTTTAAACCTCTTTGCCTCCATTTCCTCATTATAAAATGAGCTAGAAAAACAAATGTCAAATTTCTTCAATATTTTGGCTACGAAAACTCCAAATATAGGGTCTCTAAGAGTCAGACATAACTGAGCAACAACAATGTGGTTTGTTAGGTTTACATTGAGACAACCTTAATGCTTGCTACTATGGTTCAAATATTTTTTTCCTCCTCCCCTCAAAAGGAAAAGAATGACAATTCAAGATAGTTTGCAACATCCTTGGATTAAGGTAAGTGTTATATGTTGTCATATTTTAATTTTTTTTTAGATTTTTAAAATCTAATCTTATAAAATTATATAATTTTATTTTACTATATTATTTATTTTTAATTTATTTATTTATTAAGTATTATAATTTATTATAATTAGTAATATTATTTATCATATTATTGGTTGTTGCTTATTAATAATAATTATTATAATATTGTGTCTTAATAATGTTAATTGTAATTATTAATAGTATTTACTATATTATATATTAATTTATATAATTATAAAATCTTATATATAAAACCTCAAGTTAATATTTTTTCTATTGCATATCCCCTGAGATTACATTTAAAATAATATATCCATTTCTCCAGATCCATATTTCTAAATTAAAATGAAAGCAATTAAAAGCAAGAAAAACTCTTGGTACAGAGAAATGGTTGAAGGAATTAAGTGTGCTTAATTAACCTAAAGAAGAGAAAATGAAGGAAACATATCTTCATATATATGAAACTTTTTCATGTAGAGTAGGATATAGCTATTTCTCATCAGGAGAAGGTATTGGAGGTGGATTTGGATCCAGTGAAAAGTGATCTAATCATTAAAGTTGCTATAACTAGAGAATAGCTCATCCATGAAGAAAGTGACCTGTCATTATATTCTAAAGGATGTGTATGTGTATGTGCATGTTTTGATACATATATATGCACATATACATTCTTTTACTAATATACAAAAGATATTTCAGAGATGCAAAAGGAATTTAGACACTGTATAGAAGATTTAGATAGCTTGTCCCTAAAGTACCTTAAAATATCAAATTATGTAATTCTATCAAATGAAAAAGTATAACAGAAATGTTCAGAACATGAAACATTAGGTAAACATTTTTCCCCTGTTAAAGTCATATAATTATAAAGCTTCATTATAGTAAATTTTTCTACTTCCTGCATACACCCCCTAAATTTTATATTGGAATTCAATCTTATCTGCATTGTCTTTTCCCATATTAAAGGGACTTTTTTTTCCATCTAATATACTATGATAAGCTTTTGTAAATGGCTTCCCAAGTTCCCTGTCCATTATCCCCAAACATTCTTAAGTGTTTTAACAAGGTATATGTGTCTATGTGTCTATGTACACTGAATAATATGAGAAAACAGAGAAGCTTGATTATTACAAAGTGATGTAGGAGGAATTATTTTAAATTTTCTGATTTTTGATTCTCTGTTTAGCCTAAAGATAGTCAACAAGCACTTAGTAGGAAAGCATCTGCAGTAAATATGGAAAAATTCAAAAAGTTTGCAGCCCGAAAAAAATGGAAGGTAAGTATATTGCATAAAGTAGCAGCATTAATTATTTTTTATTTTCAGTCTGAAATTCTATCCTATTTTATGTTGACAATGTGTAAAATTAAGTTATTTTATTTTATTGTTTAATGCGCTGCTGTTCCCCTCTGTTTTACAAAGAGTTTTTAAAGTACTCCAGTTAAGATATTTAATCTCCTACTTTTAGTGGAATTTTATATAGTTAATTATCATATAAATTATTATTCATATAAAAGTATATATTTTAAACAAACTCAAAATTAAGCATGTTTCCTAGAAAAAATAAATATCTGTCCATTTCCATTCATTTATTCATTAATTTAAGCAACACAATATTTAAATGAAGAATGTTTGGATGATTAGCTAAAAGTGTTCTTTTTTGTTTTACAATTAATATTTTCTTTCCTATTGGAAGGAAATATTTAAAAAATTTCAGTACTATCATAGGCATCTAGCCTCTCTTACTCTTTCAACCCACCTACCTCTTCATTTTGCTCTCCCTTTAAGGGAGAATATGAGGTATAATTGTTTTCATAAAATTTTTTGAGAGAAAAAGAGAATAAAAATCCTAAGTTAACCTTCAGTTTCATAATATAACAAGAAGCATCTAGAGTCAAGTCAGAAGTTAAGTTTAATGGCCCCAAATCCATGCTAGGATTATGGGATAAGAGATTTAGAATTGAAAGGAATGTCAAAGGTAATCTAACACAAGAGCTTTTGCAGACTGTTTAGAGTCACTCCTAGGCAGTAGATAGCAAAAACTGGAATTCAAATGTATACCCTTTGCTTCCAAATCCAAACGTCTTTCTATTGAACTTAAAATGTGTTTCATTTTTGCATCCTTGAAGGAAATCTATGCTTAAGAGATCACCATTAAAGATACCAAATGGGATATTTTCAGAAGACATGTCTTCCATCCACCTTAATGAATCTCAGCCTCATTTAGCATTGGTCCTCCTGTCAAGGTTCAGAACTTACTAAGAGTATCCAAAGCTTTGGTTATTAAAATGTTAATATTTTTTCTCTTACAAACCAAACAATTCTCCACCTAGAGGCAGTATGCTACAATGGAATCATTGAGGGATCTGAGTTCAGATTTCAACCACTTATTACATATTACTTAACCTGTGTGAGCTTCTATTTCCTCCTCTGTAACATTAGGGGGTTGGACTTGATCATCTCTAAGAAGAGTCCCTTCAAGCTCTAGATCAATGGTCCTATTAATTTTTTTCCTGTTGGTGAATAGATGATGGGTAAAATCTTGTAAACTTCTACTTCATGCATTACATGATTCTGTCAAATAAAAAAAGTATTATACAAATAGAAATATTGGGTAACATTTTTCCCTTTCCCTTTCATATAATCATAAAACTTCTTTACAATGAATTTGTCCACTTCTTTCATACACCTCCTAAATTTTTCTATTTTTCCAACCCTATAACGGAATGAAATGCCAAGAAGAGAACCCTTTGTTGTAGCAGATTTGTAGCGGTAGGATTGCTTCCTAAGGGGATAAAATACTATTCATTTAATACTGATAGAATGCACTCCATCTAATCATGCTTCACAAACTCTTCCATGTGAGCAAAGTATTCATCTGCCATCAATTTATAGTGTCGTTGGAGGAAGCTGTCTCAAAGTTCTCATACTTTACATGAATCTGAGCATTGTTACCTAAAATTTTTCTTTCTTTTGTGTGTGTGTGTTTGTCTATGTATCTCTTCCAAGCAATCTGTTCGATTGATATCACTGTGCCAAAGATTATCCAGGTCCTTCTTATCTAGGAGTAACATGAGCGTCGCCAGAAGTGATGATACTCTGGTAAGCAGGCATGTTGCCTTTCATATGGTCTCTTCTTAATATCATGTATGCATATTCATACATATGTGTATATATATG
This sequence comes from Sminthopsis crassicaudata, assembly GCF_048593235.1. NCBI lineage: Eukaryota > Metazoa > Chordata > Mammalia > Dasyuromorphia > Dasyuridae > Sminthopsis > Sminthopsis crassicaudata. Next base: position 514,715,167 of record NC_133617.1, read on the forward strand.
TATATACATACATATATCTTACACTATAACTTTCCTCTGCAGCATGAAATAGTTAAGAATCTGAATAAACTTAGCAATATGTTTTTGTTTTAGCTCTTCTTGAGAAGATAAAATAGACTGATAAAATATACTCTTTGCTTCCTTGTTATGGTTGATGTTGTTCCTTCTTCCCATCTCTTCTTTTGAAGAGGGCAATTAAAGGAAGGAATTGGTCCATTCTAAAAGGGCCTTATTGTTCCTGGCCATTTACAGCCACTAAAATGAGAGCTATCTGCATCCATTGATAATATGGAATCTCAGAGTATAAATAGTATTAGAGAAAGAGAAAACCACCACAGGAGAGAAAGGAAATGTAAGAGTAGCTGCTGTTATGCTCTAAGAAGAATTATGAAGCTTTATTACCCAAGCATAATTGCCAAAGCTCCATTTGATTTATTAACAATGTACTCCCTGCCCAAAGGCCATTTACAGTGAATACAGATTTTCTCCCCAATCCAAATTGAAAGCTAATCTCAGATTAACCCTACCAATAAGACTCTACATATCGGAGTTAGATGAGCCTTTTTCCTGACAGTCAACAGCAGGACTTTTTGTTAGATCTAGAGGGGCAGGAACCCTACAGATACAGATTTTTTTCATGGGAACTCTCTTGCCTCTGGCAACTTAATATTTTCATAGGTCCTGAAAAGTATCCAGAAATTCCACCCCTTACCTTTAAGCTTAACTAACCCGAAATGTAAAATATAAAGAATAGGATAAGGAGAAACATAAAATTAAAGAGAAGGAATTCAGAATACCATGTGATAGAATAAGTGAGAACAAGTAGTCTAAGATAAAGTGCTAATGAGCAAAAATTTTATAGAATAAAGCAATAGCTAGAGGTAACTTATAATATATAATAATTATATTAATATAATTAGTGTATACTGTCTATCTGCCCAGGTTACTTACACCTTCAGAATCTAATACTTAATGTGCAACAAGAAAATGGGATTTACACACATATATTGTGTCTAGGTTATATTGTAACACATGTAAAATGTATGGGATTGCCTGTCATCTAGGGGAGGGAGTAGAGGGAGGGAGGGGATAATTTGGAAAAATGAATACAAGGGATAATGTTATTTTTAAAAATTACTCATGCATATATACTGTCAAAAAAAATTTATAAATAAAACTTTAAAAATAAAATAATATATATAATTAGTGTATTAATTATTATAATTATATAGTTTGTGTAAATTTATTTATATTTATAATATATATTATATATAATTATAATAAAATTACATTTTATTATAGAAGGGCAAAATTAAAAAACAAAACAAAGCAAAACAAAAAACCAATATCCCTCACATTCAAAGAACTAATAACACTTTCTGTAGTAACAAAGAACAGGAAGCAGAATAGATGCCCATTAACTTGAAAATTGCTAAACTTTGCTAAATAAAGTAACAGAATATCACTGCACTGTGAAAAACAGTGACTATGAAAAAAATACAGAGATTTGGGAAAGATTTGTATGATACAAAGTGAAGGAAAGACAAAATATATAATTACTGTCACAATGTAAACTTTAAAAAAGATGATCAAGTTTGTTCCCAAAGAAGAGATGAGAAAAAGCATCTCCTTTCTTCTTTGCAGAACTGGGGGATTATGGATTTGGAACATTTCACATACTGTTAAATTCGGTAGCTATTTTTGCTAGTTTTGCTGAAATGTTTTTTTCTTTCTTTCTTTTTTCTTCTTTGTCATTCTCTGATGGCCCCATGGGGAGGGGAAGTAGGGAAAGATATATTAAGAAATGAAAACCACATGAAAATGATCAATAATTAGTAGTTTTAGATGCATGGTTCCCTTCATTACCTATAGTATTTTTGGAATTAGAATTCTGTACCTTTCCTATGAAAACCCCTTATATCCTCATTGATTTAAAAAGTGTGTGTGTGTGTGTGTGTGTGTGTGTGTGTCCAATTTACTCTTTTTTTTCCCTTTTCTGTTTCCTTCAAGGATGAAGAAGATTCCTTTGTGATGAAAGCAGTCATTCATGCCATCAATGATGACAATGTTCCTGGGCTTCAGCACCTTCTGGGCTCTTTGACTAACTATGATGTGAATCAACCTAACAAGGTCTGACAGGATTCTCCTAGGATAATCTGACATGTCATCTTGTGTAGTAAGGGGACATTTAATCAAAAGTAGGATGCGCCTGAAAACTTGAGGTGAAAGGAGTACAGCTGATTCCCCTATACTCTGCTAGCTGGAAACCCTTAAACCACAGGGCAAACTCACTTTAGTTTACAAGTTGATTTGAATTAGAAATAGAGAATTTTTGGCACATAAAAGTCAAATGATGGTGCTTCTACCTATAAAATCTGAAAGCCATCCATTCTTGTAAATGAAAATGTCACTTTAAATCATGAATGTAAAAGAGGAATCTAGGTCAGGGAAAGATGTGTGACTCTTGACCATCTTTCACTTCTCTTATGAAGAAGCAGGGGAGAGGTGCTATTGGTTGTATAGAAAAAGGCCATGGGGAAACTAATTCATGCATAGTTTACAAAACCACCGAAAACTTCTCATCTTTATCACTGGAGGACTGCTACCCTAATTGTTTGAGTTCTGATTGACTCAGATTAGATGTAAGTAGCAGTCATTTTTTTTTCTTTGGCCATAAACCCTGAGGATCTTCCCTTCCCAGATGCACTCATTTATTTATTTATTTACTTACTTACTTATTTATTTGGGGGGAGGGGAGGAAGACTAGGTGAAAGAGAAGATTCTTTGCCTCAGTTGCTACCTATCATTAACTGAATATGGCTTCAGTCAAACTGAGATCTGTTGAAGATCTTAGCTTTAAAAGGCCCAGGTCTCCCATTTCATCCAGGGCTATCTCCAGGCTTATTAATCTATATCTTGCCACTAGACCCAAATGGCTCTAGTGGAGAAAGTGAGGCAGGTGACTTGGCATAGCCCTCCCTCACTTAAATCCAGTTCACTTGCCTGTCATGGCATCTCCCTGATGTCATAGTCTTCTTTGAGAAGGAAGAACAAACAACAATTTAACATTTACATTTAAACATTTAAATATGGGCTTATTCTCTCTTTTTAGCAAACCTCAAGTATTTGAAAAGCCTGTTCCTCTTGTTTATTCTCAGCATGGGACACCTCCATTACTGATTGCTGCTGGCTGCGGGAATATTCAGATGCTGCAATTACTCATTAAGAGAGGTGCAAGAATAGATGTCCAGGATAAGGTGATAATTCTGTTTCACTTCAAATGAATGAATTAGTAAGAAGCTTGGGGTGTTCTTTTTCAATACTAGTGTCAGATTGTTTTAAAAATAACAGGAAAATGCACAACTGTACTTAGTTCATTTTTCATAAAGCAAATTATCTTACATAATCAATAATAATATACCCGCAGGTGAAGTTAAATGCTCTGCTTCTAGACTATGTTCAGCAATAACAGCAATAGCATATATATTTTTTCATAACTTACAAAATGCTTTCCCCACAAAATTCCTATTGAGGAAGAAGTACAAATACTTATTATTACCCTTTTATTTATGAGGAACCTGAGGCTCTACAAAATTGGTAGCAAGTATCAGATGTGATACGGTGGAGTATTAGAATAAAAAGTCCTGAGTTAGAATCCTGCCTCAGATAAGTCATATAACTGATATATACATATAACTTATCTGGGCCTCAGTTTCCTCATCTGTAAAATGAGGAGGAAAGACTTTATGGATTATAAGCTCCTTTCTATCTCTAAGTCTCTGATCTCATGATCAACCCCAAGTCTATAAACCTAAACTCTCAATGGTGCTGTGCTGCTTTTTTCTTTCTTTGGTGTGCTGCCAGATTTTATATCTCACTCATAATATTTCTTGAACAATGTTAAATATCATGCTTGGGAAAGTTTCCATTATTTATTTCACATTACCAGAAATTGAATTTGCCAGCGTGTTTTTAGGGCAACAGTAGAAGAGCAATAAATACAATAATCTTTGATATTATGTTTCCATGAAAACATGTACAGTGAGAAGTCTCTCATGGTAGCTATGTTGATGCTATGATTTGCTCCTGATAACTGTTACATTAAGTAATCACTTTCTGTATCATTTTAGAATAATTGGTTATTTGAAAGTATCAAAGATTATCTAGTAAATGCACGGTTGTTAGGATATGTTATTTATTGTCATACCTAATATTTTGGAAAGGAATTCTTAGGAAATTTGGCCTCAGTTTATTAAACTAGAAGTGCATAATCAACAAAATAGTATGTTTGTTTGTTTGTTTGTTTTGCCAGAGTTTAATGTGAATCTACTTGGAATATCTGATTTGGTTATTTCCTGATATATTTGAAAGTGACTATGAATGAGCATGAATTTGTTTAGGAAAAGAGGCCATCAGCTATCTGGAAGTGACTTTTTATATTATTTCCAAACAGGCTGGGTCAAATGCAATTTATTGGGCTTCTCGACATGGTCATGTAGAAACCCTGAAATTTCTTAATGAGAACAAATGCCCTTTGGATGTTAAAGATAAGGTAAGGGTAATAATCTTCCAAAGTGTAACTAAAGGATTTGATGAAAAGGTGCATATGTGGACTTTGTTTATTATTGTGTGAAAAATTATTCAAAGGACAAATGATACACCTAAAATCTCCTTGAAAAGAATTAAAATTTAATATTTTGGGGGGCTGATAGTTTGCAGTAATATTGAAATTAACCATTTGGTACATCTGTCAAATGGTAGTGTTATACAGATGGTGAACAGTTCTCCCTCTGCTTAAAAAAAAAACAAAAAACAAAAGCAAAAAGCATAGCAATGTTCTAGTGGGCAAAACACTGAGTTGGTTCTAAACTAAGAGAACTGAGCTTCATTCTGTGTTTTCTCATTGATTTACTACTTGCCATGAGGTAAGTATTTTCAGTACTTACTTTCTCCATTTTCTTAGTTATATGAAGTAGTTGGAACATTGGGAGAATTAATGAGATGATACATAGATACTGAACTCTTTGGCAGACAAGTATTAAATCGTTGATCTAGTAAGATTCCTAACTTCCAGTAGATAGAGCAACATATTAAGAATCCATGATTTTTTTTTCAGCATGGGAATTCTATCGACCATCACAGATCACACACAGATAGTAACTAATAATGTTAGAGAATGACCTGAAGTTGAGGTTACATGACTTATCCACAGTTACACAGTTAGTAAGCATCATAGGAAATTTTAAGCCTAGGTCTCTTTGACACCAAATCTAGTATTTTATTATTTTAGATTTTTATAGAGTAGCAACTGAGTTGAGCAAAGTTAAGCAACTTGTTCTAGTATCACCATTAATTAATGACAGATCTGAAATATATATCTAGATCTTGAAACTCAGTGATGCAAGATATGTTTCCATCAACAATCAATATTTCATGTTCAATGACAAATATATAGATACATACAAACCATATCTATAAGCATATGCCTTGTAATAATAGCTAACATTTACATAGCATTTGCTATGTTTTGTAATTATTGCTAAATGCTTTTTTTTTTTTTTTTTTTTTTTTTTTTTTTTTTGAGGCTGGGGTTAAGTGACTTGCTAGGAAGTGTTAAGTGTCTGAGATCAGATTTGAACTCCGGTCCTCCTGAATTCAAGGCTGGTGCTCTATCCACTGCGCCACCTAGCTGCCCCTATTGCTAAATGCTTTGTAATTATTATCTTATTTCATCCTCATAATGACCTTGAGAGGGTAGGTGCTGTTTTTAGTCCTATTTTACAGATAAGACTGAGGCAAACTTAAATTAAGTGACTTGCCCAAGATCACATAGCCAGTGTTTGAAATGTGAGATTTGAAGTTGGATCTTTTTGACCCCAGGTGCAGTGTTCTATGCATAAAAGTATTACTGATACATATTTGCTATGTGACTTTGGGGATGTTCTTTATCTTTCCTAGGCCTCAGTTTTCTTGTCTATAAAATGAGAGGGTTGAAGTTAATATTCTCTGAAGTTTCTTAGGGCAGCTAAGTGGTGTAGTGTTCAGAGTCCTAAGCCTAGAATCAGGAAGACTCATCTTCCTGAATTCAGATCTGGCCTCAGACATTTATTAAAAATGTGGTGCTGGGCAAGTCAGTTAACTCTATTTACCTTAGTTTCTTCATTTATAAAATGAAGTAGAGAAAGAAATGGCAAACTCCTCCAAATATCTTTGCCAAGAAAACTCCAAATGGGGACATGAAGTCAGACACTACTGGGAATAAATAAATAAATAAATAATGTAACAACAACTAAAGGTTTCTTAAAGATCTAAAAAAAATTTGTGTATTCATTATTTAAATTAGCTATTGGCCCCAGTATTTAAGGAAAGATAAAGACAGATTTTGCAAGGCTTATCATCTAAAGGGATGGTGCTGATATTGTGATTCCTTGTGCTTGTGAGATTGTGTAAAAGCTAAGATGAATGCTTGGGAATGAATGGCTTTTATCCACAGAATGGGACACTCTGTCTTTTCATTTCTTTTCCAGACAGAAAGAAGTCTTGATGAAATAGATTAGTTTGGTTACTGATGCTACCATAGGTAATCTCAGTGAAATTCTTATGTTCATAAGTGAGTGTACAAGAGTCACTAAGTGTTATAATCCCCAAATGATGTATGATTGTGAAAACATCAGATTGAAGGGTATTGCCTTTGATTTATTTTTTTTCCAGTCTGGAGAAACAGCCCTTCATGTAGCAGCTCGTTATGGCCATGTTGATGTAGTTCAGCTACTCTGTAGTATTGGGTCCAATCCAAATTTTCAGGACAAGGTATGTCATCATTAACTAACACACTAACATTACCATATCTCTCTACATTTGTATACTGGTTTGGTTTTTTTTTTATCTCCCCTTTATTTTAAAATGGTCTATTTAAAAAAATCATTATCTCCCAAAGAGACAGTTCAAGGAGCTTAAGTTTGGGGCCGGGGAGGGGGAGATATAATGTTTATTCAGATCAATAAGTATTAGATGACTTAAATACTATCCAATTATAGTCAATGCAAGCTCTTCTTCCACATCCCCAGCTTAATTTGCCACTGAGGAAGGAACTCTCATATAACATATTTTCATCTTCCCTTGCCTCATTTCTCTCCTACTTCCTTCATCAATTTGCCCAGGAAGAAGAAACTCCTCTACACTGTGCTGCCTGGCACGGCTATTACTCCGTGGCTAAAGCACTTTGTGAGGCTGGTTGCAGTGTGAACATTAAAAACAGGGAAGGAGAGACTCCCCTTTTAACAGCTTCTGCCAGGGGTTACCATGATATTGTGGAATGCCTTGCAGAACATGGGGCTGACCTTGATGCAACCGACAAGGTGAGTAATGGGTGATTGAGTCACACTTAGTGGGAGATTATATGTGGCGAATGAGAGTGATGCAGAACTCCCCATGCTCCTAAATTACTTTTCCTAAAATAACACACTCAAATTCAGGAAGCTGTAATTCTTTTAAATAGACTAAGTAAGGTTTTCTGCTTCAAGAAGCATGTCTGTGACCTTTCCTAAAAATAACTTACCTTTAAAAAAAATTATTCTTTTTAACTTAATTATTCATCATGAAACAGATTTTCTAAATAAGCAGATGTTTCTTTTCCATTTTTTTTAATTTTGAGAGTAGTAATAGTAATAAATATTGAACAAAGTGATGAACCTCACTAAACCTTACAAATAACAAAATACTGTTAATTTTTAGGCTAAGTAGTTAATTTATTTTTGGTACTTTATATTTCATAGAAAGATAATACATTTAGAAAAATTAAATTGAAGTAATGGAACTTTTTAATTCAAAAATGGTTAACATAATCTAGTTATAGTACATATTAACTTAAAATGAGAACATTTTGTCACTGAGTATATAGGCCAGGTGGTTAATTTTATTATTCTATATTATAAAGTATTTACTTGGTCCAGAGTTAAAATAATCATTAAAAACATCCAAGTCTCCTATACATGAGAAATTCTACAATGTGATACATTGAATTTATTTCTGATATTATATATAGCAAGATTTATAAAATATTAAGCAGTAATATAAAGAATCAGACATGGTATACAAACCCTTTAGCCACAATGCTGCAATATGACCTTGAGAAGGCTCTTAATATTGCTTTAGCAATCTCCTAATGTTAACTGAAAAAATTAATATCCTTTTCCCCATTCATCAAAATGATGAAAATTTCTGAATCAATATTTTATAACTTTTAAAAAGATATGATTAGAAAGTACAATTTAATAAAGAAATATTACTTTTGCCATGCTGATATAGATAGTTTTAAAATGCATATTCTGGTTATCCAAGTACTGTCCGTACAGTACTTCATTGTTAATTGGATGGATCTCTTCAACTTGAGCATTCTTTCCAGTGATGTAGATCACAGTCTCCATGCCTTTTCACCCTATGAAGTCCTCATTCATATCTTTCCAAAAGTCCCTATTCCTCAAAGCACTAGAGGCCATCCTATTGTCTTTTACTATTTAAAGCTACCAGTGTAAAAATGAAGATGTTCCATCTATTATATAATCTCTCATTTTCACCATATGACTGACCAACCTCTTCTTCAAGATGTGCATTTCTTTCTCAGCACTTTTTGTGTGTAAGTCATTGACATAGTCATATTCTGCAGTCTGCTTATAAACACTATCCTAAATCCCAAGTTAAGTAGATCATATGGGCAGCTTAATCAGCAAATATTCACAATCTTTCTGATTTATATTTACTCCTACTGTTTTTTTTTTTAATTTGTCCCCTAAGCAGTGAGATTCTGTCACTGATGAGACTGGATCATTGGAAAAAATTAGAAATTTTATCCATGTTCATTTAAAAAATGTTTAATTATTTGTGGTATCTATTTTTAGGATGGACACATAGCTCTTCATCTTGCAGTAAGACGATGTCAAATGGAAGTGATCAAAACCCTCATCAGTCAGGGATGTTTTGTTGATTTCCAAGACAGACATGGAAATACTCCATTACATGTGGCCTGCAAAGATGGGAATGTACCTATCGTGGTGGCACTTTGTGAAGCAAACTGTATTCTGGATGTCACTAATAAGGTAAAATAGATGAGAAAATGACAGTATGAACAATGGTTGCAATTTAAATTTAACTGATTTGGGATTTTTGCCAACTTTCTATTTCTATCCATTTTGCAAAGTAAACAGAATCCATGGGACAACATGCAAAAAAAGGAAAGATCTTTATAAAATAATTTGAAATTGCTGCATTAAAAAAAAATTAATTCACTAGGGAGGAAAAAGAAAATTCCTTACAATAGCACGCTTTTCTAGCCTTATTATAAAATATATCGTGTGCTTCCATGAATTAATCAATTAACTGATTAATTAAGAAGCTTTTATTAAGCACTAGCTATATGTGCTAAGCATTGGAGATCCTTGAACTTTCACTACACTTGAGGGAGAGAGCACAACAAGAGTTCAACTGTAGGATAAATGGCAAAACCTGAAGATTCTTCAGATACACCAGCTCATAATGTAACAGAGTCTAGGCATCTGGAGAATGCTACAAGGACTTTAGGTTGCAGTGTCAGAGCAAAAAGTAAGGCTTAATGGTCCACTATCTCACCAGAAGGCTTGTAGTTAGAGATTCCCAATTCATCCAATAGTCTGAACAACTCTTTTGCTCTTCATATCCTGCTACTCCCTTAAAGTCTGGGTAAGGGCAGGGTAAAGAAAGGCAAGGGAAATTGGCCACCCGGTTGATGATTCCTCTGGAACTGAGCACAGTAGTAGGTGGGAGAGAGTAAAGGGAAAGGAAAAGAAACGAGATCTTAGCTGGCAGTTCCTCTGATTAGATGCAATCTGGGTAACGTGGGGGTGTTTGGCAGTGGAGTGAAGGGAAGCATGAGGATGCCCTAGTATTGTTGTTGTTTAAAATTTTCTTAGATGTAACAGCCAACCCACTGGAAGCAAGAAACATGGTGCAGGTGGCACGTTACACTCTAGAAATTCTAACACTACAAAGAGAATAACTGAAAAATATAGGGGAAAAGGAGTATGACTAGAGTAAGAAAATGGGTTAAAATTCTATCCTTGCTTCTAATTAAACATCACAGATCACTGCCATATTCTTATCTCCTTCCAGTAGAATGTGAGCTTCTCAAGGGCTGAAACTTTGTTTTGCCTTTCTGGCCAAGCCCCTTATACACAAAGTATCTAATATTAACATTCATGCTGCCATTATATTTGTATAACATTGGGAAAGTCACCCAAATTCTGGGATCTTTAGTTTTCTCATCAGCAAAAGTAAGGTATTGAACTGGATGGCTTTTGAGGTCTCATTGAGTCCTAGACCAGTTATCCTACATCAGTCCTATTTTAATAAAAGACTTAGTTGTAAATCATAATACTTGAGTTCTACCATCAGCTTTCCCCACTGAGTGTACATGAGAAAAATTATAAATCTTTTCATTGCTCCAAATATTTTATAAGACAGATCTATTTTCTAAATAAGTTAGAGAAGGAAGAACAATGAATTAAGTGCATATAAAAGATTTTCATAAGGATTATGCAATATAAGTACAAAGTGTTGATTTTCAGAAGTTGGATAACTTATCTTCATTTCTTTCTACTCAGTTTTTTCTGATTTTATTAACAAAAAAAAAAAAAAAAAAAAAAAAAAAAAAAAAAAACAGAATCTAGCCTGTCATTTATATTCAATGGACATAGCTCTCTGGCAATTTAGTTATGAAAAGCAAAAACATTGTTGATTTGTTTGGGTTATTATTTTAAAGTTTTTTCCCTTAGAAACAAATCTAAAAAAGGCCAGAGAGAATGAAAAATGATTTCATTGAGAATGAACTTATATTTTGGGAGGCAGACATTTTAATAAATAACTATTTTTTATCAAGGCTTGTTTCATGTACATAAAATTAATTACTGAGACATTTGCTTCCCCTGAGAATCTTCGTGTGAATAAAAGGCTTCTCCAGAGTAGTAAGACATGGACCTTCCCCTGAGAATCTTCGTGTGAATAAAAGGCTTCTCCAGAGAAAATTCCTGCTGCTAATTTGATACCTAAAGTTTTGCTTATTATGTTATCTGCTAGTTGACTCTGTGCTCACAGTGCCTGACATTTAGCTTTAAATATCTTTCTCAATGTGAAGGTGAAGGAACATTGTGCTCTCATGCTGTTTTGCAGTAACATATAGGCAGGAATGAAGAATTACTTCTGCCATCACCCTACCCAGTGCAAAAATGCATCCTCTCAAAATGTGGCGGTTTGGCTTCCCCTTTCTTCTTGTTTATTTTTGCAAAAAAAAAAAATTGAAAAAATAACCCTAGAATATCAATCAGTCAGTTAACATGTATTAAGCATTTATTGTGCTCCAGGCTCTGTGCTAATATCTGAAGACTAACCAATTCATTTAGTAAAGGTTTAGAGTTGTGAAATGTTACAGATTTTTTTATTTGTTTAAAACTGTCTTCTATAACATCTATTTCTCATAGGAGGTTTTTCCATTTGAGAGTTGCAAGTCCATTTGAATGGACAACTAAACCCAGTCCATTATTCACAACTTTTTTAGCAAAGAATTTTGGCTAAGAGAAAGCAGATGCTAGATAATTCAATTATTTCATTATGAGAACAACAGTACCTAAAATCAGAGATCAACAATTTATTTTTAAATAAGTTTTTATTTATTTATTTTTGCAGAGACTGTATTTTCCTTTTTTTCCTTCCCTCTCTTTCTCACCAGAAAGTCATTTTATATAACAAAGAATTTTTAAAGAAAGAAAAAAATCAGCCAAAAATAAAACATTCCAAAAAAGAAAATATATGCAATATTCCTTATCTGTATGCCCCCAAACCAATAAAAAGTGGAGTAGAGGGAGATATTTTCTTCTGTCTCTTTTTTGGGACCAAGCTTGGGTTTTGTTATTTGTTTGTTTGTTTTAACCAATTTATTTTTAAACTTACTTTCACAATATTCCTAAATTTGGATAAAACAGTTTAAGCCAGTCTCATTCCATCTTCTACTTTTTGAGAAAAAGTGACGGGAAGAGAGCAGTGTTTTTAGAACTATGAAAACACAAAGATAATTGAAAGATCGAATTAGCTCATCAAATCACATTCTGCCATATTGCAATAATTTTAAAGCAATCAGCTTGTCAGTGCTGCTACTGAGCAATGACATCATCCCAAATTTAAGGTAGATTTCCATTCTTTCCCTGTAGATACTGATTATTTAACCTTTTATATGTTGAGTACATCCCCAAAAGATAAAAAATGAGAACTCAAATTCTAATTCCATACTACTAATATGTGAAATGTGAACCTTGGCTCTCATTACTCTAAAATACAACTAATCATTATTCTTCCACCAAGGGCCTTAAAAGGAAGGGCTATTTTCTTATAATTACTTGAAAGAACAAAGGAGAATAAAATAAATGGCAGTCAGAGATAATGAATGAGGGTCCTACAATATTTGTAAGTAAATTTACAGATTGAGCACTGCACTAAAAATTACATAATATACTGTGATTATTTAATATAATGATTTAAATTATATACTGTAACGTTGCAGATGTGTTGCTTTTTTAGAATAAGATAGGAATAGTAATTGCATAAGTATCAAACCTGTGGTTTCATTTGCTTCTGAGAGTAAATTCCCTCTACCAATTCATGCCACCACATCCTCTGTAATTTATTTTATTTATTGTACCGAGAAGTTAAATGACCTGCCAAGTGTCATTTAATTATTATGTGTCCATCAATTTTGCCACACTTATAGAATTAGAGAAAATAATAGATCAATTGGAAGAACAAACGTTCTCAGATCTCAAAGAGAGGGATTGTTAATGTTACTATACCTCAAACTATATTCAGTTGTCATCAGCATCATTTAGTACTAGATGGAAAAGTTCAGTGAAACAAACTAGATAAGTGGAAACAATCAAAAGTAGCTCCATATTTAATAAGCTCCAAAACAAAGTGTTTTGGGGGAAAGACACCTTTTGTAACAAAAACTGCTGGGAAAATTAGAAAGCAAATTTGGCAGAAATTAGGGTTAGACCAACATCTTATACTACAATATTTTTCAAATAGATAGATGGCCTGATCACAAAATATTACACCATAAATAATTAGAATAACAAATCAGATATCTTTCATAAATATGGCTAGAGGAAGAATTCTTAAACTAACAAGGCATAGATTATAGATAGAGGTTATTGTAATAGATAAAATAAACAATGTTCACTGCATAATTAACTGTCTTTCACAATTGCTCATTACTATGTTACTGTTACTATGTATAATATTCTCTTACTTTTGTTCATTTCACTTTGTATCATGAATATAATCTTCTTAATAAAATTTTCACTTCCATGTCCACCTTAAGTAAGTATCTTTAAGAAATAACTAATGTTGGATGTTGGAGAAGTCTTTTAGCCTTTTTTGGCCTCAGTTTCCCCATCTGTAAAATGAGAGCGTTGGACTAGAGATGACTGCTAGATCTCTTCCTATCTTAGATCTTTGATCCTATGATTAACTATTTCCCTAAAAGCTTCAGCTTGTAAAAAAGCTTTCTAACATCAATCTGGAATATTAGACATCCCCTCAGGAATTATCACAAGTAAATATTGGTTTTCAAGTTTTAAAAGACTTGGTTATATCCTCAGGCATGTTCCATATCCACAGCAAGGTATGGCAGCATTCTTCATTATTGTTAATATCAGATTGGCACACGTTTCAGTACTCCTCCAGGATTCTTCATCATCTCTTTATCTTGTGATCAGTACTTGATGTCATTTCAGCATAGATCCTCCTGATAGCTTCCCATCATTATTCTAAGAAGAGATGATGCTTTCTCTTCTGAGAATTCAGTCATTTTCTGTACAGAAAGAACAAAAAAATTGTTTGCTTAGTTCCAAAGATTTAGTTCTTTTTCCATTACTTATTTGTGTGACCTTCTTCTACTTTCCTCATATAAATTTACATTTTCCTCTATTCCTTCAGGATCTTTGACCCTCTTCCCTCCTATGAACATTTCTTCACTTTTTCTTTTCATAGAACACAACTCGCACTAATAAATCAATGACAATGTAGCATAATAGTTAGAGGACTGACCTTTTAATCAGAAACCATGACCTCTGACATATTTTGGTTCTCTGACCTTGGACAAGTTATTTACCTTCTCAATGTCTGAAGAAACTCTCTAAGACTGAGGTGACTTCTGTGTTTGCATCAAGTGAAGTCATTTTCCTGCTAGGAATTCCCTACATAGACAAAATTATAGGTCTGCACCAAAAACAAAAAACCTGGGAAATAATGAGGCATTCCTGAATCACAGTTACTTCATTTAGTAAGACGACTAACCCACATTATTATAAACACATAATTATAATTGATTTTTGAAGAAACATAAATATAGTCCAGTCTCTCAGGACAATAGAACATACATTGAGAAGGTAAATAACTTGTCCAAGGTCAGAGAACCAAAATATGTAAGAGGTCATGGTTTCTCTTGCTGTTAATTCTTGCTACTGATGGTTGTCACAAACATTATATTTGTGTACATATATGTATATGTAGAGATACAAAATATACATAATGTATATATGTGCATGTTTCCATGTAGATAAATATTTATTTTTACATATATATACACATATATACATATGTCCATGCATAGTTATGTACATGCATATATTATATATCCTTATCGATGCATGTGTATATATTTGTTATGGTGCCAGGGCATCTGTCACTGGAGTTTATTTATGTTCAGTGACATTTTTTATCTTTATCAAGGTAACACACATACTTTTAACTTGATAAAAGACTTTTATTAGTAGAATTCTCCTTGTATTTAGTAGAGATTCATACAGACTGAATCTTATTCACTTATTTAAAACATAAAGCATTCTATCTCAATAAAAAGAAGCCATGGTGTAAGGCAGTAGTGCCAAATTCAAAATAGAACAAAAACTACTAAGCTGTACATAAGGATTCCTGCAGGATGTATATTGACTTACTTTCAAAATGTAATGTTATCTATATTTTATTGCACTTTTATTTATTTTGTTAAACATTCCTCAAATTTCATTTTTATCTGATACCTATGGGTGACAGAGAGCTAGTAATGGCCAAAAAAAACATATGTACACACACACACACACACACACACACACATACACACACACACACACACACATATATATATACTGGTATGTGAACATGAAAGAGTCATTTACTTTCACAGCATTTTAGACACCCTTCCAAGACTTTAAATTACAGAGATTTGGCAAGTTGACTTAACCCTATTTGCCTCAGTTTCCTGATCTGTAAAATGAACTGGAAAGGGAACTGGCAAATCAGTTCAGTATCTTTGCCAAGAAAACCTCAAGAAAGGGTCACAGAGTCAGAAAAAGTTGAAATGACTCAATATAGGGGAATTGAAGATTTAACATGGAGATCGTGAGGACAAAGCACAGATTTCATGAGTCATGCTTGATTTGATCATTTATGATTATGCATGATCATAAATATCAAGTAAATGATTTGTATTTGTTTTTCCTTCTTTCTTAGTATGGCCGAACCCCTTTACATCTGGCAGCCAATAATGGAATTCTAGAAGTGGTCCGGTACCTTTGTCTCACTGGTGCTAATGTGGAAGCTTTAACATCTGTAAGTATCAACTGTGTGTCCTTGGTTCCCTTTGCTTTTGACAATAGGAAATCTTTTAAAATCCCTGATGCCTCAAGGGGCTAAGGGAAAGGAATTGCTTGGCAACTACTTCTAAAGCAGACAAGCTGATATTAAGCTTTAAACTTCTCTACTCTATGCAGATAAACATCTGCCCACGCAGAAACCAGTTTACTGTCTAGTTAATGTTTTATCCTCTTTTCAGTTCAGCAGTTTAGGTCTCTTAAGGTACTACAGTTTCTTAGTCGTTTTTGCTTCATGTGTTAATAACATTTAGATTTTTATTAGCTATGTATATTTTTGTATTCTGAATGTTTGCCCTTTTCCATGACAATGACTGTTCATGCTTTCTTTATTTGAGTTAGTGAATGGGTAAGCTGGCATGTAGGTGAATCATGGAGCAATTATTGTGTTTACCTGCCAAACTGGTTGTTTTCATGACTCTGATTTCAGCAGCCAATTGGCAAGAGTTCTTGGCAAATTATGACTTTGTAGTCCATAACAAAATGATAAGACCAGCAGTCCCCTCAAAAGCACTGTATGTATCTTAGAGCTAAGAAAGGTGGAGGAGGATATTGACAAAGTAAGGAAATGTCAACTGCAGTGGTGTATAGAAGGTGTACTAGCCCTGTACTCTTAGCTAATAATAATCATAGTAATATTTAACATTTGTATAGCATCCGCTACTTACCAAACATTATGCTAAATGCTTTACTTTTATTCTCTCATTTGATCCTCATTACCCTGGGAAGCTGTTGCCATTATTATCCCCATTTTACAGATGAAGAAACTGACATAAATAGGGGTTAAATTACTTGTCCAAAAATCACACAGTAAATATCTAAGGTCACATTTGAATTTAACTCTTTCTTATCCATGGCTCCATGTTTTATCTACTACACCAACTAATTATCCTGACTGTGGTAGTAATGAAAGCCTGGCAAGGATCCTGAGATAATGGCCAACTGAACTCTGGCGATACTATTTTATTTTGGGTAGCAAACTAGTCAATGTGATGAAACTGCTCCTCTGAATGTAAGAAAGAGATGGTGGCTAAGAGAAGCAAAAAAATAAAATAAAATAAAATAAGTGGCCCTACTTCAAATAGCTATGATGATATGATGATCAGCTTGACATGAAGGATAGTGCAGAAAGTAGTAGCTTCTTTTTTTTAATTTTGAATTCTAAATTATCTCTTTCCCTCTCTCACATTTCTCTCACCAACTTGAGAAGGCAAGCAAGAAGATATAATTTACATGTGTGAAATCATGCAAAACATATCTATATCAGCCATATCACACAAAAAAAGAAAGTGAGAAAATTACACTTTGATTTATACTCAGAGTTAATATAGTCTCTCTCTGGAAGTGGATTGCATTTTTCATCATGAGTCCTTTGGAACTCTCCTGGTTTATTGTATTAATCAGAGTAGCCAAGTTTTTCACAGTTGATCATCAGTACAACATTCCTGTTACCATGCATAATGATCTCCTTATTCTTCTCACTTCATTTGGCATCAGTTCATATAGGTCTTCACAATTGTTTTCTTTTTCTGAAACCACCAGGCTTGTCATTTCTTATGGCAATAGCATTTATCCCAATCATAAACCACAACTTATTCAGCCATTGCCCAATTGATAAACATCCCTTAGATTTTCAATTCTTTGCCAATTCAAAAAAGAGCTGTCCTGTCCTTTTTCCTCTTGGGACTTAAAAAAATATATATAAACAGGCTTGAGTTCTAAAAAGTTCTATCTTTTTGGGAAGTTTGAGAATGGGCCAGTCAAGAGACTTACCTTTCCAAGAATCAATCTAGCTAAGTAACCAATAAGTTAGCTATTTGGTGATAAACTCTTTATCCATGGTAGCTCATACAAAATATTCCTTAGTCCTACATTCTCCTATTTACTTCAGCCATGACAAGGACTGAATAACAGAGAAGAAAGAATTGAAGTTTTAAAACCATTTATAAATTATTAATTGGTTATTAATGCTCTAAATGATAGCTGGATAACATAATGGATAGAATGATAGACCTAGAATCAGCAAGATCTGAGTTCAATTGTAGCCTGAAGACATTTACTAGGATCAAGTGAGATAATATTAATAATGTGTTTATCACAGTGTCTGACACATTGTAGGTGTGAGATAATTACTTCTTTTTTATCCATAAATGGGAGATTTTTTACAGTTATAAACTAGTAGACTTGGTACTGGAGGAATTCATTCATACCAGTCTTAATATTCTTACTTTAAAGTAAAGCAGAAAAGGGTAGGAGGTACAATGCATAAAATACTGAACTTTAAGTCAAGGAGACTTGAGTTCAAATTCTGCCTTGGACACTTAATATCTTTGTGACTCTAAGTCACTTAACCACTGCCTGCCTCAGTTTCTTTTTCTATAAAAAAGGAATAATACCACCAACCTCTCAAAGTTATTTTGTGGGTCAAATAAGATTATCTATATAAAATGCTTTGCAAATCTTAAAAAAACTCTACAAATGTTAGCTTTTGTCATCTTCTTCATCATCGTCATCATTTTTAAACCTACAACTACAATCCAGTTCTTTAAAGGGAATGGAGTTGGATTTATTAAAAACTGAACCTAGAAGTAGTTCTGAGATGGAAGCAGTTTAAGAAATATAGTGTGATCCTGGATTATCTCCAGTCCAAAGGGAACAATTTTGCATTTTATTTGGGAAGCATGATAGTCTACTCTACATGTACCCAAATTTAAACTAAGTATTCCTTGTTCTACCTTAGAGTAGACTTTAACCCCCAGCTTGGCCCTACCAGACTAACTTCTTGGAGTTCTCCCAGGCCCAGTCCAAATGAAAGTGACCCTTGATTGGTATCCAAAGTCACAAAATTGAGGCACTATTCACTTAGCTAGATTCAAGACTTTTTTTTTCTAGACATTAATAGAAGAGCCAGAATAAAATCTTAGAAATGGAAAATACTTTCCTTCCCCTAAAGACAAATTTAAAGTTTAGAGAATGTTTTGATTTTTTTTAAGAATTTTATTTGGAAATTACTTTATATCTTTATCCGTTTTGTTGATTTTTTTTGTTGTTGTTGATGTCAGCATACACTCATACTAACCTATTACCCCTACCTATGCAGAAGCCTTCCAAGTCTTATACACACTCCTCCCACTTACTTAGATTTTATGTGTCCTAAGGCCTTTTTAGGGTCTCCTTGGTAAAAATTACTGCACTTAAAATTGCACTTATGATTGCACTTACAAGGAAAACATATCATAACCCCTGTCCTACTAGAAAAGTGAATGAACTGATTGCTTTTTGTAGGTGGGCTAATTTTTTAGGTGGCACAGAAATACCATTAGTATGTTTTTTTAAAAAAGGGCAGTTTAACAAATGAGTCTTGTGACCTGAAATAATTACTATACTTATAGGAAAGGAACCTTGAACTGATGCATAAAAGCTGTGCCAGACAGAAACACTAATGTAGTCATTTAGAATAATAGAAGTGAGCTGATTTTTGTATTAAATAGCTCTCTTG
The DNA here is from genome assembly GCF_048593235.1 of Sminthopsis crassicaudata. Classification (NCBI taxonomy): domain Eukaryota; kingdom Metazoa; phylum Chordata; class Mammalia; order Dasyuromorphia; family Dasyuridae; genus Sminthopsis; species Sminthopsis crassicaudata. The sequence continues at coordinate 514,734,394 of NC_133617.1, forward strand.
TGGAACTTGTTCAATTAAATGTCAAGAGCAAAGTCCTATGGACTCCTTTGTTTCTCCCTTATGCTCATTGAAGCTCTTTAATTTACAAGTTTTGTGAATAGTAAGGTCATCTTCTTTGAACCTTCAGTAAGTAATCCATGTACCACTCTTAATTAGATCCTCTGCATTTCTTTGTACTTTATATACTAATGTTCCTCTGTCCTAATGTCCTAATTCTATTAGAATGTGAGCTCCTTGAAGGCCAGGATCTTTTATTTGCCTTTCTTTGTTTATCTCTGGCATTTAGCACAGTGCCTGGCATCATAGTAAGCACTTAATAAATGCTTGTTGATAGACTTACATTATATTATGTTATGTTGTGTTACATTGTATTATGTTATGTAACATTATAAAGTATAACTAACATTTAATATAACATGTTATATTATGTTATATTGTGTAATATGATATAATATATTTAAATTAGTATATATTAGGTATTTTATCAGCATGTATTAGGCATTTAAATTTTATATCCTTATGTACTATTAAAGGTATTTGTTTATGGTGATTTAAAATTCTGTAATTAATGACAGCCCTTATACTGTCTGTTTTATCAGGAAAGGGAAGTTTAAAATCTGGAATGATGAGCATTCTAAAGAAATTAATGAACTTTGGTTAATGCTTGTAGGTCCAAAATATATTTGAAATATTGTTTATTTCCTGTTTTAACCATTAGCCTGTGATGTTCTTGAGAGCAGTCCTTTTTTGCCTATCTTAGTATCCTCAGCACTTAGCCTAGCATCTAGACACTTAGTTGAGACAATCTAAATTAAGTAAAAATGGGGAATCCTGAGAGGAACACAATCCTAGTAAGCTTCCTACCTCCAATCCCTTTATTTCTGATGACACTTAGACTATTAATGCCCCAGAGGAGAATTGGCAAGTGGAATGTGTATCTTTCAGTGACAGAGAAAAGAACACTATTTTAACAATTTATTTGTATTTCACAGGATGGGAAAACTGCTGAAGATCTTGCGAGGGCAGAGCAACATGAACATGTAGCCAGTCTTCTTTCAAGACTCAGAAAGGTAGGAATTTCTTTTTTGTTCATCTGAAATGATATTACACTATTATTTATCCTTATTCTTTTATCAGGGATAAAAACTGATCAGAATGATATTTTAAGAATACTACCAACTGCTAGGAGTCAGCTCTTTTTTTTCTTCTCATTCTACTTTTTGTTTATTTTTTTGGTTTTTATCTAAATGTGTAATTTTATCAATGTGTGAGACTCCCTGATGTGGAAATTCATCCATTAATTAAATTATTTTGTTTCGTTTTATTTTTGTGGGGGATTTAAAGGCAAGACTTGCTCAAGATTATGTAGCTAGTAAGTGTTTGAGATCAGTTTTAACTCTAGTCCTTCTAACCCCACATTAGTTAAATTGTTGACAAGTTGCATAGGGCCCTGATAAGTTAAATGACTTGCCCATGATCCCACATTTTGTATCACAAACAGAAAGTCTGATTCCAATACTGGTCTTCTACCATTGTTGCCTTTTTTATCAGGGGAAAAAAAAATTGATTGCTTACTGTGCATTTGCTAACTTATTGAACATTCAGAGTTAAGATAGTTCTACCACCTTTAGAAGAATAAGTTTTGTCTTTCTGTGTAAAACTCAAGAAGAAAGGTGGAAAACAATCTCCTTCTTTCTCTCCCTTCTCAGGGTTTGGAGATCTCAGATATCACTTATATTTTCTTCCTGGGAAGAACATTTCTAAAACGGATTTCAAATTCTTGCTTTAAGATGACTGTTTAATTTGAAATATTTTAGTTCAATAAAATCAACTGCAAATTTAAACAGTAATGCCTAAAAAAAAAAAATCAAATAACCAATAAGAGCAATCTACATTCAAGTTTATCAATATAAAGAGAAATGACAAATACTTCAACTTTGTATTCACTATAGAATTTAGAAACAAGAGTTTTACACTTTGGATCCAAGTTCTCAATTTTGCAAAAAATATTAGAAGTCACAGAGTTAGGAAGTATCTTTAAAGCCAATTAGTTCAATATTAATTTGACAGATGGATAAAGTAAGGACTAGAGCAATTAAGTGATTTGCCACATAACACAGTAATAAAAAGAACACTGACTTTGAAGTCAAAAGATGTGCCTTCTTTTGCTTTAAAAAAATTATACCAAAAAAATTAAAAACAAATAAAAAAATTTAAAAAACACAAAACCTCTCCATAACAGGCCAAATTAAGATGAATGAGGATTAAATACATAATTATTTAGTTGACAGAAAATCTCTCTAAAGAAGGGAAAATATATTGTTACAAATAATATATCCAGACTCTTTCTAACAGCTCTCCATGTTGGCTATTTAACCTCAGACTTGCTAATATTTAGTTCACTACATAGTAGTTTTCCATAAGGATTTGCTGCTAGTAGCCTGCAGCCCTTTGGTTCCCACATGCCAATGGCTTCTCCTTCTTGATCACTCATCAATTGCTCACCCTTATAAGGAACAAGAAAGAAAGCATTTTACAGATTTAAAAAAAAATCTCTTGATCCTTAGCCTCAAATCCTAGAATAGCTCCTTTCATTTTAATCTAAGTGGGAAATGGCTTTGTCACTGTCAAAGGATGCATGAGGATTTGTAAACATTGCACTCTTCCTCCAGTCTTTCCTCCTCTCTACTTTTTGCTGTGTAGTATAATTCTAATTAGGTAGTATAGCAGACAGAGCACCAAGCCTGGAATCAGAAAGACATGAATTCAAATCCATCCTCAGACTTATGACCATGGGCAAGTCACTTAATCCTGTTTGCCTCAGTTTCATCATCTGTGAAATGACCTGGAAAAGGAATAGCAAACCACTCCAGTATCTTTGTCAAGAAAACCCCACATAATGTCACAAAGAATTGAATGTGATTGAAACAACTGAACAACAATAATCCCATTTGATTTTTATGTTCATTCACTTTCCCATTACCTTCTTTCATTTATTCATTCAAAAAACATTGATTAAGCTTGAATTGTGTGGTAGGCCCTCTGCTAGGTCATAGGAACTTACATCCTGTTGGAAGAAAACAGTATATACCAAGGAAATAAAATGCAAAATATATTAAATATAGCTAGAGGCATTGTAATTGATGGGTTGGGAGAGAGAGATATAGTCTTCCGGTGATAGGCTACAAGAGCTAAACCATGAAGGAGGAGAAAGTTTCTGAAAAGTGAGGATGTGGAGGAAGTCCAGACAAAGGGGATAGAAAGCCTGCATAAGGGCAGGAAGATTGGAGCTACAATTTTGTGAGTAAGACCATGTAGACCAATTTGGAAGGTAGTATGCATGAAGAGTAATATGTAATAAATCAGATTACAATCAGAAAGTAAAGGCTTTAAAAGCCAGAGGACTTTATATCTTATTCTGGTCACACTAAATGCTTTAGAAAGTTAAATTTCTACCAGGAAGATTAAGAAGGGAATGACTAAATGCAGAGGAATCAATTAAGAGGCTTTTAAATAGTTTAAAAGTAATGAGGGCCTAGATAAAGTTTGTATGAGTAGAGTATAAAGGGGAAATATCTGATAGAATCAACAAAACTTGGCAATTTAGAAGTGAGGGAATGGGGATGGTGTGAAGGAAGAATCTGATAAGAAGACTTCAAAAGAAATAGGGGAAGTGAAGAGGAGAAAGAATTTGGGGAAAATATTCTGTTTGAGGGACACTGAGTTGCAGATATATATGGTACATCCAATTATGGATGTCTGATATGTAATTATGAGGATATCAAGCTGTAAATAGAAGTTCCCAAGTGTAAGGAAGAAAGTTTTCCTGAGGAGTAAGATAGTAAGCCAGATAATGAATTCCTTGAAAAAGAAGAGATAATGATCTTCAGTCTGGTAGAGAATGGCCATCAAGATCTGACAAGGGTGACAAATCCGGTAGTAAAACTTAAAAGAGAATTAAGCTGCTGAGTGATAATGGATCTTCTTTACAGGACAATGTGAGACAAACAAACATAATTATTCTTTCTAGCCTAGTATTTGGAGAGAGAAATCATGAGTGAAGATATATCTAGTACTGATAAAAGTAGTCAGAGATGCAGTGTTTGGGGGCAGAGTGGATATAGCCAGGTTTACACAATTGCCTGAAAACAGAAGGTACAGAGAGAGAGAGAGTTCTGATGTGAAGGGAAGTTAGTGATCCTGAGCTAATGGCTGGTACCTCAGTTTATTAGATTTTCACAGAACTTCTGTTGGAAGGATTTCAGTTGAGGGGACAGACAACCATTCTTCCAGTCATCATAGTTCACACTCTTGGAGAGACATCTTTGGCTGTTCTCCCTCTTTCTCCCTTTTCTCCCTCTTTCTCCCTTTCTGTCCTATTAATTGCCAAATCATATTCTATCTAAACATCTCTCACATTTGTTCCCTTGACCCAACTGAGAGAGCCTCTCTCTTAATGCAGACCATATCTTCCCATCTAGACCATATCAACAGCCTCCTAATTGGTCACCCTGCTTCCATTCTTTCTAATTCATCTATTACAGAGCTGCCAAACTGATTTCCTAAAACAAAAATCTGACTATATGATTCCCTTGTTTTAAGTTCTTCAATGTCATGTTACCTCTAAAAGAAAATATAAAAACCTGCCATTTAAAAACCTCCATCATGTGGCTCCCACCTACCTAACTCTCATTTCATATTACTCACCTTTACACACTTCCCATTCCAGTCCAAATCCTTATACTTGACGTTGCTTCTCCTATATCCTTATTTTTGCATGGTGGTTCTGCCCATGTCTAGAATGCATTCCCTGATGATCTCTGTTTCCATCAATACACAGTTCAGGTGCTGCCACTTGCACAAAAGTCTTCCAGATACTCTAATTTTCAGTGCTCTCTCCTGCTAAAGAGTGTTATATAAATTTTATGTACTTTACATCTATTTTTCCACATGTGCAGCCTTCCCCCCACAAGCAGAATAGAAGCTCCATGAAGGCAAAGTTTATTTCACTTCAGTCTTTATATACCAGGAACATAAATACCTGGTATTTTTCCTGGTATTTCATACGAAGCCATGGGTATGGTGAATGCTTAACAAATGTTTGTTGAATGAAATTCAATGTGTGGACTATGGAGAAAAGCTAAGATTTCCCAGGAGAGTTTAGAAAAGCTAATATCAGTCAGCCAGTAAGCATTTATTAGATATCTTTTCTGTACTAGACACTGTGTTAAGCATTGGGGATATAAAGGAAGACCAAAAAAGAAAAAGAATCCCTGTTCTCAAGGAGTTCAGTCAAAAAGGAGACAAAATGCAAACAACTCTATAGAAACAATCTATATACAGAATAAATTGAAAATAAAGAACAGAAGGAAGGCACTAGAACATGTTAGCTGTGTTTTGTGGATTTCAGAAAATGATAGTTTCAAATAAAATTCATTTTGCTTTCCCTCCTATGTGTATATGTCATATGTCTAAACAAGAAATGACATGAATTTATTTCTGACTTGGTGTGCTGTGATACATGAGTAGAAATGTCTTCTCATGATGTTATATTATTACTTACACTTGGTTATTGTCAGTGGGAATTCTGGTTTGAAATACAAAAGAAGCCTTTTAATTAAAACCAAAGAAAAAGTAAATGCTTTTCTTTATCCATCAACTAATAATTCATCTATATAATTTTATAGTTATGGACTCGAGAATGATTCATTTGTAAGGAACTCAGAGTTATAGAATCTCAGAATTACAAGAGACCTCTGAGGTCATCCATCCATCTACTACATGAAACATAAATTCCTTCTGTAACATCTGAATATGTCCTCATCATCTCCTTTAATCAGAAGCATTAAGAAACAGTGTTACCTATATTCACCTAATTGAAAGGCTCATACAGAAGAAAATATAGACTTAGTCTTGGTTATGGAGCTAGAAGGAGCCTTAAAAAAGGACCTTTTTATTTTCAAATGAGGAAAATAAAGTACAAAGAAGTTATATGAAATCCATATGTGCCTAACTAGAATTAATGCAACATATTAACCATTGTCCTGGGTATCAAGGAAAAGGGGGGAAAGTACAAAGAAAAATAAGACATGGCTGCCTTCATATAGTTTACATTCTTGTGGGGTAGATGATGTAAACAAATTACTTTAATATAAGGTATGATGTGAAAGTGTATTCAAAAAGGCATTTAGTATTATAAGAGTTTGAAGGATTAGAGAAATTACTTCAGACTGAGAGTAGATCAGAGCTAAAGCTTCATAAAAGAGATGACATTTGAACTATATATTTCAGAAAAGCTAAAAATTAGATAGGCAGACTTCAGAGTATCTATAGACACTGAATTATTGATAATGTTGCTCATTTCAGGTGACTCTATATAAGAGAAGATTTCTTAGAAACTAGAGTAATTAGAAATTAGTAACTAGAGTTAGGAAGTTGAACTAAAGAATCTCAAGGCCCCTATTAATTAAGCTCTTGTGATAAGTAAGAGCTGTATAGCACATAGAAGCACATAGAAGGTATAAGTGTAAGCAGTAACTAAAATATTCAGAATAGCTTTTTATTTATTTTTATTGAAATCTCAATTGAAGGCTGTATTTGAAACCAGTGGTTTAGGAACCTTTACCTATGGAATAATGGATATGTTCTTTAACATAGGTTTCATTGTACTTCCTACCACATTCACTCAATTCTCTCAAATATAAACATTGTGGAACATAATCCAATAGCTTTTAAAATTCCACTAAAACCTCAGGGAATAGAAACTCACCCACATAACCTTGTGTTTAGATAAATAAGCTCCATAAAACATAAGTATTATTATTTTTCCCAGTTCTAGCTAATAGACTCTTTCTAATGGCCAGTACTATTTAAGAAAACCTCACTTTGTTGTACAGCTCCATGAAACCCAGGTTTCCACATATTTTCTTGTCTTTATGTGATGTTTACCACTTCAAAAAACTTTGTGTTGGTGCAATGAACCACTAAGTATACTCTTCCAGTTAATCTTTAAGCAAAAGTAAATAGCAAAACCATTATTCCCAGTAGTACTTCAGAGAAACCCTTCCTCTCCGATACTGACAAGTTTTTCAATTCATATATGCTTTATTGCTTGATTCATTAACTCTATAGGAAAACGTCTTTACAATTCTGTAAATTCAATAAAGTAAATTCTGCAAAGTTTAATAAAACCATGCTATTTCCCAGAAAACTATTCCTTATAATGGAAAAAAATATTGGGAACAGGAGGCCAAAGGGCCAATATCCTTTAAAAGCCTGACCATTATATGCAGTGATCTACATTCCTGGCCTTATCTCTGTAAAGAAATAGGATAAAGTGACTTCTCATATTTTTCTATATTTGGGGGACAACTTGCTCATTATAATTTCTCATAATTTAGTTTTGATTATTTTGTTGTTCTATAAATTGTTTTATTCATTTTGTATGCTGTCTTCCTGGTTCTCTTTTCTTCTCTTTGTCTCATGTTTCTCTATATTAACTATATTTTTTGTTTTTTTTTAATAACAAAGCAATATTCTATTTTATATTCATATAGTACATCTTGCTTAGTCATTTCCCTATCAATAGACATCTTTGTCTCTAGTTTTTTGCTTCTGTTAAAATTTTGAAATAAGGATTTTATTGTTAGTAGAGTCTTTAATTTGTAATTAATTTTCATATATGCCTAATGTTTGAGTCTTAGAGGATATAGAAATTTTATTAACTATCTTTCCCTAATTTCAAATTTCTTTCTGTAATAGGTGGACCAATTCAAAGTTATACCAGTAATGTCTTAATGTGCTTATCCTTCCATATTCTTTTCAAAATTGACTATTTTCAATTTTTGTCAGTTTTGCCAATTCTCTAGGTGTATACTAAAAATGATATTATGAGAGTTTGGACTGAGTTGTAAGTTAGGGAAGGATTAAAAAATTACATTTGGACATTATCTTTTTTTTTAACCATTTTTTCCAACTAAAAAGTATTTATTTTCTCCCCTCATTCTACTTCTCTTAGAGAAGGCAGGGAGGGGGAGATAAAAGAGAAAAACAAAATGTGCATTATCAAACAAAACAAATTCACACATTTGTCGTATCCAAAGATGCATGTCTCAATCTCTCTATATATAAAATGTGTCCTTTTTCTCTCATGAGACAGCTGACATATTCTTCATCAATGGTCCTATGGAATTATAATTGATCATTCATTGCTTTGCTCAGTTTTTAAGCCTTTAAAATTTGTAATTTGGACTATTTCTGAAAGAAATATATCTAGGGTCTATCTGAGAAATTTTTTGTTCATTTTCTTTGAATAATTATCTATTAGAAAATTACTTTTGTTCTTAAAAATTCCTGTTGCTTATATTTCTTAGATATGAGTATTATTGAAAAAAATCTTGACAAAAAAGATTTTTTTCCAATTTGATATTTCCTATCTTATCCTGTTGTTGTTAATTAATTTTTAAATCATGCCTGATTCTTTGTGATACCATTTGGGATTTTCTTAGCAAAGATACTCCAGTTCATTTGGCAGATGAGGAAACTGAGGCAAACAGGATTAAGTAATTTTTCCCAAATTTACACTGCAATTAAGTGTCTGAAGCCAGATTTTAATTTAGGAAAATAAGTTTTCTTGCCTTCAGGCCCAGCTCTCTATCTGCTGCACTGTGTGGCTGCCCCAATTTGTTCTAGCTGCATTATTTTTGTTCACGCAAAAGCTTTTCAATTTCATATAATAAAAATTATCCATTTTTTCTTTTATATTCATGCTTTTCCCTTACATGTATTTGTTAATAATTTATCTCCTATCTTGCTGTAAAACATATTGAATTACTTATTTTCAGATTTATTTTTTTATGATATGATCTTTGATATTAAAGTTATATATTTTGGGTTTGTAGTATATGGAGTCACTGGGATTATCTATGAAATACTTCACCTGCATAGCTTACACTATTCTGTAATAGCTTTCAGAAACCTAGTTACTTACATAACACAGACAGGCATTTGAAATGGACTCCCTATACTAACTACTACATCAACCAATGTGCCACCCTCTTTGTCTCTATTCTTGTGAATACTAACTTGAGAGCTGGGCCAGTCTATTTGCAGTAAAATTGGTTAATATAATGGTAGCTGGTTAAGAGTAGAATTTCATTTCATTTAAAGAATCCTGTAGACACTGCTTAGAAACAAGTCTGAATGTTTATTTGTGTCTTAGCATTTGATCAAACTTCCTTGAAGTTTCATCTTTCTAATTGGCTAGGAAAGAAAACTAAGCATTTCTGTTATTCATTTGTGTCTTGTATTTTACATTGAAAATAAATCCCAAAATAATAAGTGTTGGATACCCAGTTGCTGCTGATGCTTTGGTTACTAAAAGTGATCAAGATATTGAGACTAAGTCCTTGGTGAATATTATGTGGAAGGGCTATGGTGTATATTGCTAAAAGGACCGAGCGAGGACAACAAAATAATAGGAATAAATAGATTTACTGCAGCTATTATGCAGTAATTCACCAAATATATGCGAAGTTTTATTTGTTGTTGTTGCAGATTGGGCAGGAGAGGACAGAAGGAGAAATGTTTTGGTAATGTTAAATAAATCCACATAAATGAGTGAAAGATTTGGATAAAATAACATCCAAGGTCCATTCAAGTTCAACCATCTTGTAATCTTTAGTGTGGAGTTCATACATAGGTGTATTGGCCTTTAGTCATGAGCTTCCATTTTTTTCATCTCCTGGTTAGTTTATGAAGGCATAATATACAGTTCACAGAATAAAATTTTATTCTGGCAAAGCAAGAGACTTTAGTCTTAGGTTATATTGTCTCTTCTTTTCAGTCATTCTTTTATTAGTTCCATTAAGTAAGTTACCTGGGGATTTTATGGCAATTTAGAAAAAAAGAAATTCCATAAATTTCTTGATCTATTACCAGTTCACACAGTTAATTTATCTATTTATTTATATAACATTATATTATTTGCATAAATATAATTATACATGTTATTATGTGTATATATGTATAATTATATTAATTGTATGAGGTAATATTGTTTATTTATTGTTGTAAGAAAAAAAGTAGATGGAGAAAAAATAGAATTCATTCTCTGGGTTGTGGACTTATGGCTCTATTAGTGTTGGAAATTCTCGGCGTAGAAACTTTCTACACTCATGCACATAGGCAAATCACAATAATGTAATATATTTAAAGAGCTTATTGAGGCATAGAGAGGATAAATGATTTGATCATCAGATGAACCCAGGTTTTTCTGACTGCAAGGCCAACTTTCTCTCCACCAGTAATTGGTGTTGATGTAGCACATTGCAAATATTATCTCATTTGACCTTCACAAACCATCCTTTGAAGGATTACAGATACTTTCTCTTTTCCAGATGAAGAAACTCAGCCTCTGAGAATTTGCATGATTGGTCCAAGGTCATACAGATAGTAAAAGATCTTTTAAACTATTAGTCCATGATTCATTAAGCCATGCTGCATCAGCATAATAGATAATTCAAAATAGCAAAATAGTTCAGAAGTTTGGAAATCAGTTGTCTTTGAGCTTTATCATGTTAGCTGTCTTTTTCTAACTAATGTTAAAATTAGAATAGCTTGCTTTCTCTAAGCATAAAAGAATCAATTACTGAGATTTTTGGAATGACAATACTCACAAGTAAACATATATGTATTTGAGAGGAGAAAGACAGGGGAGGGATGCCCGATTAAAAATGTAATCTCATCTTTCTCCAGTCTGTTCTTTACAAAGCTACCACAGAGATATCCTTAAGTCTGACTATGTCATTCCTTTACTCAACAAACCCTATTTTTTCTAGAAACAAATGGAATTCATCTGCCTGCCATTTAAAGCCCCTCCTAATCTGGCTCTAATCTACCTTTCCAGATTTTATTATGCTTAATTTCTTAAACATTTATTTTCACATCCTCCTCAGGATCCTAGTGATGAACCTAAGTTCAAATTCGGCCTCAAACATTAACTAGCCATGTGATACTGATTCACTTAACTCTCTACCTCAGTTTTCCCATTTGTAAAATAGAAATAATAATAATAATAGCACTTGCTCCCTGAATTGTTGTGGATATAATCAGATCATATTTGTAAAACCCTTTACAAACTTTAAAGCACTATGTAAATTTTAACTAATTATTAGAAGCAGGTAGGTAGCTCAACAAATAGAGCACCGAAGACCTGAATTCAAATGTGGCCTCAGATATGTAATGGCTGTGTAACCCTGAAAAACCTTTCTCTGCCTCATTTTCCTCATCTGTAAAATGAGCAAACTGCATTTGCCACTCAGGCTTATTATGATGATTAAACGAGATGTTGTTTAAAAAGTGTTTTGCTAATTCAGTGCAGCCAAATTGTCCTCCTTGCTATTTATCACATCATCATCCCATTATATACCCCATCCATATCCATACCTCTGCCAGACTATTCCCCAATATCTAGATTCCAATCCCTTATCTCTTTGAATTTCTAATTTACTTTTAAAGCTCAATTCAGATTCTGGCTCCAACTTGAGACATTTTCTTCTACCCTGTTAGCCCTACTACCTTCAGGATCAGCCTAACACTTTTATATAGCTCTAATTGTCTAACTTTTTGTTTCTTTTTACAATTTGTACCTCCTAAAGACAGTTGTTATGCACATATCACCTCACCCTCAGTTTTCTCCAAGCTAATTATTCCCAAGATCTTTCTGTAACATGTGGGACAGCCCAGGTGATGTTATAATAGTAATATCTGCCTACCATCACCACCATAACCCCATTCATTTCCTGCTTTCTTGCAAGCTACAGAAAAACAGTCTCTCTTAACCAGAAAGGGAACATAGAACCGATTTTGGCCACCAGGTGGTGATAACATCAAGCTACCAATGAAATGAATTCACCAGAGGACATATCTAGACTTTTCCAAACACAGGATCTTCCTTCATCCAAACCTTTCTATCCATTCCCTTTAAATCCACTGTAGGCAGAACAAACTTTGGTACTAAAACCTTAGTCCCACACTTCACTGCGCTTATAAATTTTCTTACCATTTTCATATTAGTCTTTTGCCTGCTCTCATCTCTATTTCTATATAAACAACTGGAGCTCTGCTAGAGAAAAGGAAGAGGGGAAGAAGGATCTAAATAATGGCATAATTCTAAAGAATCTCAAAACACATATGTGGCTACTATTTTAGCATTTGCTTTTTTTGCAGAAGATAATAAGGTTTATAGCATTATTTATTCAGAAAAGATCTCAAAATATAAAATGCAATTTAAAAAAAACTCCTTGAGGGCAGGTGCTATTTCATTTTTATCTTTGTATCTCAGCACTTAGCATGGTATTTTGAACTTGGTAGCCCTTAATGAATGTTTGCTAAATTTAGTTGAAATATTCTTATCAAAACAAGTTAAAATCTAAGCAATCAGTATTTGATATAAATAACATCTTCATGTCAATGATAATGATAACAGTAGCTAACATTTACATAACTTTAAGATTTGCAAAATGCTTTACAAATATTTTTTGGTGCTCAAACCCTGAGAGGTAGGTGCTATTATTATCATCATTTTACATTTATGAAAACTTTACAAAACTGAAAACAGAAGTTAAGTAACTTGCTCACATAGTTGGTAGGCATCTGAGACTGGATTTGAAATCATGTTTTCTAACTCTATTTCCTGCATCTTATTGTATCACCTAGATGCTCTAGATGGTTAATATAGGAAAGTACTTCTCTTAAACATACCCTTGTTGCCACTAGCTAATCCATGATTTCAAGATGTTTGCAAGTCTTCATTTTAATATGCACAAAGTGAGATAGATATGTATATATTTCCTTATATAGAAAACAGGATAGCTGAAGTCAGACAGATTCATCTTCATGAGTTCAAATCTGACTTCAGACACTTACTAGCTATGTGACCCTGAGCAAGCCACTTAGCTTTGTTTGCTTCAATTTCTTCATCTATCCAATGAGCTGGAGAAGGAGGTGGCAAACCAGTCTGGCATCTTTGCCAAGAAAAGCCCAAATGGGGATCCAGAGAGTCAGACATGACTGAAAATAGACAACATATTGATAACAAAAAAGCAAAGGTAGTACAAGGTAATGTTGTTGCAATTAAGTAAAGCTTCTACTAGAAGAGTGAAGCTTGTCAAATTCATAACTATAATGTAGAATGTCTTGGGAATAAAACTTGAGACATAAAATCAAAAGATATGGATGGGGGGATGTAAAATTAGGGGATTGAACTAAATGATTCTGTGATCTCTAAAACTGGTTTACATATAGAAATTTCCTTGCATATTATTTAGAATCTGTCACCAAAAGAGTGCTACTCATGATTCATTCTAGCATAGAGATGACTCCAGAGTCTTAAAAATTGTGCTCTCTAGGTATAAATTCTAGCATTCACCACTAGACTTAAAAGTTTCCAGATACAGGAATCTTTTAGCAATAGAATAGTTATCTGTTGTCTGATATTAAGTCTGTTTAAATTCAGAGAGTCTTATCAGCCAAAATCAAAAATTTTGGCTATAACAACCCATAAAACAAGGAAAAATACAGTGATTCTCAAAAATTAACTCTCAGGACTATAGATTTAAAGCATGAAGGATATTTAGAGACTGTTTACTCTAACCCCCTCATTTTACAGATGAGGAAACTGAGCCTAAGAAAAATTAAATGAGTTGGCCTAAGCCATACAACTAGTAAGTAAGAGATTCAGAATTTGAACCCAGGTCTTTGGAATCCTGTTTGACTTATAGTTTCTGTGATAGGAATGAAAAAGAAATAGAACTTGTAGAATGTTAAGGTTTACAAAACACTGTTAAAAATATATCATTTTATCCCCACCACAATCTGGGAGGCGAATGTTGTTATTATCATCATCCCCATTTTACAGATGAGGAAACAGAGACTGTCAGAAGTTAAGTTGTTAAACAACTAGTCAGTAGTCTGAAGCCAGATTAGAACTAGGTCTTCCTGATTCCAGGTTCAATGGTTTATCTAGTGCCGCCTAGCTGCCTCTATCAATAAAATTTTAAAATCAGAAGAAGTAATATCTAAGTTAGGGGTTCTTACCTGAGATTTATCGATAGATTTCAGGAGATCCATCAATCTGGATAGGGGGGGGGGATGATGATATCTTTTATCTTTACTAACTTTTGATTTCCTTTATAATTCTATGCATTGTATTCTATGCATTGAAAGCATTACTCCAAGTGGGGGTCCATAGACTAGACCTAACTTCATTGTCAGATAGATCTATGACATCAAAAAGAACAAGAATCTCTGCCCTAAGTGGATATGTGACTCATGGCCCATCCTTAGTTGGACAAATGAATGAGTTTGCAAAGTTCATTTTGTAATGTGCCCAAAGCCAACAAGATGCATCATTCTGTGGGACACTTAGTCATCTTATCTTGCAGTACACATAATTAATATGAGCAAACTGACAACAATGAAGATGATTGCAGTTTATGCACAACATCATTTGCAAAAAGGATGAAGTTGTAAGAAAATTCTATTAATAACTTAACAGCATCCTCTGAGTCACAATATACATTGATACTGAGTAAAAAAGTTAGACATAGAGAAGTACCATATTGGGATAAGTAGCACCGAAAAATGAAATAATTTTAAAGTATTTGGCTAATCCAAAGACTTACATATGGTGTGTGTCATTAATATTTTCATAATGAAGAGTTGGAAAAATGTGTATAGTTGAATACCAAACACAATAAAATATAAAAGACTCCAATTATTCCTTCTTGAGAGGGTTAGTAGTGTGGTATCCCTATAATTTAAAAAATCCATGTGAAATTTCTTGGCTCCCCCTTCATGACAGAGAAGAAATCTGAATTTTTTTCCTTGTTCTTCTATGGGATATTTACAACACCTTACTGTAAAACTTGGGTTAGATATTTCTTTATATTCTGTATAATACATAGTACATACATCTTATGCATTTCTGAGTTTCTAAATTTTTTCTCTATCATCCACCAACTTTTATGTGTCATATGCCTTCCATAAAACTCTCCCAAAATTCCCATTTTAATTTCTTATGCCAACTTATGGTATATCAAAACCATGAGAAAAATTGTGACATGGAAAGCATAACTGTATATTATAACAGACAAGTTAAAGCATTCTTAACCTGAAGTCCCTGAACTTTTTTTAATCTTTTGATTATTATTTTAATGTAATTGGTTTCTTTTGTTACCCTAGAGTATTTTGTGCATTTAAAAATCCTGGGAAGAGATCCATGGCATCATCAGATTGCCAAAGAATTCACATTCACAGACACATAAAAAGTTAAGAACTCCTGGGATAGAAGAAAGATTAGAATAAATACTCAATTAGAAGAAAGAATAAAGATTAGAAAAAACATATCTTGGACAGAGGCCACACATAGACCATGGTCCAGAATTAAGTAGGAGGGAAAAATTGAGTTGTCTCAATTCTTTTAATATTTAAGGCAATTGAAAAATTAGCTGATTCCATTAACATTGGAATTCTCCTGATCATGTTATATGTCCACAAAAAAAATGAAACACTATAATATTAAAAGAATCAAAATATAATATATACAAGAGCAATTATGAAAGTAAGCAGAGATGGGTGAAAGAAACAGCAAAATAAGCATCATTAGGAAAATGTAATACTAGAAAAGAAGGTAGATTGGTTATAAAGTCAAAATGAAAAACAACAGGTAGGAAATCCAAGTAGTACATATTTTATTTCTGTGTTATTCAAAATAACCAGAACATGAGCAAGTAGGATGAGAAGGTTGTTATCTGTTTTGGTGGGGCAAGTACTCATCCCTAATATATCAAAATATTTTCCAATTCCCACTATAGCTTTTCTAAAATAGTATATAATTTCTCCCTATCTAGATTACTTTAATAACCTATCCCTTTACAACCTGGTCTCCTCCTACCTTTCTAGTCTTCTCAGAACCACTACCATTTGCTCTAATCCAAAACCACTGATCTCCTTGTTTATTGCACAACCCACAACCTCTCCTTACTCTAGAAAGTTTCACTGACTGTTCCCCATCCCTGAAATTCTACCCTTCTCCTCTCTACTGCGCGATTTTCCTAGTTTCCTTCAAGTCCTAACTAAAAATCTCATTTTTTACAGGAAGCCTTTACTAATGCCCCTTAATGCCCTCTATTATTTCCAATTTATCCTTTATACATTTTGATTGATTAACTATTCTTCCATATTTTTCCTTCCTCTTTAATCTATTCTTCACACCATTGCTTGAATAAGTTTCTTTTTTAAAATAATAAACATTTTTCCTAGTTACATATTAAAAAAAAATAACATTGTTTTCCATTTGGTTAACTCTTTTATTGAAGGTGTTGTTTTGTTCAGTGGATTTTTTTTTTTTTTTTTTTTGCATTTGGCCATTTGTATTATTTAAGGAATTGCCTTCCTTTCCTAAGCTGTTGACTCTTTTGCATAGCTCTCATTTATTTTCTCATTTTTAATTCTACCTCTTTTATTTGTCTTTTAAAGTCTTTTATGAGCATGAACAAGAAGCCTCTTTAGGCTTGAGACCAATTCATATCATTCTTTGAGATTTCCTCTGTGACCATTTTGTCCTGATCTGAGTTAGTATTTTGGTCTTCTCTGTCACCATAGAAGCCTTCTATGGTCAAGGTTCTTTTCTGTTTCTTGTTCATTTTCTTTTCTTTACTTTTGGTATTTCTTCTTTTTTTTACTTTTATGGTGGAGCTCTGCTCTTGGAGTAAAGGGGGCACTGTCCCAAGCTTCCCTTGTAACTGAGTCTTGGCTTTGAGCATAGGGGACCCTTGTGTTTACAGGGGGTAGCTTTGTTTGCTTTTTTTAGGAAACTTGATTTCTCAAGAGTTTGCCTTGAGCTGGGACTGGAAGCTGCCCCACTGATCTGCTCCTCTACTGAGTCAGGACCAAGAGTCTCAGTTGCAGATTTGCAGTGATTAAGACCTTCTCAAAGACTTTCCCAGAGTCTGTCTGAGCTGGCTTGAACATCTTTTTCATCCCAATAAGACTGACCTTTCTTGAAGTTTTTCCAGTCTATCTTGAACCTGAGAGTGGTTTCATTCCATCAGATTCTGTTCAGAGACTTGGTTTCATGTGGTTTTCAAGGGAAACAGAGAGCTTGAACAACTTCCTGGCTTCACTTCATCATCTTGGCTCCACCCTCAGAAGTCCTTAACACTTTTTAATTTTTTTTAATTTTAAGTTTTTAAAATTTCTTTTAATTTTGAGTTCCAAATTCTCTCCCTACTTCTTCTGAATTAAAAGTTATACATGTGCAGTCATGCAAAGAATTTCCATGTCACTCATGATGTGAAAGAAAACTTAGATTAAAAAAACACAAGAAAAGTGTAAAGTTTTTAAAATATGCTTTAATTTACATTCTTACTCCATCAGTTCTTTCTTTGGAGGTGGAAAGCATTTTTTCATTTTATATCTTTCACAATTGTCTTGAATCTTTGTATAACTGAGAATGGTCAAGTCATTCACAGTTGATCATCATATTGTTATTATTATGCACAATGTTCTCTTGATTCTGATACAGACCTAATAGTACCATTGCTGGGTAAAAGGTTAATCATACTCTTATAACCCTGGCATTGTTCCAGATTGCTCTCCAGAATGATTGGATAAGTTCACAACTCCACCAGTAGTTCATTAGTGAACTAATTTTTCCACATTCCCTCCAATATTTGTCATTTTCCTTTTCTATTATATTAAGCAAAAGGCATAATGTTATAACTCAGAGTTGTTTTAATTTGCATTTCTTTAATCAATAGTGATTTAAAGCATTGTTTCTTGTAATTGTAGATAACTTTGTTTTCTTCATCTGGAAACTGCCTTTTCATATCTTTTGATTATTTGTCAACTGGAGAATAACTTATATTCCTGTAAATTTGACTCATTTCTCTATGTATATTTAAGAGCAAAGGCCTTTTTCAGAGAAACTTGCTGTGAAAAGTTTTCCCCTCCAATTTTCTGCTTTCTTTCTAACCTTGGCTGCATTGATTTTGTTTATACAAAACTTTTATAATTTAGTATAATCAAAATTATCCATTTTACATCCTGTAATATTCTCTATGTATTGGTTAGCCATAAATTGTATCTTTATTCATATATCAGTGCAAAGGGCTGAAAGTATGAAAAGGTGCACTTGAATCAGACAACTGAGCACTTAAGGCTAATTACCTATTAGCCGATGACTCTATTAGCATATGTTTGGAAAAATGGCTCTTTTCACTGTTCGGTACTGGCTCAATGTTTGGTGTATATACATAATTGTAGGCAAGGATTAGAGAGTGGTAGAGAGTGGGGTGAGATAAGCTAGACTCACTTGGCAACAGGATGAGGAGAAAGGTGGAGATTCTGGAGTCCAGAATATCAGACAGGTAAACTATTCCATTTCCCCTAATCTGTTTATGGTATCACTCTTATCTTGGTATATTATGTAAGTTTCTACCAAACTGGTTTGAAGTTTTACCAGAAGTTTTTGTCAAATAGTGAATTCTTATTCCAAAAGCTTGTATCTTTATATACACTGACTTACTATGATCAATTACTATCGTGTCTTATATATTTAATATATTGATTAAATTCCATTGATCCACCACTCTTGTTTCTTAACCAGTATCAGATTGCTTTGATGATTAACACTTTGTAAAAAATTTGACATTTAGTAAGGCTAATCACCCACCTTCCCTCACACTTTTTCTTTCATTGATTCTCTTTATATTCTTGATCTTTTGTTCTTCCAGATTAATTTTGTTATTTTTCTAGCTCTGTAAAATAATTTTGGTTAGTTATTATGGTACCAAATAAGGAAATTAATTTAGTTAGAATTGTTGTTTTTATTATATGGGTTCAGCTTACCCAAGAGCAATTAAATTTTTTTCAAATCATTTAGATCTGACTTTAGTTGTGTGAAAAATGCTTTTAATTTGTGTTCACATAATTCCTGGGTTTAACTTGGTAGGTAAACTTCCAAGTATTTTATATTGTCTACAGTAATTTTAAATGGAATTTCCTTTTTATCTTTTCCTGCTGGACTTTGTTGAAATGCTGGTGATTAATGTGGGTAATATTTTATCCTTCAACTTTATTTAAAATGTTCTTTATTTTAACTAGATTTTTAGCTATTCTCTAGGATACTCCAAGTATATCTTCATATCATCTTCAGTAATGAGCTTCTTAATATCCCTACTATAGTCATATAAATCCCCTAATCAAAGCCCTTTATTAGCTTTTGTCTACTGTGTGAAGTATAAAATTCTGAATCAGGTTTTCAAGGCATTCCATAATCATCCTGCATTCCATAATCATCCTATGTCAACTGACCTATCCATCTCTATCTAATTTATTCCCCTTTATGTTGTCTACATTTCAGGCAGATCTGATCCTTTATAGTCTCCAGTTCTTAAATTCCCATCCTTCAATGCCTACCTTAAGTTCCACCTTATTCAATGAAGTCTTCTCAACTTCCCCTTCCCCACTTTCAGATCAAAGCAAACTTTCCTTTATCTGATTTCTCATAGGAATTTTTTCTAAATCTCTCCATTTCCGGTTACCTTACTTTGCCCTATGTTGTAACGATTTATTATTTTCATACTATCTCAAAAGTCATCTTGTCCAACTCATATCCAGAAGAAACCCTCTTTACAACGTTAAATGGCCTCAACCAGCCTTAATTGAAAACTTCTAGTCAATAAAAAAAAAATTTGAGGAAATTGGAGTTAAAATATAGATAGTTTTTCACTTTAGTCATAAAGCCAAGCTTTCTTATTTCCAGTCTATAAAACAATTAATCTGCAGTACACACTTGTGTTGTTGTTATTGTTATTATGTGGCAACCACCAAAGCTTATTTCATCTTAGCCTGTATTTCAAAAGGCATGTTATCTAATACCATAGAGGTTTTAGTCTCCCTCTATTTGCCCTAGTCATTCTATATGTAATCCAGAGTAGGTGGGTTCCTTCCAAAGCTGTCCTTCCTACTTTGAGGGACAATTCTATGTTGTGATCCACACTTAATTCCCACAGTTCTCTCTCGGGTGTAGCTGGGTCTTTTTATCACAAGATCATTTATGATGAAGATAATTTTCTTCAATAGAACAGTCTCTGAAAAGAATTTATCTTCATTAACATTTCAGATTTTAGGGAGTACTACATTTAGGGGTATATGCATAAATAGTTCACTTGGTAGACTTTAATAGTGAGGCACTACTTAGCCTTCCTGGTTTTGTAGAATAAAAATTTTCGCATTTAACTTTGTAAGCCCCAATTCTGAACACAGTGTTTGCACACAGTAGGTTTTTAATTAATGTTAGTTGAATTGAATTAAATTTGTAGAAAATATACTAAACTATAGAATCTAATAATTGTGGTGGGGGTAAGAGACTACCGCCAAGAAGAGGATAGAGTCACAAAACCTTAGAAGTTCACATCTCTCTTGATAATATGATTTGGCCATGCAAGTCAGACACATGATAATTCATAGTCTTCACATTAGAGGAAATAAGGTTGAGGATGGTAGTGTTCCTTAAGCATTAAAAGGTCTGCCTTTTTTCCCCTTTTCCTTTTTTATGGTCACTGACTCAATAACCTTAGAAAGAGCTACTTATCTTCTTAAGTTAGAGTGGAAATGGCATTAGCTTTAGCTAACCCCAACTTCTGGGAGAAAGGGCAAGGGGATTAAGATAGACTGGAGATTGTCCTGAGTAAAGAAATTGTTTGGGGAGGAAATGTAGATTATTTTCCTCTTATTTTTATAAGAGCAAGATTTCTAATTACCAACCTGTAAAATACCAAAACTATAGTATACTTCCCCATTCCTCTCAGCTCAAAAAAAAAAAAATAGACTATGAATGTATACATAATTGTATGTATTATGTGTATTTGCCTTGCAGATATATATGAGAACTCAGAAAGTTACATGTTAAATAATATAATACTGCAAACTTAGTAAAAATGATGTTTCTTTATATATAGGGTACAGTGTCCTGTAGGAGATAATTAAATATATTACATATATTTAAGCTTGAACCAATTTTGACACTAAGTCAGACTAAGCCAACTTAAGAGCTCATCACTAGACTTATGCTTTGGTGAAACCCACCCAAGTGTAGATTAGCTTGCTTTTCACAGGGCAAAAGTGGGGGAAGCAATCTAATTAATTTGCTTAATAAACACATAAGTTAGAAGAAGAAGCTAAGATTAGAGATGACATTTTATACTGCAAGAATCCAGGGATAAAAGGGTTCTGTCTATTTTCAATTGCTTTTTTTGTAACATGTATTTATAAATCTCATTTGGAATTGCCCAGCCCACGCACAAGAAACCAAACATTAACTGGGGAAGTCTGTTCAGAGTGGGGTAAGCAGCAAATGATACTCTCCAGACATGCTTCGGTAATTCCCAATTCCAAGAAATCTCAGCTTTGGAATTATGCCCTTCAAGTGTAAATCCTAAGTTTTTTTCCCTCCAGTCATAGAGTATTATTTCATTATGGAATAAAGGTGACCTTAGAATATTAAAAAACTAAGCCATTGAAAGAAGCAGAATTTCTAGGCAATTCCTACTGAATTGAAAAACCTTCAAACATTAGCTGAGCAACAATGGACTGTGAATCTATCTAAATTCAAAACAGTTCATTCTTCTGTAGAAGGCTGGCTCACAGTAACAATGGTTTATTCTGGTTATACCTCCTAAAACCAACTACAAAGTAGCACAATACTAGACACTGTAGTATTCACCAGGAATTCTAAAAGCATCTTTTAGAAGAAAACATCTTTATTTCAGTATAATTGGTCTCCTTTGTAATATTTTCCTTTGAAATCTGTATATTTTATCTTATGCATTTTAAAACTTTATTCTAAAAAGGGAACTAAAACATCACCAAATCGTCAAAAGATCTTATAACACAAAATAGACTAAGAATCCATATCTTATGCCAAAAAGTCACAGACCATATGACTTTGGATGAAATATAGCATTTTATTTTGAGGTCCCCTTCATATTTAAAATTGGAGTGGAAGTGATGGTGAGTTCTCAAAGGTCATGCCAGCCAAGTGCTAACTCAAACATTCTATAGAGAAAGTAAGATTATAAGCCTGGCAACAGAGAACCATCCAAATTGTATGGGAAATCTTATCACCAAGAGTTTGGTCCCCAGATAATGATTTTTTTTTTAAGCCACAGCAATTCCTAACACCAAGTACTTATATATGGATTTGGGATTCTGCATTACAAGAGAGAATGATAGTACACCATTGAAATCACAAATATTGAAATACTGAAGTTGAAACTAGTTTTTCTTTGTTTTCTTTTTTTTTTTAAGTGTAGATGTTACAAAATGAACCCTGAGAATTAAGTTTCACAAGTAGGAATGTTTCTTGAAAATAATTCTAAACTCTCAGTCTGCTTCTGGAGACAACAGTATATACAATAAGCTTTCTTGTGCTCTGCCACAATTCCTAACATAACATATTCCCATACTATCAACTTAAGGTGGTCAGTAAAATCCACAAGAATCCACTAAAAATTCCTAAGGTCTCTCCAAATGGCTCTTCTGTTTTACCCTCACGGTCAACATCCTATCAGTCTTTATACCTTACCAAACTACTTTGCTTTGAGATCCTTTCTAGGTCTCAATTTATAGTATCTATTTAACATTCAGAACCCTTCCTAACTTGTTTCCACACACAGACCTTTCTAGTTTTCTTACACCTCCCCATCTTGTGTATCCTACTCTTTGATCTCCAATGAGACTAGCCTCCTTGCTGTTTCTTGTATAAAATACTCAATTTCTGGGCATTTTTTCTAGCTATCTCCCATGTCCAGAGTGTTCTCTCTCCTCATTCCCCCCCTCCATCTGCCACAGAAAGCCTTTCTTGAACCCCCTTAATTCTACTTCCATCTTTCTGATGATTATTTTCAATTTATCTTACTTCTTTGAACATGGCTGTTTACATGTTGTCTCTCCCATTAAACTATGAGCTTCTTGAGAGAAGAGATTGCGTTTTGTTTTTCTTTGAATCTCCATAGCTTAGCACAGTGCCTGTCACATTTAATAAATGTTTATTGAGTTACTGACTGACTGATCCTATGATCTTATGACTGGATTTGACCTGAGTTCTGACACTTAATAGCTATATGATCTCAGGAAAAGTATGAGTCTTGATTTCCTCACCTTTAAAATGGGAATAATACAACAACTGATATTTAGATAGTATTTTAAAGTTTGTAAAGCATTTTACATAAATCCTTATTTGAGTCTTTTGAAACATTTTCTGACTATTGGAGCAAGAGGTGTCCAAAATGAAGTATAATGGGAAAAGCAAAAGAAATGATAAAATCAATTTCATATTTTTCTTAGTAAATGAAATATAATTGGCAAAATATGATAGAATTTAAGGCTAAAGCAAAGTATGCACCCTTCTTTTCCAGAAAGAGTAACCCAACACGCTGGCTTATACAAAAGAAATATATTTGTGTATTTTTATACCTTGCTTAGTTATTTTTCAGTCATGCCTTAACTCTGTAAGCTCTTTTGGTGTTTTCTTGGCAGGTATACTAGAATATTTTTCCATTTCCTTCTCCACCTCTCTTGATAGATGAGGAAAATGAGACAGGGTTAAGTGACTTGTTCAGAGTCACATAAGTACTAAGTATCTTAGAGGCTGGATTTGAACTCAAGAATAGGATTCTTCCTCTCTCCAGACTTGCTGGTTTATCAACTGCCCTAATTTTTTTTAAAACATGGATGTATCCTTAACTGAAACTAAGAAAGTTTTAAATCCTTTATTCTGCTATTCTTACTAAAACATGGTTCAAGATCATAATATTATTAAATTTAGAAGAGGATAAGCTATGTCAGAGATTTTTTTCTGATGCATATTGATTCCTGAGTGGGAATTAAATAATTAGGATTCTGCTACTACCTAATTATGTGACCTTGGGCAAATTGGCTTCCCCTCTCTAAGTCTCCATTTATTTATAAAATGAAGGAGAGACTAATAATTTTCAAATCATCCTGCTGCATTCTGTCTTTAGATTCATTTGCCTTGGCAAATAATGTCAGATTTTCTTCAAACTTTGTTATTTTGATATTCGTCATTTCAGGTCTCCTTGTGTGTGTTTGAAGTCTGTCAATATCTTGTAGAATACCAGTATTTGTTATAAGAAATCTATTTTTGTTTGTCTTTTAAAATTATTTTTTTATAAAAATCTGTCAAGCCTAATTTCCATCCTTATTTCTTCCTTTAATTCTTTTATTGAGCTTCAAAACCACTCTAAACACTAAGGGTTCTTACAATTGTTCTATTGTCAATTCTGACAGTTTTTTGTAGTGTTATCACACGCTATTATGATTTTCATATTACTTTTACTTGATAATTTTTATTGTTTTGAGACATCTTTTTGGTTTATTCTTTTTTCTACCTCCCATCTGGGTCTTTATAAGATTTTTCCTTGTGATGAATTTTTTCCTTTTCCTGCTGTTTTTCTTATTATTCTTTTTCTTCACTTGAGGCATTTCTTACTATTTTTGAGGTGATAAAAAGAAGCTGAATTTAGATGTATCCATGCACTCAGCCATCTTGCCTCAAATCTTTCAAGACTATATATTTCTCTTCAATTCAATTTCAATTCATAACTCATCAAAATATAAATGGACCATAGTCGAAGGTACTTAGAGAATAAGCTACAAAGCTTTAGAGAACAGTCAAACATAGTATATATAGTAAATATTTAATAATATTTAAATATATTCACTGCCTTTTTCCCCACAAAGCGAAAGACCAACAGAATTGAGGTTTTTGTTTTTTGGGTTTTTTTATATTTAGGATGCACACAGAGGACTCTTCATCCAACAACTCCGTCCTACTCAAAATTTACAGCCAAGAATAAAACTGAAGATGTTTGGCCATTCAGGATCTGGAAAAACTACTCTTGTGGAATCTCTCAAGTGTGGACTTATTAGGAGCTTTTTCAGACGCCGAAGACCCAGACTTTCCTCCACAAATTCCACTAGGTTTCCTCCTTCTCCCTTGTCTTCCAAGCCAACAGGTAAGATAATTTCTGGTTAAAATTCTGTATAAAATTCTGGTGTATGTGTTGGTTCACATCATGATTTGAAAATCATACTAGTTCATAGTTCATTTGGCTATGTGTTTCAGTTTCTTCTGAGGCAAGTAATTAATCTTTAGATTTCCACTATTACATTGAGATCCCAAATCTGTTGGTACAAGTAGATAATGTGATGCCCCAGTCTGGGCTTCTATATAACTTAGGAAGCCAAATTCTGTCAGTATTATCTGATTTTCCTCTTATTAATCTAGGTTATAAGTGTATTAAGGTAGTAATTAGATAAAACAAGACTGACCAGACTCAGCATTGGAACACTTGTCCCTTACTCCTTAATATCTCTTAATGGAGGAATTACAAGTTTTTCTTATCTATATCTGCCAAAACCAAAATATCTCTCTGCCTAGTAAGTTGGCTGTTATTGATAGGTCTTTATTTCATGAGGGTAGAAGTTTAGACTTGGAGACTCCACTCACTGCATTGAGGTTCATTATCTATATATTTAGCATGCATATAAGAGGAAAACATAAAAGATATTCTAATGGTCTTCCTGCTGAGAGTGATACTTAGCCTCACTGGAATTCTAAAGGCTTGGGTAGAGATTGGAGATTCAATGCATCCTGCCATCAGAGTCCCCATATTCAGTTATATGACCTCATTTGGGGTCACAAGTCACAATTTTAAAAGCTTTGGTCTAAAATATAGTATGATATAAAGCACAGAGTATTGAACATAAAGTCAGGAAGAGCTAAAATCCAATCTAACCTCTGACACTAGAAAGGTAGCCATGATCAGTGCCTCATGTTACAAGTCTCAAATGAAATAGCATATGGAAAGCACTTTGCAGACTCTAAAGCACTATGCAAATGTTTAGAAATTGTTAAAGCAGACAAAAAAAAAAAAACTAGTGTTACCTTAACCTGCATTAAAAAAGGTATAAAATACAGGAAGATAGAAATGATTGTTTTATAGTCTGTTCCAGACATACAATTAAACAAATCCTGATTTGTAGAATTTGCTGATTCCTGAGATATAAATGCAGCAGCCTCCAGCATACTCTTAGTCATAGTCTTTTTCGCAAATGAGGGGGAAAAAATGTGTTTCCCTTAAGAAAATCCATAAATCTGTTGCAAAGCTAGGTTTGAAACCCAGGTCTTTTTCTCATTCTACAATTCTTTTTTCCACATTATGTTGGCTCTACCACTACTCCCTCAAAAAAATAAATAAATAAACAAATGGTGATGCAAGAGATAGACCTTCTCCAACTTCTTTCTCATGAGGCTAAATTGGTGATAGACCCATCCACTGATATGTATCAAAACCTGAATCTAAAAGAATAAAAGTTCCAATGTCAGTCTGAAAAATACAATCTTTCTATATTACTAACTGGTATCAAGATTGTATTTTTCAGTGGCTTTGTTCTTTGTGTTCACTTAATGATTGAAGGTGTGTTAGTCAGTGAGCCTCTGAGCCAACCAGAATGTACCCCCAGACAGCAGCTGAGGTAGAGCCTTAAGATCAGACTCTGATAAGTGCATATGTGTAGGCCTGTATTACTTTCTCCGATTACTTCCTCCTCAAAAGAATTAACTATGTTAGCCCTTCATGCCTTCTAATTTTAGATGTCTGCCTGAGATTTTGCCATTCTAGTAGGTTCTTTACAAAAGTTCTAGTTTTCACAAGTTCTAGTTCATCAGTGAGTATCACAGAAAGTAAAGAGCTCCTTCAGGAGGTATCTAAATATACCCACATCATCAAGTTTAATGCTTTCTAAATTTTCTTAGGAGAATCTGTATAGTAAACCAAATCATCCACCCCAAGATATCTTAAGCACTTAGGAATAAATACCCTTTCTGAAAAGCTTCCTTCACTTTTTCCTTTCTTCCCCAACCTATGGATGATTATGTCTACATAGTCTTTAAATTTCTACCTCATGCCTTCTCATTGGTTTATTGTTTCCCCTAAGGAAAGAGTTAAAAGGAAGACTGTTTTTGTATTCTTAAGTTGTATTTGATCAAATTATCTGGAAGTTTTCAATTTTACCTCGTGATCAGCATCTCATTCCAGATCTACATATCATTTACACCATGCAATCTGGAATGCCTGATCCATAATTAACAGATTTCCTTCGATCCTAAACCTTCCCTTTCTCATTTCTTTCATCTTCTACTGTTCACTGAATTCTGGCACTTTTATAATGACAATGCATATTTCTAGTATTGTTGTGCTTTTATTCATACTTTACCCATCCGCTCCAACCCCCACTGGTCATGGTGGAGAAGTTTGAATACTCCTTATTCCTTGTGGCCACTTCTAGGTTCTCCCTCTGCTACTATCATTGAGGTGCATGCTGTTATCTGTTGACCCATAGTACATTTTTTTTCCTTCTTCAGTGAATTCAGTACATGGTTCATAAAATTTCGGTTCACCTCATACTAAGGGACTTCAACATATATTTTGACACTCTCTCAATTATCCTAACTTACAAGTTCCTTATTCTACTCAATTCCCAACTACACATAAGGATAATTCACACACTGGATCTTGCTATGTGTTGCATTTTTTAAAGATGCTAACATTGCTCTGATTATAACTTTGTATAATTCCATATCTCCCTATGTTTCACTTCTCCTAAAACATTTTTTATCCTCATCAAGACCTCCCATCCATTGACTTCTCAATGGTTTTTCAGTTTTTATCTTGCCCTTTCTGACTTTATTTCTCTTAACTAATTCTATAGTTAACCAATTCAGTTCTCAATCTAGTATCTACAAACCCCTTGACCATAACTGATCATGATTTGCCAAACCTCAACTCTGAATTACACCCATCATCATCTTCTTTGTTCTTCTGATTCGCATACTGCTAGATGGAGCTCAGAAAATTATAAAACTGATTGGTCCACTATAGATTTGTTAGGTGATCTCAACAGGGCTAACAAGGCAATTATTTTATACCTCTCTGACTGTCTCACATACCAAATATGACTATTTCCGATCTTCAAGTTTTCTATCATATCCTGTCATCAAGAATTTTGCCTCATACTTCACCAAAAAATTACCCCACAATTGAAGATATTTGTTGAGAAGTCCCTCTCTTCTTCCTTTCTTGTCGTCTCACATCAGTCACTCTTTTCTCACACCTATCTCTGTTGAGGAGATGACCTTTTTCTTGGTCCCATCAGCTTCTGTCTTCTCCAGCAGATTGTCCTTCCTCACTCTTGTGTTATCTTCAATTTCTCCTCCATCTTCTGGCTCTTTCCCTCCTGCCTATAAATTGTGACCATGTCTTCCCCCATCTGAAAATAGTAAAGGCAGTAGCAAAAAGAAAAAGGGGAAAAAAACATTTGATTCAACCATCCATACTAGCTTTTGCCAGATATTTTCTTTTATCCTTAATGTATAACCTTCAGAAAGCTGCCAACATTGGATGTCTCCACTTTTCTTTCCCTTTCACTTGCTTCTAAACACTCTGCAATATGACTTCTGACCTTAGTCTACTAAAACAGCTTTCTCTAAAGTTTTAACCATTGATATCTTAATTACCAGATTTAATGGCCTTCTCTCAATTATCTTTCTTCGTGACTTCTCTGTAACCATTGTCAATCCCCATCTTCTGAATACTCTTTCTTCTTTTGGTTTTCACGGGGGGTCATCTCCAGTCATCCTGATCCATATTTTGCTGTGGGACCCAGATGGCCCTGAAGGAGAAAGTGAGTCTGGTTACTTACACAGGCCAACCTCACTTAAATTCAACTCACTTGGATGTCATGGCAACACTTCCCTGATGTCATGGTCCTCTTCAAGAATCAGATGCCTGCGTCTCTGTTCATCATAAGCTAAGTCCTTTGTTAAGCAGGTAGAACCCAACTATGAAGAGCTTGTTTCAAATAGTGCAATAAAGTTTTCTCCCAATTCCTACAATTGAATGGTTTTCTCACAGGACAGAACTTGGACTAGACCCATTATTAAATAGAAAGGGAATTGATGTAGCTCCAAAATTGAGTCACAAATTAATGTTAATGTGATTCATTCATTCCCCACTTGATGTTCTAATCTCTTCAATTCCCTCACCATGGAACTCAACTATCATCTTTATTTAAAGGTGATTCCAAATCTGTATCTCTAGCCCTACTCTGTCTTCTGTACTCTAGCACTATGTCACCACTAGTCTTTAAGATTTTTCAAACTATTTGTCCTAAATGAATCTTGAAATCATTATGTCCAAAACAAAACTCATCTTTGTTCCCAATCCTCCTCTCTTCCCAGCTATTGTTGTTAAAAGTCTTACTATTCTACCCTCTCATGATTCACAACCTGTGTCATCTACAACTTCTCACTCACATCCCACATATCCAACGTTTTGTCCAATTTTGTTGTCTCCACCATCACAGTGCCTGTATCTAGTATATGCTGTCTCCTCTCACACTGCCACCTCCTCAGTCTAGGTTCTCATTATCTTCCATCAGGACTATTACAGTACCTGCCTCAAGTCTCTCCCCACCCCAGCCCATCCTTCATTCATCTGACAAGTGATTTTTGTAAAATACAAGTCTGACAATATCATCCACCCTACACTATCCAATAAACTTCTGTGGGACACTTGAAGCTTTTCGTGACTTGGTCACTTCCTTGAACACAGTAATCCATCTTCCTGCTCTATACCTTTGTGGTAACTTTTCCTTGTGTCTGGGATATTCTGCCTCCTCACCTTCTCCTCTTGGCTTCCCTGACTTTCTCTAAGACTCAACTCAAATCCCGCTTTCTGTCAGAAGTGCTTCTTTCTTCTTTGTCTGATGTAACCATATTTCTTTTTTTTTCCCTGAGGCAATTGGGGTTAAGTGACTTGCCCAGAGTCAACTTCAGGGCTGGTGCTCTATCCACTACACCAACTAGCTGCTCCTATAACCTAGTTTCTCTAACATATCTTCTCTGAACCTAAAATTGTCTTCTCCATTAGGAAGAGAGCTCCTTTAGTGCAGGGAGAGTTTTTGTCTTTCTTTTGTATCCTTAGTGTTTACCACAGTTCCTGTCACATATTAAGCAGTTATCAATGCTTGTTGATTAACTAACTTACTGACTAATTGATAAGGTACATTGATTTTTTTCACCTTAAAGATGAGCAAGCATAGAAACTTTAATAAAACATATTCCCTTTCCTTATTCTCACCTAGTTCAGACAAATCTCTTCTTAATGCTAATCAACTAGGGGGAAAAAAAAAAAAAAAGTTAGTGTAGGTTTGTTTAGCCTGTGAAGGAAGTGCCAAATTAGTCAACTACTTCTGATTGGGAGAGGAAAATGCAAAAGAGGAAAACAAAAATAGAAATGCTAGTTTTAAAGCAAAAGGAAAAAAAATAAACCAAGAAACTCTTTGTGGGGCTTGGGGTAGAGGACTAAAGCAATAAGGAAATAGTGTCTTAAAGATGGATATCATGTTGACTTAAAGCCAAATGATTTGGAGAACTCTTCCTTCACCACCCTGTCCCCACTCAAAGGGCAATGTACCAGTGTAGAGTGGTGTGAAAGTTTTGGCATATCAAGAGAAAAACAATCCAGAGCAGATATTTAAGAACTGCAATTTAATCAAGGCTTGTTTTTAATATATGTGCTTTTAGTCTGGTTTAGTAATTAGTTGCCAGAGGGAGTTATCAAGAAAGGTACATGTGATTTAACTATTAATGCCTGCAACTGTGTGGCCAGCCCAAGTGTGTGGCCAAACCCAGGTAACTCATTCTCTTATCTGTCTGCCTCAGGTTCCTTATTTGTAAAGTGGGTATAACAATACCTTTTACACATACCTCATATGTTGTAATGAGAAGCCAAAGCCTTAATTAAATTTTCTTATTCACTACTGCCATCCCACTTCTATTTTAAATTTTTACACTTAAAAAAAAAAAAAAAAAAACAATGACTCCTAAATAGAATCCTCCTATGTAACAAACAAAACAGTTCAACACATTGGCCACATCTGAAAATGTGTGCCTGATTCTATGCTATCATTTATCCCTTCTTTGTGAAATGAAAGGCTTGTTTCCACATCAGCCCTCTGTAGTTATGACTAGTTACTGCATCAGTCAAAGTTCTAAAGTTTTTCAGTGGTGCTTTCCTTTATATTTTATAGTTACCATGTAAACTGCTGTCTGGTTTTGCTTCCTTCCCTCTTTATCACTTCGTATCTTTCCCAAATCATCTGAATTCTTCACATTAGTTGATTATTATGGTGTAATAATATTTCATTACATTTATATACCACAATTAGCTTTAATGAAAATCATTATTATTTCACTTCTTTGCTACAAAAAAAAATGTTATTATAAATATTTTTTAATTAAGGAGAGAACCATGCCTAATAATGATATCCCCAGGTCAGGAGGATTTTACAGTTCAGTGAATTTTCTAGTATAATTCCAAGTAGTTTGGAATTGTGTTGAAGATTTTACTCCACATTTCCAAGGCATTGTATGACTTTGACTAGAATATATTAACCAGTATCTAGAGCTGTTAAGAAATATTCCTTACAATTCCAGTCTAAAAAAGGGGATTATAGCTCTGCTTTGAAAGACATATTTAGGAAGAAAGGGAAATTCATCTTCTAGGATCTTTGCCTTAGGTTGTATGGCAAGGAAGAAGTTAGTAGGAATAAATTTATTCTTAAAATAATATAAATCTAATATCACTGTGCATCAGTCTCTATCAACAATGAGGAATGGTGGATTAATTTATGGTATAGTAGTGTTATATAATGCAATTTCACCATTTATTATTGACACATATCATAGATGTAATACTACTACTAATCAGTCTTGCTCATGAACTTAGGCTAGTTTTCCCTTACTTGAAATTTGATTGACCAAGGAAATAATTTTAGACCTTTGATAGATCTTGCTTGTCTCTGGTACAAAATAGCTAGGAGGTGAAAAGTCAGAGTCCCTCCCTGAGGTTTCCAAGACCAACATTAGCAACATGACACAAACTAGAAAGCTGTATTCAACCTTATCAGTGCTTTATCCTGGATGACCACCCTTTCCCTTGCAATGACTAAATAGATTTCCTTTTGTTAGCTACCGGGTGGATTGCAAATAAATTTATTCCAGATTTGGAACTAAATTATCAGGGGACCAGCCTGTTTCTACAGATACACACAATACAAAGAAAGGGAAAGAAAGTAGAATCAAAACATTACAGAGTCACAAAATCTCAGAACTGAAAGAGACCACAAAAGCCATTTAGTTTCAACTATAACTGAGCAAGAATTCTACTGAATACACAACAAGGAGTCATCCAAACATTGCTCAGATTAATCTAGATTGTTTTGAGAGAGACAGAGAGACAGAGACAGATTCAGAGAGATTGATTTATAAAATCGAGCAAAGGCCTAAAACTTGTGTGTGTGTGTGTGTGTGTGTGTGTGTGTGTGTGTGTGTGTACACACATTGTATTTTATACATTTGTACATGTATATATGTATGTATATTTGTGTGTATATACACACATAATTACATATGCATATATAATCTCCTCAATTTTATCTTTAAACTACTACCCTGAGCAGATAATAATATTTTTTAAAGATGAAGATAAAAACCCAATTAGACTTTCCCAAAGTATCATAGAAAGGAAAAGGACTGCTGAAACTCTCCCTTCCCCTGTTCCCCACCAATGCCATTGCCATCTATCCCATTTACTCCTCTGATGAGACCTGTATAGATTCTGACTTAATCCTGGAGTACTTACTCCATTTAAATTGAATTGTCTCCTTTCAACAAATAAAACTTAACAATTTTTTTAAAACTGGAGTCATTACTGTAAATCATAGGAAACAAACAAAATGCCCTAGTCTCATTCTCCTTTTACTAGAGGCCTCGACTATGGCCCACCACTTCAAACTGAAAAAAATTATTTTAAACAAATACAAGGAGAACTTAGCCCAACTACTAACTAGCTCTAATATGTCTCAGTTTCCTTATCTGTTCAATGAGGGGATTGCATGCAGATCTAATATTCTAAACTCTATACCTTTTACCCTTTATTCCTTTTTTAATACTCCAAACTGCTCTTGGCACTTAACTGTTTTCTCCTTATTACTTTCCTTTAGGAGTTCCTCTTAAGACCATGCTATTTTGAGATCCATTTAGGAAAGTCAGTCAGCTATAAGGTTGCCCAGGGGAAAGATAGAATATTTCCCTAAGATAATAGGATTCCAAGCTAGACAGGACCTTGGAGCACCTCTAATCTGACATCTATTTTGCAGATTTAGAAATTGGTATCATTTTTTTTCCATAGACCATAGATACTAATTAATGTTTACAGCATATTTTTTAAAAGATCTAGTACAATTCAATAAAATGCCCTGCAAGTTGAAATGTGCCTTCGCCTGTTTATTAAATGACTAACCTCCTTTTTCCCCCTTGTGTTCCCTAGTATCAGTGAGCATCAACAACCTGTACCCTGGCTGTGAAAATGTAAGTGTGAGGAGTCGGAGCATGATGTTTGAGCCAGGCCTCACAAAAGGGATGCTTGAAGTCTTTGTGTCTCCTTCCCACCATTCACACTGCTCAGCCGATGACCAGTCAACCAAAGCCATAGACATCCAGAACGCCTATCTGAATGGTACGCTCCATTTCTATTTTCTATGAAGTGGGGAAAGGCTACTGAACCCCCTAACTTTTTTTAAAAGAGGATTTTAATCTACTATAGAGAGAGATTCCCAAATGTTATCACACTTGGAAGCAATAAGTGGAAAGGCAGAGTACAACCAAGATTATGGACGAAGTCTAGGAAAAAGGATCAGTGGAGGGATTATCCATATTAGCAAAAATCAACAGTTGAATGACCGTTCCTTAGAACAAGCTTTGCAAAGCACTCTACATTGGGTCCTTAAAACACTTCAATGAAGTGGGTACTAATTCCCCAAATGAGGAATCTAAGAGATTTAAGTTAACTTGTCCTAAGTCCCACAGCTGATGTCTGAAACAAGAGCCAAATCCAGGTTTTCCCTTGTTTTTAGATTCCTCAGCATTTCTTCAGCAGTCTGATACTATGGACTAGTAGGGAACAAATCATTTAACTTTCAGAAGTGTATTTATTTATAGGCCATTTCCAAAATGCAATCCTTTATCTACTCATGGTCTGTCAGGACAATACTAAGTGCTGCCAAGAGGCATACATCACATTGTAGGAGATAAAGTACTTATACCAGGCTTGAGTTTAAATTATGAGTTCTACACTTTAGTGTCTATAAAATCATCTGTTGTTGTTGTCATTTTTCAGTCATGTTCAATTCTCCATGACCCCATTTGGGGTTTTCTTAGCAAAGATACTGGTGTGATTTGCCATTTCCTTCTCCAGATCATTTGACAGATGAGGAAACTGAGGTAGAGTTAAGTGACTTGCCCAAGGTCGTTCTGTTAGTAGTTGTCTGAGGCCAGATTTGAACTCATGAAGTCTAGTCTTCCCAATTCTAGCCCTGGCACTCTATCCACTGTGCTACCTAGCTGCCCCATAAAAACATTGGGAGGCCATTTAACCTCTGGGGCTCAGTTTTTTTTTTTTAACCTAGTCACATGGGAATCCTAATAACATTTGTACCAGCTACTTCATAAGTTGTTATGAGGAAAGCACTTTACTAACCTTAAAGTATTATATAAGTATAGCTTATTAAACATACATGTGGTACAATAATAGCAGGTGACACTTAGGTAGCATTATAAGGTATGTAAAGTATTTTATATACATTTGCTCCTTTGATCCTACAGTAAATGTGGGAAATAAATTCCCGTCTTATAAAGGAAGAAATTAAGGCTAATTTGCCTGAGGTCACAGAGGTAGAAAATGATTTCAACTCAGATGTTCCTGACTCCCAAGTTAGCCCTCTATCTCCTATTAACTGTATTTCCTGAGTGCTGAAATGACCCATGATTTCGTTTCAACCAAAACAGATCCAGAGAAATTTTCCTATTTGAAGACATAAAATAGTTTTTATTCTCTCTCTGCAGGAGTTGGTGATTTCAGCGTATGGGAGTTCTCTGGGAATCCTGTTTATTTCTGCTGCTATGATTATTTTGCAGCAAATGATCCCACTTCAATTCATGTAGTGCTTTTCAGCCTTGAAGAACCTTATGAAATCCAATTAAATCAAGTGATTTTCTGGCTTAGTTTTTTAAAGTCACTTGTCCCTGTTGAAGAACCCATAGGTAATACGTATGTATGTGAATGTTTCTTTGATAATGAGGATGTTGCAACTTCCTGTTTGATGTTAAGCTTTTCTTTTTCCATGTGTCTCCTACTGCTCGTGATTCCTGAAGGCATTTAGCATATACGTAGCACTTCTTAAATCCTGTCGGTAGCTTGAACTGACAAATTATTTATTTCTGCCTCTCTTTCCATGTTCAGCCTTTCTAATCTCATGTACACTTTGTGCTGGATATCTGACAAAACTTTTTTGTTCTCTTAAATGGTTAAAAAAAAAAATACACTTGTGGGATTTATTATTTATACTTCTTCCAAAAAATCACTTCTTGGTTCTCTCAAACACAGTTAATGACTGGTCATTTCTCACTATCCTTTGATTATATTAATCATTTTTTTTTAACTTGGAGCTATCATTTCTGTTTTATAGAATCTAAAAACCTTTGAGATTCCTCCAGTATTTCTCAAAAGAGACATAAGAAGCCAGACAGTAATACTAAAAAGTAATCCTTGCTGCCAGTTTTTTATTATTTGGTCATTTAGTTGACTCTTCATGACTCCATTTGAGTTGTTTGTTTTTTGACAAAAATGCTGGAGCAGCTTGCCATTTCCTTTTCTAGCTCATTTTACAAATAGCAAACTAAGGCTCATGGAAACACAGCTAGTAAGTATCTGAGACTATATTTGAACTCCAGAAGAGTTTTCCTGATTCCAAGCCCAGTTCTCTCTTCACTGTACCCTACTTTATGAGTCAAAGCAGTTGGATTGCCTACCACCAGAGGGCAATGTTCCACTTCAGAATTTCTTTTCTGCAAAACAATGAAATATGTGTGTGGAGTGTTGTGACCTAATTAATATTTTAAAGTAAAGATAAGGAATCTTGGATCAAAGTCTGCCGACCCAATGGGAAAGGGAGATTATAAATATTTTTAATGTATTTATTTCATTTGTCCTCATCTTTATAAGTTTAGAATTAAGGACATAAAACTCTATTTGGGAAATATAACAAATAACTAAAAAAATTAATATCCATTTAATTAGATGGAGAGAAGAGAAAAGAAGGGAAGAGAAGAAAAAGAGATGGACAAAGACATACAAAAGTAACAGAAAGACAAGTAGGGATACACATATACAGACATATTGGAAAAAAAAAAAAAAACAAATACATGGAGAAGAGAGAATTTTATGGAGTAACACCTCCATCTTATGGCTATTTAGGATATTACCTCTAAAGACTTTTCCTTATATACTCCATATTTAAAGTGATCTATATTATTGAAACCTACTCATTTATTTAGACTTTTAATGTTTGCAAAGTGTTTTCCTTTAGATTTGATATTGATGCTTGGATTTTTATCTCAATGTCTAAAATGGAATTAAATTAATTGGCCAGATAGAGCCTAATAATTACTACATTTTCCCATCTAATAAATACAAAATTAAAGTGAGTCATCCTTCTTTCGTTAGTTCTGTCATAGAAAAATCAAAGAGCATTCAAGTTTGAAAGTAGAGACCAGTTTAACAAAATCAGATTGTATAAATGTTACTGAGGGCAGGGAATGAAATGGAATTTTTTAAATCCCTTTTATTTCTTTACCTAATGGGAGAGCCATTCTTCACCAGTAAAATCTCTGTAAAATCCCATTCTTATAAGAAACTTGTAAGTTTAAAAAGCTATAGGAGTATAGTAGTAGGTTTAATTTTTTTAATGTATGTGTAGTATTATGATCTCATTCATATTGCCATATTGTGTCTTTCTCTTTCTCATTCTTTTTCATGGTATCTTCCAGGCTTTCCTACTTAAACTCTCCCCTAGGTGAGAGTTCATTGTTTGTGTAAGTACTGTACGGTTACATTCATACCAAAGTATGAATGTTGTGGACC
Organism: Sminthopsis crassicaudata; assembly: GCF_048593235.1. Lineage (NCBI taxonomy): Eukaryota > Metazoa > Chordata > Mammalia > Dasyuromorphia > Dasyuridae > Sminthopsis > Sminthopsis crassicaudata. The sequence continues at coordinate 514,771,587 of NC_133617.1, forward strand.
ATTTATCATCATTGTCATTTCTGTAGTATTATGGGGTATCCAAAGAACTTTTCATAGACCTTTTAAAAAGAATCATCATTGGTGGTTACATCTCCCTCCAAAAGATAAATAGTCACATAATATAGTATCCAAAAGAGTAGCATTTCTTGAAATAAAATCTTATTGGATTGGTCATGGGAAAGAGTAGTTATTAGACATTAGTTCCATCCTTGTTGCTTCCATGTCCAGGGTGAGGGCAAGATTCTGAAAAGGGTTCATAGGTAATATTAGGACAGTCGGTTTGCCATCTTTGAGGTCCACAGACATAATTGTAAGTTCTCTTAGTTTATTTTCCTACCTACACTTGGGAAGAGCTGGAATGTTACCTATTTATGAAATGAACTCTGGTATAGCTAAATATGGAAAAAGAAAGAGAATGAGGACTAAGTGTTTTCTTCCTAAAATTTTTTTTCCCTCTCTACCAGCTTTTGGTGGCAGGCTAAAAAACCCACTTCGAGTAGTCTTGGTGGCCACCCATGCTGACATCATGAATGTTCCCCGACCCGCTGGAGGTGAATTTGGTTATGATAAAGATATGTCACTGCTGAAAGAAATTAGGAACAGGTAAAAAGTCATGTTTTCAAGACAGCCTCAAATATGTATTTGCTCTAAAGCAAACACTATTTACAGGAGAAACAAAATCAAAAAGACTCCCTGAGTCAATCTTTTTCTAAGGGGCAAGGAAGTGGAGGAGAAGGGGCTGTGTCTTCCTATCTCACTCAGGCTGAAAGTTCAGCAACCACTCACAAGCTTAGTTCTATTACTGGTTAGCATGGGAGCACCTGCTCTGTTTTGTTTTTGGTTTTGTTTTGTTTTGTTTTGTTTTTTGTTTTACCTGGATGGTCCTTTCTTCAGCGACCTAGTGGTCCTTCTTGTTGGAGTTTACTATATTCTTATCAGATGAAGTAAAGTTATCCAATTGGCTAAACACATTATAGTTTCAGAACTCCTAACCTCAAAAGATACACTAGCCTCAGCCTCCCCCAATTTCAGGAAAAGCAGGTGTGTTCTATCACACCACGTCCCTTCATCTACACTTACCCACACTGTTTCTTGGGTAAGCAGGAATCTGGTGTTTCTTCAAACCGTCCTCCTGCTTTGTATAGCTCCTAGAGCTTAGAGTTGATATAATCATTCTGAGAATTTACTTTGTTGAGCACCCTCTGACCATAAGACTTGGAGGAAATTTTTACTTAGGGCTGAAGGGGACCACCAAGGCTCATCCAATCTATCCCTGTATTCATTTTAACTATGCAGTAAAGTTATCCTTCCACATCACAACTTTCCTCTGCTATGTTTTCAATATATCACAGATTGGCATAAGAAATTAACTGGAAATTTGAGGGGTTTTGCAGAAGCTACAAATGATCTACAGAAGCCAGCAGATACCAGAGAAAAAGTTTAGATATTCAGAAATATGTAATATGTATGTATAGTATTGTATAATATCAACATATTTAAAGTTTTATTACCATAAATATACCCAAATTTTACAACAAGGCACTATAAATACTCCATAAAAGAAGGTAAAATTCAAATTTCTTCTCTGGTAATAAAGAAGGACCAAAAAATTTTGCACAGATTTTCCAAATCACAGGGGCACTGTACCCTGACCTCCATGATGTGAAAGGGATAATTGTACTTCTCTTCAAGGCATCTAGAACAAAATGATGTCCATCTCTTTTTAATCAGATTTTTTTATCCATTTTTCTCCTACCTCTTTCTCTTAGATTTGGGAATGATCTTCAAATTTCTGACAAGCTATTTGTTTTGGATGCTGGTGCTTCTGGATCTAAAGACATGAAACTATTACGAAATCATTTGCAAGATATAAGAAGTCAAATTGTTTCTGTAAGTAGGACCTCCCATGAAGGCTCTTGTCTCTAAGTTAGAGCTCAGATTTTATGATAGATGCCAACTTAATACCTTCCTACAAAGCTCTACTGAAATGTGAACCCCTCTTTTTATCCCTTCTTGATTCTTAGTTCAACAGATCAATTAAAAAATATATTTATTGGGGAATCTAGGTGGCACAGTGGATAGAGCACCAGCCCTGAAGTCAGGAGGACCTGAGTTCAAATCTGGTCTCAGACACTTAACATTTCCTAGGTGTGTGACCCTAGGCAAGTCACTTAACCCCAACTGCCTCAGCAGGAGAAAAATAAATAAATAAATACTTATTAAATATTTATGAAAATGTGAACAAGCATTTATGAAGCCAGGCACTGCTAAGGAAATACAAATATAATAAGCAGAAAGGACAGTTCCTTTATAATAGGCACATATTGAATGTTTACTGACTAATTGATTTTAATGGGTTAAGATAAAAAAAAACAAGGAGGAGGTGAAACATTGTGCTAGATGCTGGGCCAATAAAAGTAAAAATAAAGTCCCCAATCTCAAGGACCTTGAATTCTACTGGGAAAAATACATGTGCAAAGATAAGGATAGGGTAGTATATTAAAGACCTGGACATGGAATCAATCTGAATTCGAATCTACTAGCATTCACTAAGTAGCTTTATAATTCTGGCTGAATAATTTAGCCTCCATCTGCTTCAGTTTCCTCGACTTTGAAATGAACATAATGATAGCTTTCTCCTACATTGGTTTAGGTCAAAACAAGATATTTGCTTTGCAAATTTTAAAGAATTATATAAATGTTAGCTATTACTAGTGGCTATTATAATTGAAATACACATAAAATAAATGCAAAATAATTTCATGAAGGATAGAAAATAATAATAATTGGGAAGCACGAAGGGAGGATTAGAAAAGGCCCATAAAGAAGATGTCACATGAGCAATGTATAAAAGAAAACTAAAAAATAGAAGTGAGGAGTGAGTACATTTGGGATGAGAAGAACTCCATGTACAAAGTTAAGAGAAGGAAGACTATAAATGGGGCAACTAGTTGACACAGTGAATAAAACACTGAGCCTGGAGTCAGGAAGACCAAATTTCAAATCCAGCTTTAGACACTAATTAATAACTGTGTGATCCTGGGCAAATCACTTAATCCTGTTTGCCTCAGTTTCTTCATCTGTAAAATGGACTGAAGAAGGAAATGGCAAACTACTCCAGTATCTTTGCCAAAAAACTCTAAAAGAGGTCATAGGGATTGAACATGATTGAAAATGACTAAACAACAGGCCAGAAAGTCAATTTACAAGGGGTTAAATATTATACATGGAAGTTGTATTTTTATCCTAAAAGAAATAAGGAGCCTTTGAAGGTTCTTGAGTTGTCACAACCCTCTCTTAGGAAGATTAAAGTTTGAAGAGCATTTTACGTATTTTATCTCATTTAATCCTCCCAAGAACCCTGAAAGGTAGATGCTATCATTATCATCATTTTACAAATTTGGAAATTGAAAAAAGTAATATTAAGTGACTTGTTCCAATCTCAGCTAAATAACTATCTGAAGTTTGTATTTAAGTCCCTTTTTTTTATTATAGCTTTTTATATACAAAACATATGGATGGGTAATTGTTCAACAAAAACTTCTTTTTTGCAAAAACTTCTGTTTCGACTTTTCCCCTCCTTCCCTCCACCCCCTCCCCCAGATAGCATGTAGTCCCATACATGTTAAATATGTTCAAGTATATGTTAAATACAATATATGTATACATATTTTGTATTCAAGTCTTTACTCCAAGTCCAGTATCCTAACCCTCTGCATCATTAACTATACTCAAATAAGGATTTTTTTTCTTTAAATTTCCAAGGCTAAAAATAAAAAGTTCAATGGAGTTTAAATATAGAAGTGTTTCTTCATGACAATTGTTTGTTAAATCATCCAGCCATTAAATCATTTGGACATAAACTGGATTGTTCTTAACCAGCCACAGTTCTATATGTAGCACGTGCTCTGCAGATGTTGTCATAAGGCTGCTGTATCTCCCTTCCTTATAGCCTTGAATGATTGGGAAACATCTTTTCTCTTATTTTAATTCTTGAGCAACCACCAAGCAGTTTTGCCCACTGATTATCAATTGATATCCACCACTTGATCATATTTAATTAGCACTTTTTTAAGATTTTAAGAATGATTGATACAAAACATTCCTCCTAAAAGTTTGTGACACATTTTCCCATGAGCATAGAGGGAGTTTTAGAGAAATTTGGCTCAAACTTGGGAAGCACTTGTAATAAAAGTGTAATTCACAGTTGCCAAAAATCTTTTTCTAGAGCCCCTTTAGATATGATGTAGCTTTCTTGTAAAACCTTAAATTTGCTTTTCCTTACTGAGCCCAAACTACATTTGGCTACTAAGGCCGGCACTTTGTTATTGTTATTGTACTGCCCAACAGCCATTGCTGTCCTGAAGACACTACCAGAATGCTTGGGGGGGGGGGGGGCGGGAATCTAAATTCTCTGATCATCTGAAGTTCATAAAGTTGTTCTCTGATCATGAATAGGAAAGAAAGGTCAAAGTAATGTTCCCACCCCTACCCCAACTGCCTGTCAAGAAATTCCTCCTCAAGGATATGATAGGCCAGAAGTTTCTATCACTAAGTTCCCAGACTCCCAAATTTCTTCTGGTCCATCATTTTATAGTAACTCATTGAGTATGATTAACTGATCCAAACATTTTACCTGTGCACCATCACTTACCTTCATCCAATAAGTTTCAAGGATATCTAAAATTGATAGAAGACTTTTTTTTTACACTTAGCCTGAAGCCTTTGATTCAATAGAGAAATGTTCTTACCTCATTAAGGTATCAGGACATTTCATTATTGACCCTTCTTTTAAGTGGGGTTGAGTGATTTGATTAACTCAGTCAATCTAGCCAGAACATGTCAGAATTCACAGCATATCCAGGGAGCACCCCAGTACACATAGGGATGAAGGGAGACCATTAAATGTTAATCTCCATTTGTGGTTCATAAAATCTACTTCTGGGAATATAGGTGAGAAGAGAAATTTAGCCTTTCTGTGAACTCCACAAATTAATTGACAATCTTCTCAATAATTTTGTGTTTTGTTTGCTTAATGTTTTGTTTAAAGTTTGTGTCTTATAAGGAACATTTCTTAGACATAAAACATAAGATATCAAAAGAAAATTCAAATTCTTTTCCCCATGTGCATTCTGTAAACACTTGGCCTATTTGTGCAAAATATTTGCTTAAGTACTGAGGGAGATAAAGGCTTTAGAAATTAAAAAGTCTAATCTCATGGAATATTAGGGGGGTGAGAAGTAAAGGCAGCAGCAATAAACAAAATCATATGCCAAGGACATTAGTGAGTTGCAAGACAAAATATCACATGAGGCCCAAGGTAGGTATTCTTGTAAGAAGTTGCATTTTAGGGGCAGCTAGGTGGCGCAGTGGATAGAGCACCAGCCTTGAATTCAGGAGGACCCCAGTTCAAATATGGTCTCAGACACTTAACACTTCCTAGCTGTGTGACCCTGGGCAAGTCACTTAACCCCAGCCTCATAAAAAACAAAAGAAGTTGCATTTTAGTTCATCTGTAACAGATAAATGTGAATTCAACAAGTGCAAAAAAAGCAAAGAATATCCTTGGTTTAGAGAGGCAAAAAAAAAAAACCATGGTTAATTTTGTTTGATATTCTTTCTATGGAAAACATTGACTGAATATGGGACGGCAGTATGAGGAAAGTTAGAAAGTTAATATGGTACAAGATTCTAGGAGATCATGAATGTCCAAGAAGAGAATTTGAACTTTACTTAGAAAATAGGAGAGTGACATGACCATATCAATGTGTTAGTAACATTATTCTCTTAACAATATGAAAGACAGATTAGAGGGAGTCAGGAGAAGAGGAAGATTGTTATAGTTTTAATGCATTATATATTACTGGGAGGGGGGGATTTCATTGTGGTTAACTATACAACTCTACAAGTTTCATTTTCTATGGATGATTAAACAATGAATGCCAAGTATTTTGAAATAGATATAACTGAAAACATCCGACATCCTACAAGAAGTGCTAGCCTTCATTTGGCAGAAATTTACCATTATTGTATAGGGAACCACTTACCCACATTTCCTGTTTCATTGCCCATAAAGTTATCATTTTTTTCTGACAATGAGCAAATAAGTGAAGTATACCTGCTCACTCAACATTTATTTATGAATGAGTCCACATTGCATGCATTTCTATTCCTCTGCCTGAAAAACATTAACAGATATTCAATGAGCTGTTACTCATTTACATAAAGTGGTAGAAATGAAAACTCTCAGCAGAATTTTTGACAGATATAAAAAACGATGACTGGATTTGGATGAGTTGATATTGAAAATTGCAGAGTACTCACTTTAAAGAAGTAAACAAATATTATTAAAATTGTATCTTCAACAGCTCCCAGACTCTTTTGCAGGGGTGAAAGGCCCACTAGTGTGGAATATGGAATGTACTATCAGCTTTTTTCAATGTACTCATTGGTTCTGATATTTTTTCCCATTCCTCTCATTTTTTCTTTAAAAAAAAAATTCTCATAGAAGGAATAGTTCTCTAAAAGGAGGGAGGGGAGAAATTAGGCCATGTGAAAATAAAAGATTAATTTTTAAAAGTTTAAAAGAAAATATATATTCAGTGTGTAGATAATAACTAGTTACACAAATGGATGTTCATTAGGTTTGCCCTCCAATGACGCACCTGTGTGAGAAGATCATCTCCACTTTGCCCTCCTGGAGAAAGCTGAATGGGCCAAACCAGCTGATGTCTCTTCAACAGTTTGTATTTGATGTGCAAGACCAACTGAACCCACTTGCAAATGAAGAGGATTTAAGGCATATTGCTCAGCAGCTGCACAGCACAGGAGAAGTAAGTAGTCCATAGCACAATGATTAAAGAAGTTTAAGAAGCCCTTACTTTTCTCCTCTGTGATGTTTATTTGCTTTTCTTGAAAAATCTGTAGTTAGAAGTTTGGGAAGGGAATAATTTCTCCACACTTTGAAAAAAAGTCCTGGTTATAGAATGATGAGCATGAGGGTGAGTAAAACCTAGAGGAGGGAGGAAAAGAAAGAGAGAGAATATGTATTTTATATGTAATATATAAATAATAAATGTTTATATAGTCATATGTATGTTAATAATAATAAAGCATTTATATAACATTAATATTATTTAACAGATATTTGTTGTTCATATAATGTTTATAAATATTTATTCCCCATATAAGTAAAAATTATACCAATAAATAAAAAGAAAAATTCTTTTGGAAATATATATAGAAAACCCAAAGAAATTTTTCTCACTTATGCTGCTCTAGTGTTTTCATTTTTCTGAGATTTTGCTCATATTTTACTTAATAGAATATATTATAATGTTTTAATAATAACAAACTTAACTGATTTTTAAATTAAACAAATTCACATGAAAGTGCTTGTATTGGTGATTTTTTTTAAATGCATTTTGCTCTTTGCTATAGTGTGAAACAAATTGCAGTGGGCTACTGGCCTATATCTCTGACTAGTTATGAGCTTGCCTCTTTACCTCCTACTTTCAAAACATGCCCTTTTGTCCTTCTTTACATAATTTTAATTCTTGTTGTAGATTCAGTAGTTGCATGTTTGATGGGGCCTAAATTCACCTCCTCCAGGAACCATATTTTCACTGAGCTACTAAAAGGAGTGATACCTTGGAGAAAATGTTATTCCTTTGACCATATTACCTGAACTCACATTTAAGACCAAAGCCCAAAGACTTTGTATGGCAGAGAAATTATATAAGATAAAGAAACAATGTACCATAATGATAGTTTTAAAGGATATCATTTATATTCTGAAACACTTGAACAATCTTGACCTGACAACTACAACTCCTTCAGAAAGAATTTGTAACTAAAAAGGCATTGGAAATGACAAGTTACTTTTAGTCTTAAGTATGTAGTATTTGCAACTTGGATTGTCCAGTTCTGGATGTAGCATTGCTCTATTTCCAAAAAATCATTTATCTATACTTATCAATATGAAAGGCAGTTTAATAATTAATTCTTGTACATGAAGTACATGACTAATTCTTGAAGCATACCATTATGAATGTTTATATAGTTTTTTATGAATTTTATGAATGCTATATGAATGTTTATAAAATGCTTTCAGATTTGCAAAGCACTTTTCTTTTTGTCATTTGATTCTTCCCTTTACACACAAGGAAACTCTAGTTTAGGTTTGCCAATAATAATAATTGAGATCAGTGATGGTTACACAGCTAGTATCTGAGACACAATCTGAATTCATGTCTCCTTCCAGATTCACAACAAAGTTTTTCCCACATGCCATCTGTCTTTTAGACTCCTTTCTAATTCAGAATATAGCTCAGCTGGTTTGACATTCCCCTCATTCTTGTGACTACACTGAGCAAATTAAGATCATAAAAGAAATGAAGAAATCTTCAGTCCAGTAACAATGACTTCATTCAAGTCTGCCTTTGTGCATGTCAAGGAGGTTCCTTTTAAGCCTTTTTTTGTGGCATAAATTCCTTTTGCAGTCTGGTAAAACCTACAGACCTACTCTCAAAATAATGTTTTTAAACACAAAGTTAAAGACAGATTACAAGAAATTGATTGTTTTTGAAATATAGTTATGGAGGACTTTTTTTTTCAAGTTCTGGAACCCAGGTTAAAAAGTCTTGATGGTTGGTATAGTTTTATCCTGTACTTGTGCTAACCCAACCCATTCCCAGGCAAAGGATTTCTAGTCTTATAAAGTGGAAAGAAAGTTATTTATGATAGCACTGATGTCATAATGGCTTGTACATTATTTATCAAATGTCTTGTGAACTGACATGATTGCTTCATAAAACAGCCCAGCATCGTGACCCAAGGAGTCACAGTGCTATGGCTGATTTCTCGATTCTGATCTTAGGGAAAGGGAAAAATGAGCTGCATGTCTTGAAATTGAGATTTTTTTTTTTAGAAAAAGTTCCCTAAGTTTCAGGTGATTCATTTAGAATATTAAATCCAAATCCTAGAAAATTCAACAAGGGAACTCAATTAAGTTCATTTTGTTACTTCCGATTACAAAAAATAAAACAGTACTGTCCTATTAATAGCCAGTAATAAAGATTGAAAGTTAACTATGTTTCAAAGCCTATTCACAAATCCTCTCCCATTTTTTAATGATAGCATCAAGAAAAAAGAAAGATTCAAAAATATTTATTTAATAACTGAATTTCAAATGAGCCTTTTCCAACAACTACAAAGATCCTGGTGCTGTCTCTAGAATATTATAACTTAAGAAATGCACAATTGATTTTATCATAAACAAATGACAGCACCCAAGGATGTATAAATTAATCAAAATTTCTGTAGGTGAGCAAGTAAATGATATATACCTGCTTGATCAACATCTGTCCCATGATTGAGTCTATATCTGCAAGGCATCTTGATGCCTAAACCTAAATGATCATGTGAAAGATATTCAAGGAACTATTATTCATTTATGTTAAGGAATAAGAATAAAAATTCTCAGTAGAAATTTATGATAAAGATAGCAGAAAGGACTTGAATATTATATATAAGCTACCAGAAAAAATATCAGCTTGTTAGGTCTCCTCAGTTTTTTTTCCAAACAGGTAAAATAAATGATCACTGAAGTACAATCCTAATGAATGTAATAAAGAGATCACTGTTTGAGATTCAGGACAGGAATTTGTTCTATTCCATAAGAATTCCGAATGTATCAAGAAAAAAAAACAAAAAAACCTGTTTATTTCCCAATAAATGACTATTCCTTGTTCCTCTCTGGCAGATTAATATAATGCAGAGTGAGACTGTTCAAGACGTCATACTCCTGGACCCACGATGGCTCTGCACCAATGTTTTGGGAAAGCTCCTCTCTGTGGAGACCCCCAAGGCCCTACACCATTATAGGGGGCGGTACACCATGGAGGACATTCAGCGTCTAGTACCAGACAGTGATGTGGAAGAATTAATCCAGATCCTGGATGCCATGGACATCTGTGCCCGGGATCTGAGTAGTGGGACCATGGTGGATATCCCAGCCCTCATCAAGACTGACAACTTGCACCGCTCCTGGACTGATGAAGAAGATGAAGTGATGATATATGGAGGAGTCCGAATTGTCCCAGTGGAGCACCTAACCCCCTTCCCCTGTGGGATCTTTCACAAGGTACAGGTGAACCTGTGTCGGTGGATTCACCAACAGAGCACTGAAGGGGATGCAGACATCCGCCTGTGGGTGAATGGCTCCAAAATTGCCCACCGCGGGGCCGAGTTGCTTGTTCTACTGGTCAACCACGGACAGGGCATTGAGGTTCAGGTTAGGGGACTGGAAACTGAGAAGATCAAGTGTTGCCTCCTTCTGGATTCTGTGTGTAGTACCATTGAGAATGTCATGACCACCACTTTACCAGGTCTGTTGACGGTAAAACATTATTTAAGCCCCCAGCAACTGAGGGAACATCATGAGCCTGTCATGATTTACCAGCCACGGGACTTTTTCCGAGCACAGACGTTGAAGGAGACCTCATTGACTAATACCATGGGGGGCTATAAGGAAAGTTTCAGTAGCATTATGTGCTTTGGGTGTCTTGATGTCTATTCTCAGGGTAGCCTTGGAATGGACATTCATGCTTCAGATTTGAACCTCCTGACTCGGAGAAAACTGAGCCGCCTGTTGGACCCACCTGATCCCATGGGGAAGGACTGGTGCCTTCTTGCCATGAATCTGGGTCTCCCTGAACTTGTAGCAAAGTATAATAATGGAACTCATAAGGATTTCCTTCCAAGCCCAGTCCATGCTCTCCTCCGGGAATGGTGCAACTATCCTGACAGCACTGTGGGCATCCTTATGTCCAAGCTGAGAGAACTGGGCCGCCGGGATGCAGCCGACTTTTTGCTGAGGGCATCCTCTGTGTTCAAAATAAACCTAGATGCCAATGGCCAAGAAGCCTATGCCTCAAGCTGTAATAGTGGAACATCTTATAATTCAATTAGCTCAGTTGTGTCACGATGAAGACAGCCATACGGGTGGGTAGAATCTCTTCTAATTGCAGAAGCAAGAGGGGCACAGTATCACAATGGATTCTGGATGTACTCATTTATATGCTTATATACAATCTTATCCCCCAATGTCTCCCTTCCCCTTTGCCTCATCCATTGCTTCCCTCTCTCACCATGCATTCTGTTTTATGTGAATAATAGCAAACTGTTGCTTTTACTTTGGCCGTTAAAGAAAAAAAAAAAAAAAAACTGGTCTACTTTCAGTGTTTTCAATTCCATATCTGGTCCACCAATGTACTGCTTCCTATTGCTAATTAAATCAGAATATCCAACTTTTCAGTGAATTTTTTAAAAAATTATCATGTTGCCTTTTTTTAATGTGCATGTATCAAAAAAAAGTGTTTTTCTTATGCCAGTTTTGTTCCTTAAACCATCTCCTTGGCTTAATTTTTTTAATAAACCATAAACTGTTTAATATTAAGCAGTTTGTGGTCAGTATAGCATAACCCCACTGTATAATTTATAAATAGGAATTTTGTGAGTGCCTTTTGCAGAAGAGGATATGTTTGGAAATCATCAGAGCTGACCAGGAATTGTCATAAAGAAAATGCTACCTCTTTGTCCCTAACTGCATGCTAATCATTGCAAGTGGTGCTTCACCTCTGGTTTCTCCAGTTTTGAAGTGGATTTTTTTTCTTTGTTTGTTTTTACAATAAACAGGGAGAGAGGGGGAAAATCCTTTCCTAGGAAAGTTTTATGTATGACACCTGTTGCTACACAAAGTTGTGCATTACCAATTTTACTTTTGTTGAAACTCAATGTAAAGTTCCCCATGAGTCTCTAAATTGTCAGCTTCATTATTTCCTCTCATCTCAGGTAAAAGGTCCATACAGTTATAGGATAAGCACAACCTGTGTAAAGATATCACAGTGATATTCTATAGCTGTCCATGATGCATAGCGGATGGTTTTCAACATTCATGCCCCAATTTGCTTATTTCCAGTACTTGAAATGTGAACAACAAAAACAATAAAGGAAATATTCCTTCAGTGATTTTAAATTGTGGATACATAGCTTTTAAATTAATATGAAGAACATGTCCTATTCTGTTCTGAGAAGCATGTGATGTTAATTAATGGCACAATATGTGTATATACATATATATATGCAATATGTGTATATATATATCAATACAGGTATTTTTTTCTTAAACTTAAAAATGTAGTAAATTTTAAATTTTGTTTTTGTTTTGTCTTAAGGAGATTTTGTTTTGTTGGGGCAATTTTTGGTTGGGTTTCTTTTTGTTGTTTGGGAATTTTTTTTTTTTTTACAAATAAACTGTTGCTTGTTGCATTATTTTTGTTAATTTTGTTCCAGAAGACATTATTTCTCTGAGTTGTGTATTCATCATCATTACTTTTCATATGACTTTTCTTTTTCTGATTTCAGGTTATATAGATATCAATTGTAGGGTATTTTTGATTGCATTTCCTAAAATATCATTATGGGGGGAAGGTGGAAGAGGAGAGTGCAAAGCTTATTTTGATACATGTTTTTATTTTAAAAAGAAAGGGCTGCATCTGTGTTCCTTTGACTAACAGACATTGAACCAATTACATCATGGAATGCCTGAAAGGGGTGGTACAGGTTTAAAAAGAAATGAGTCTACCAAGAGAAAAGCACTTCTTAGATGACTTCAGTTCCCTCACTAACAGCCAGGAATATAATTACATGCACTACCTCAACAAGGTTGTTGTGAGATTCAAATGACATAATGTGTGGGAAAGTGCCTTATAAACCATATGCCAGTATTAAAGCATTGCTTTCTAATATGAATACACAGGAAAAAAATATGGGTGGAATCATTAACAAAAAGAAACTGGGGACATCCATAGCTAGTAGTCAATATCTCCATAAAATCAGCATGCACCAGAATAATATAAACATCAAAAATCTCCAGTTTAAAAATGAGAAAAGACAATAGTTAAACTTTTGTAAATGATTTTTGACAATCAGCTACTTCAGACTCATAATTGAGAGCTCTTGAAAATACAATTTTCCATTATTCTTGGTTTAAAAACAAAATGCATTTGACATAGTAAAGCAGAAATTCTTAACTTTTTATGACATTACCCTCTGGCAGGGCCCTTTTCAGAATAATATATTTAAATTCATAAAATAAAATGCACAAAATTGTCAAAGAAACTAATTATATATACATATAGTTGTCAAAATATTTTTTTTAATTGACAGACACCAGATTAAGAATCCCTGCAATAAAATATGGGCTCTGCACAAATGTAGGATCTTTAAGAGATAAAATCAGAGAGAACCTTGTTCAAAAATCCTAGGATTGTCAATGTCAAGTGACACATAAAACAGGGATTTGCTTGACAAAAGTGTTCACCTTTGTCATAAACTGTGTCCTGTGCAGGGTTGCAGTCAAAGAGATTCTTTATAATTGATGCATTCTTCCAGATGCTTCTGTTTGGAGATGATTGTACAGTTAACCCTTCCACAGTGCAACTTTTCCCGTGGCAGTTTCAAAACATCATAGGTCAGCATAAGAAACTAAATGATAATTTTATTAGAGCCAGAGACCGCACAAAAACCAGCAGACAGGAAAGTTTAGAGATTCAGAAATGCATACATCTATATTTATGTATGTATAGTATTATAAAATACCAACATGTTTTCATATCATAATTATAAACAAATTCTTTTTTAAAGTTAAAATAAATAAAAAATTAAAGTTTATGAAAATGTGAAAGCTAGCCAAAGACAATTTTGCACAGATTTTCCAGATCACGGGGGTGCTGCAACTTCTAATCCCCATGATGTCAAAGAGATAACTGTATTCAATCTCAGAATACTGCTGGGTTTCTTTTCTTTTTCTTTTTTTTTTTGGGGGGGGGTTATATTTTTTTCAAGTCTATTAAAACTCTTTATTTTCAAAGCATATACATATTCACTCTTGCAAAACCTTGTGGTCCAAAAATTTTTTTCTCCCTCTCTTGCCCTCACTCCTGCTCTTAGACAGCAAGTAATCCAATAAATGCTAAACAGTGCAATTCCTGTATACATATTTCCACAATTATTATGCTACACAAGAAAAATTAGATCAAAAAGGAAAACAAAATGAGAAAAAATGAAATGCAAGGCAATAACAATCAAAAAAGGTGAAAATAGTATGTTGTGATCTACACTTAGTTCCCACAGAACTCTCTCTGGAGGCAGATGGCTCCATCACAAGACCATTGGAACTGAGTCCCTGCCAGCTTTCTTAAATGAGTATTGTGCCCCTTAAAATAAAACCCCACAACTCATGCAAGAAAAAATAAAAGGATGGAAGATTCCATTTGCCCACAGTATGACATGTACTTGGACAGGTTGATCAACACATGAACTGAAACTACCGATGAACAACAAGCTGGTACAAGAATTAAATAGGAAGAACAGAATGAATTTCAGATTTCATTTTAAAAATTTGGGATGTTTTCAATTATCTCAAGCTTCTCCCTCATATGTGTGTGAGTATGTCTGACTGTCTTTGTCTTTCTCTCTCTTTTAAATATTAGTCATCTTCCAGTAATATTATATGCCTGCAAATCATGAAATCCCACTGTAAAGGAACAATAACAAGTAATTCAAAGGAATGTGAGTAGACGTGTTGATAAGTAGGTTGCAACATATAACTGATCATAACTTCTGCTTAGCGAGCTGACTTAAAATTTATAGTCCAAGAAATGTATGATCAGAAAAGAAACCCTAATAAGAACTAGGCATAACAAAACAGACCAAATGTTACATTAGTATAATGAAATGGTTTTTAAAAAATAACAAAAAAACACCACATAGAGGAAGCCCTCTCTAGCATATTGCCTGAATCATTTGTTAGAGGATTTTAGGACATGAGCAAGAATTACATAGAAGATGGAATACATAGCTTGTGATTTGTACCACTAGAAGAAATATCCACATTAATGAAAACCTAGATGCATGTAACATATGAAACTTTATTAAAGTCTTATCCTATATCTCATATAACAACTGACCAGAAAAAAAAAGTTAAGTAGAGATAATTAAGACTTCTTAGACCATATGGTTGAGGGAGGAGGGTAGAAGAAAGAAGGGAATGTGGAGTTGAAAATAAAAATTAAATAAAAAAGAATTATTAAGAAAAAAAAAATCTATCCTAATGCACCCAGGTCGTGAAATGGACAGAGTGCTGGGCCCAGAATCAAGAAGACATATTCCTGAGTTCAAAAATAGCCTCAGACATTAGCTATATAACCTTAGATAAACCACTTAATCTTGTTTATCTCAATTTCCTCATCTTTAAAATGAGCTAGAAAATGGCAAACCATTTCCGTTTCTTGGCCAAGAAAACCCCATTTGGGGTAATGAAGAGTCGGACACAACTAAAATAACTGAACAACAGTGATGCTTCTTTAGGACATGTAAGGAAACCTGAATACTCATGGTAATAGAGCTCACATATGAGTGGGCCCTTCCCTCTAATCAAAAAAGGTAGCACATAAATTAAATTGTCTGAACCTGGACGTCAGAGTTCAGCCACATCTGATGAAGTTGTTTGGGAGGAAGAGAAGAACTATAGCAAATCATAAAGCATGTCTGCTAATCAGGGAAGCATGTAGTTAGGACTACCATCAAAGTCAGTAAAGAGTAATATCCACAGATTCTTAACATACTGAAGTATATAAAAAGTATCCCCTAGCTAGAGATTAGAGCTGCTTAAACCATTACACTACATACAAAATATTGTTCGCTCCTGTTAGTCATCTGACTTTTTGTGAGCCTATTTGGGATTTTTTGTTAAAGATACTGGATGGTTTGCCACTTTCTTCTCTAACTCATTTTACAGGTGAAGAAAATGAATTAACTGATTTACCCAAATATATACCCATACTATATCTGAGGCCAAATTTGAATTTCCTGGCTCCAGGCCCAGAGTTCTATCCACTACACCACCTAGCTGCCCTACATAGAAAATCCTTAATATTGAATTACAGATTATTGAAAGGGCACTTGCTTAAACAATCCCTGGAGCACCCTGGGCTTCAGGGTCTTTAAAATAATAATCATTACCTAAAAGTCCTAAGACTATTCAGCTAGTATGCCTTTATTGTTAACTATGAGGCAATGACATCACAGAAAAAAAGTATCTTCAGTAGACTATTTCTTATGTGCTGTAGACCCATTGTGGTATCCAAATCTATCAGCATCCTAGTCACTTTTTTTTTGTTTTTGTTTTTTTGGGTTTTTTTTGTTTGTTTGTTTATTTGTTTTTGTTTGTTTGTTTTTGGCTGGGGCAATTGGGGTTAAGTGACTTGCCCTGAGTTACACAGCTAGGAAGGGTTAAGTGTCTGAAACCAGATTTGAACTCAGGTCTTCCTGATTTTAGGACTGGTGTTCTACTCACTACACCACCTAGCTGCACCCCCACCCCACCCCTGGTCACCTTCTTGTGGATGTGTCCAACCTTGTCAGTCTTCTTCCTAAAATGTGCCTAGAACTAAACTCAGTGTTCTAGAATAGATAGCTCTAGAACTCAGTCTCAAATCAAAGGCTATTACAACCCCTTCTCCTGGCTCTGAACACCCTACCTCTCAATGCAACCTAATATCATACACCACTTTATTGGTTTTTGTCTGTGTATCCCTAGAACGTAGCAGAGTACCTTGCAAGAAATAGGAGCTTAATGAATGTTTCTTAAATTACTGTATTCATTGTCCTATTCTTGATTCATATATAATGTACAAACCACAAAAATCTTTTATCTTTTTTACAGCAGGTGTAGTCCAGCTGTAATTCACCCATCTTGTACTTGTTAAATATAATTATTTTTAAATTAAGTGTAAAAATATAAAGACAACAATAAGTGTATCCAGTGCTTAGTGCTTAAGGTAATAAACATTAGGGAAGGGATAAATCAAGGAAATGTATGCTAGACAAAAGTATTCATTATAATAGAAGAGATACAGGAAAAAAGGCACAAATTAAACAAGTATTTCTTGATAAAGTGAGGTGCTCCACACACATCTATTTGTGAATGAATCTGTTGACTCAAATCTTTGAATATCCTAGAACCTCCTGGAAGAGATTTACAATCAATTCCTTCAAAGGAATTTAGCCTGTCCATCCACACATGCAAGATCAAATGGAAGAAGAATGTCTATTGCCCAAATTTCAGCATAAATTTGAGTAAACACCCTTTAGTGAAAAGTTTTCCAACAATATGTATTTCAACAGCTGATGGGGTTTTAAAAGGACCTGGATCCAGATTTGAGAAGTCAAAGAGAAAGGAGCTAGGTACTTTTTGGGAAATTGCAAAGCCCATTTTCTGACCCTGGGCATGATGGCAAATGACTGTCTTTCCTATTTAAAAAAAAAAAAATTTACAAGGATTGCTGTACAGCAGCCAAAAAAAAACTACCTTTGCAACTAATGACAGCTCACAGAGAAAGCAATAGAAAGACATGTGGTGGGAGTAAGCAGGCTGCAACATTTAAAAATGTGACATTTTTTGAAAAGTTCAAGAGACACCATTTCTGCATAATTTAATCATGTTGTTAATAGGCAAGCAGATTATTAATAAAAGAAATCAGTGGCACTCTGGAATGCCAAGAGCCCCCTCAAGGTGGTGGGCTTACAGTTTATATGCCCTTGGAGAAGCAGGTGTTCCTGAGCATGACAATCAACTCTGATTGGTTTACACTTAATGAGAAAATTAATGTTATAAAGAGAGGCGAGCTAAGTTACAATGAGGATCTCAAAGTATGTGACATTGAGCACCCAAGTCTTGTTCAAAGTGATTTATCAATTCCACTATCACCTACAGAAAAAAATTCCCATTTTCCCAGACCTGTCTGAATAAACACAATAAGCAGGAATCCACCCTTTTACTCAAACTTATTATTTCTTTTACTGTTTTTTATTAGATCTTAGCTATTTCAACTAGGCAGGTTTTTGAGAAGTTTCTCATATTGCTTAATTTCTGAATAAGGAAAAAGAAAAGGAGAAAAGCCTTTGGTCCTGATTCAGTAATTAGTTACTAATACAAGAAGGAAAATAATCAGTTCTCTTAATACACTAAGAAATGCAAAAGAAGAAAAAGAGGGAAGGATGTCATCATAATGAAAAGGGAACATGGGCAGGTCATATGGTGAGAAAGAGCAATACCAGCAGTGTGGCAGAAGTGCCTTCACTGATACCTTGTGAAGAAAAAGTCAGAAAGACCTCAAGGATGTTGAGTAAACTCTGTTGGGAAGTTTAGAAGAATGAGAACCAGAATTCCAAATAATGGATTGCAACTTGCAATTAAAAGTTTGCCTCTTAAAACAGATGAGACCACAGAATCATTTGAGTACTTGAGTAGGATTTAGGATTATTCCTATTAATCTTTATTTATTAAATTCAACTCATCATTCCTGTCAATGAGAAGCTTTCTGGACCTTGAATGTCACATTAATTTTCTTTCTCATGTTTTCTTTCATCTGAACTTTTTATATACATATTATTAGCATTTTCAAGACTGATGCAAATATTGAACAGCACAGGGTTGAGGACAAGACTCCTGAGTCCAGTTAGAACTTTCTACATTGATACTGAACCATCCTCTTCAGGTCTAGTCATTCAACCAGTTCTTAATCCTCCTAATTAATGTCATCTGGTCCTCATACCTTTATCTTCATAAGGACCACAGATTTCATCAAACACCTTGCTGAAATCCAGTATGACATTTCCTAGACTTACTATTCTAGTAAGCCTGTCAAAATAGACAATTAGGTGAGGCTCCAGCCAAGGCCTGGAGTCAAAAAGACCTGAGTTCAAATCCATCTTCAGTTACCTTGGACAAGTCATTTAGCCTCTGCCTCAGTTTACTCAACTACAGTTGAAATATATGAAATAAATTAAAATAGGCAACTAGATGATATAGTGGGCCTGGAGTCAGGAGAACCTGAGTTCAAATTTGGCTTCAGACACTTACTAGCCTGTGACCCAGGCAAGTTTTTTAACCCTATTTATCTCAGTTTACCTCATGTATAAAATGAACTGGAAAAGGTAATGGCAAACTACTATATTATCTTTGCCAAGAAAATTCCAAATGGGGTTACAAAGAATTGAACATCACTGAAATAACAGAACAACAAAAGTAGAGATACTTCTCAGGGTTATTGGAAGATGATATTTGCAAGTACTTAGTAGGTACTTAAGAACAAGCCTGGTACTTAGTAGATACTTAATAAAAGCTTATTCCCCATCCCCACTTTTCACCTTCTTCAATAATAGTTTCATGTCCCTGGTCAGGAATCAAAATCAAGCTCTCAAGCCATGAATGTAAAGGATTCAATCTCTTCCATTTAAAAAAAATTAATAATAATAATAATTCATATCATATTTATGTTGCACTTTAAGATTATAAAAGCATGGCATAGCAATAATTTAAATGTCATTTCCACATCTCCAACATAGGAATAGTTTTCCATTTTCCCATTCTCTGATTTTTTTTTTCAGAGATAAAGAACAATCCTTCAGCAATTTCATCAACCAGTTCTAAAGACTACATAACATGAAACTACTGCTTGGGGGAACTAAATCAGAAGAGCAATTAAATGTTCTCCTTATCTCTCTACTTCATTTATTTTTAAATTCAACTGTTTATCAGATTTTTTAAAAAGCCATTTTTCTATCTTTGAAATTTAGTTAGACCTGAAATTTAGTTCTCCTTACACGAGAATTAAGTAAGTAAGCAAGAGGTGATCACCAAAAGTAACTTATCATTAGAAGTAATTTATCACCATGCTGACATAAGGAATAAGATATAAGATATCAAATATAAATTATAAGATATTAGATATCAGATAAAAATGTGAGATATAGAATATAAGATATTTAAAATATAGGATAGAATGTATAAGATTGATCCTTGCATAGTTTTCTGATTTGTAAAAAAGAAATAATAATGATTGTTGTTGTGAAGATCACATAATTACAAAAGTGCTTAGCAAAAAAAAATGCTACATGAATGTTAACTGCTTTTTTGGATAAAATTGCTTTATATTTGATAACTTTATGGGTTTTTAGATGGATCAGCATACAGTGTCAATGTTGAGATAATTTTAGGGTGTGTGTAAATTAAATTAAGCAAATTCAACTAAACTAAGGCCTCACCAGACCTAGAAGGATAGTGAATAAAATTATTTTCTCCTTCTTCCTTTCCTCTTTCCCTGACTAGAAGAAGGATAAGAGGGAGAGAAAGAAAATATACATAATTCAGTGAAATTTGTTATTTGAAATATGGTAGTAAAAGCAGTTTTTCAAGGCCCACTAAAGGAATATATAAATTATAAGCTATTTACACTAAATTTAGGAAAACAGAAAAGCAGTTCACTACTACTTTAAAAAACTGCCAAACAACAACAAAAAAACAGCCTGGTTCATTGTTATCCAAAGTCAGGTTTTTCACAAAAAATAGACATCTTAACTCTTTCTTGGCTCACAATAGAGAAATGATTTGTGTGAATTGGAAAATATTCAATTGGCAATTCAGTTTATCAGGAACATTTAATTGCAATTTAGGAAATCTCATTGAAGCAGGTTGGAGTCCCTTTAAGAAGTGTATTTCCTATTGATTTGTGATTCCTTTCAGATTCCCAGCCCCTCCTAACTGAGGCATATCCTCCTCAGACAAATTGTCTTTCTGGAATGTCAGAGCCTTTCATTCAATTACAAAAGTTGGTCAAAAGCATCCCTTTGAATTCCAATAGGAGATCTGGGCTTGTCCCAGCCCCTACTGGGTCTGAGCCAACTTGGGCTCTCCCAGCCCCCACTAGGACACACAATATAAAAGAGCCAAACTACAACCTTTTCTTTGCAAAAGTTCCAAACATGCCAACTATGCATGCTTGGGATGCCAAGGGCTTCTGTCCATTGGAATATTCTTTTCCAGTGTCACCCTCTCTTTACCCTCACCTATTTCCTTAACCAGACTTTATGCCTCTCTATCAGGATTTCTAACCTTATTTCCAATCCCCATAATAAACCTCTTTTATCAATCTAGGTTTTCAGGTTTGTAAATTCCTTTACAGAGAACCTCTGTGCCTCCAGAAGGGAGTCCCCAACACTCCCTACCCTTGTGCCAAATCCCAAGGGGTGGCAGGAGAGCAAAACCTCTTCATTTGGTTCCCTCGAACCTGATACTAGACCTTATCATTTAACTCCCTGACCACCAGAAACCCTAATCTCATTTTGGTTCCCTAAATGTAGACCTTATCATCATGAACTAAAATTAAATACATTTTAAAATTTGTTATATTTCAATAAAACAATAATAATAATTTTGTCTTGTTTTCCCTAAAACAAAATGGAAAATTATTTAAGAGAATGGAAATCCTCCCTGAGAACTTCCCAGCTCAATAGTTTGGAGACAGAATAGATTTGTCAACTAAAAGAAGATGGAAAGTTTACTTAGTCTTGCTAATTCTGTTTTATATTATTTTGCAAATGTAATTTAGGGAATTAGGTATTGTCACTATTGCTAGAAAATTAAAAGTAAATTACAACTAAGACTATTTGGCTACTAGGGAAAATCTAAAATTGTTAACTAAGTTATTTGGTGCTATTGTTATCAGATTAAACCTAAATTTGACAATTACTGTATATGGAACAAAAAGGGGAAGAGGCGAAAGCCTTATCAGTTCTCTTTCAAGTATGGAGATATCAAACATAGCCTATAAAAACTAAAAATGCTTGGGATGGATTGTTGCCACAAGCTCAGTCTGTTCCCTGGGATCTTTGTCAACTCACCTTAATTTGTAAACTTGCCAATTTTCTTAATCTTCAGGATAAGCACCTTTATCAGCCTTGAGAGATGAGCTTGTTTAGTAGATATAGTATTATATATAACAAGGAAAGTATCTACTAAAATCTATAAGCTCCTTCAATAATTAATCCTTTGTACCAGAATGAGTTTTAACATACAAAACAATCTCCTATGTATCTAAGTTTTGGCAAGCTTTTAAAAAATAATTTAGCTAGCCCTAAGGTGTGATTAGTAAAATTTGCAATTGGAAATAAAATCTTTTGGAACTGTAACTGATATTTTTCTGAGTTTTGAATTTGATTGCCTGATCATTAAATCAGTAATTCACCACTTGAGAGAATTATCATAAGTACTCAGAGAAATGTGATCCTGAACAGGTAGAAGTCTGCATGTGGACAAGAGTTGGGAGCTTCAGCTCAAGGTGAGATCTTTCTGACTCAGTTTCTCAGTTCTGTTTCATTGTTTCCCACCTGATCTCATGGGAGAAACGTAGAAACAATTATGTATAAACAAGCTTTTTGTTATTGTTCAGTCATTTTCAGTTATGACCCCACTTAGGGTTTTCTTTCTAAAGATACTGCAGAGGTTTGCGGTTTCCTTTTCTAGCTCAATTTACAGTTGAGGCACTGAGGCAAATAGGATTCAATGATTTGGGCAGGGTCAAACATCTAGTATTCCTGTGCATCTTCTGGATCAAGAAGCTGAATCCTTCCATTACAAATCATCATTAATTTTTGGAAACATAGTCCCTACATAGTCCTCAAATGCTTCTAGAGCTGAGCTTCATTGACCAGTCTGCCATTACAAATGCAAATTTACAGATCCCCTCTCTTCTCATTCTTATTAAGAATTTTAACTTTTCTTGCCTTCTCTATTTCAAAGAGTCTTCACAAGACAGAATGGTGATCAATAAGATGATTCCTAAAAGGTCCAAGGAATCTAAGACTAACTCCACTCTTCCTAGTCATCTCTTAATAAAGAACAATAAGGAAGTCTTTAAAAGAGGAGAAGAAGGAGGGGAGAGATAGGGGGGAGAAAGGAGAAGAAGACTGGCAATAGCAAAGGAAGACACAAACATTTCCATAAATGGTATATTTATCATCTGCAATATTTACTGAATCTAGGGTATGGAAAAAGTATAATACTTCATGGTTTGGCTATAGGATTTACTACATACCTAAACTCTATACCTAAGGCAGCAAAATCTCACTCCCCTTCATCAAAGTAGCTTTTAAAAAAAAATTCTCTGTTAATTCCTTTTGTTCTGCCTTGTTTAAGGTTAGAGATTTGGGTTCACATTTTGCCCCTTGGTTTAGTATGTTTATTTGACTTTAGTGGAATTAAATGTAATTTTTTAAAATTTGAAAAGAAAACAATCATTTTTATTTCATTTAAAAGACTGGTTTCTCTGACACAGTCACTGATTCTTGCTGACTAAGACCTTACTTCTTGTTATCCGTGAAAGAACATGATTGTAACTGCTCACTGGTCTGGTCATGTGCTCTTTTTCCCCCTTCCTCAACCCTACCAGGATGAACATTTTGTAAAAACTCTAGTGTTGTTGCTTCATAGACAGTGGAAGTTACATCCATTCAGCACTTCCCAAAGAGTGAATCATAGTCATGAGACAAAAGAATATAGAATGAATCTGCTTACTTTTAAATTATATGACTGATTAGTTCCTTGGAGGTGAAAGGGATGATAAATCAGGGTCCTTATTGTCAAAGGCCCTTGCTCCTAAACTTTGGGTAACATAAATAAAGCATTCAGTGAATGGTAACAGGTTCATTTGAGCAGAATCCCTGTTGGTGTGTTAAGTAAGACTTCTCTTTGAGGTCAGTTAATTGTCCTGAAGCATTTTAATTGTCAATATTTCAAAGTCCCTATCTACCACTAATGCAGGGGCAAGACTGTTTAAAATCCCAGGATAGACGTCTTGTGTGACAGAAATAAATTATTTTACCTTTCTCAACCTCAGTTTCCTCTCTTATCCCTTCCAGCTCTAAATGTGTGATCTTCTCCACCTACTTGTTTGTGTGAACTTCTCTAGCTTTGGTTTCTTAACCAAAACTTTGTAAAATTGACAAGTGGCTGTCCAAAGATCCCTTCCAGATATATAAATCTATGAAGTACCAACCCTTAACCCTGAGGGAAAGTTTATTTCTTCATTGGGCAGTCAATTAACAAACATTGATTAACTGCTTCCTATATATCAAGCATTGTGCTAAACTCTGAAGCTATAAAAAAAGGCAAAATTAGCTCCTGACTTCAAAGAGTTCAGATCCTAATAGAGAAGGCAACAAAATCCACATTTGTACCACTAATACATTGACAGAGTTCATTTCCATTGTTTTCATCTGGCCAGAACCAATTACCATTATTGACCTAATTATTATTTCAAATACTTCACAGACTTCTTCACAGACCACTTCACAGGATTCAATATTTGCACTAAGGAGATCTAGGTGTAAATAGGGGACTTACAAAATATATCTCAGAGGCAAAAGCTGAGAGAACTTGAAATGCTTCCTAGAAAAGGTATTTAAACTGAATCTTGTTATTGATGTTGGTGCTTTATTCTCAAAAAGGATCAATGACTTTAGGAAAGTGATATCTTGACTTGCAGGTAAATTGGATTTAAGTGAGGCAGGTCTAAAGGAAACTACAAAAACTAAGAGGTAGAAGTAAGGAAGAATAGTAGCATTTCAGGCAAAAATACAGGAGTGGGAAATGCAAGTATTATGTTTGAAGAACAAGTCAGTACATGGCTAAATTGTAGAACTTGTGGTGGGAAATAAAGTGTGGAAGGATTGGCAAGGTAAGAAGAGGCAAGGCCCTGGAGAGCTTGAGATGCCAACCTGAGGCCAGCAAGTATGAGACAAGTGTCCATGGAGAGCAATGCCAGCATGTCACCCTCTCCAGAAGATACTGGTGGCTGTGCCATAAGAGAAGCTTAAAATTCTCCAACTCCCCTTTCATCATGCTTTTATATGTTACCCACTTGATTTGTTTATTTATAGGAAAAATTTGTTCCAAGTTTATGGAGCAAATGTTCTTTTATTTTTCTTACTATGTACTATTTCACAAAATATTTATGCTTTAGAGAAGTAAAAAACTCCCTAAATCTTAGAGTGGGTTAATAAATTCATCATGAGTCAATAAGCTTTTGGTATATTGCTTATAGTGCTTTGTTGGACGTTCAACTGGAGGAAGCTAGGGATTCTGAGAGGCAAAAGTAAAAAAGAGTGGTAAATAAACATTTATTAATCAGACACTAGGTACAAGGCATTGTACTTAATTCAAGGAATAGTTTTCAGATTACATGATCTGTCTCTAAAATAGAGATATTGATAAGCCATTCGCCAATTGATAAATGGTCAAAGGATATGAACAATTTTCAGATGATGAAATTGAAACTTTTTCTACCCATATGAAAGAGTGTTCCAAATCACTACTGATCAGAGAAATGCAGATGAAGACAACTCTGAGATACCACTACACACCTGTCAGATTGGCTAAGATGACAGGAACAAATAATGATGAATGTTGGAGGGGATGTGGGAAAACTGGGACACTGATGCATTGTTGGTGGAGTTGTGAAAGAATCCAGCCATTCTGGAGAGCAATTTGGAACTATGCCCAAAAAGTTATCAAACTGTGAATACCTTTGATCCAGCAATGCTACTACTGGGCTTATATCTCAAAGAAATACTAAAGAAGGGAAAGGGACCTGTATGTGCCAAAATGTTTGTGGCAGCTCTTTTTGTAGTGGCTAGAAACTGGAAGATGAATGGATGTCCATCAATTGCAGAATGGTTGGGTAAATTGTGGTATATGAAGGTTATGGAATATTATTGTTCTGTAAGAAATGACCAGCAGGAGGAATAGAGAGAGGCTTGGAGAGACTTACATCAACTGATGCTGAGTGAAATGAGCAGAACCAGGAGATCATTATATACTTCAACAATGATACTGTATGATGATGTATTCTGATGGAAGTGGATATCTTCAACAAAGAGAAGATCTAATTCAATTCCAATTGATCAATGATGGTCAGAATCAGCTACACCCAGAGAAAGAACACTGGGAAATGAGTGTGGACTACTTGCATTTTTGTGTTTCTTCCCAGGTTATTTTTACTTTCTGAATCCAATTCTTCTTGTGCAACAAGAGAACTATATGATTCTGCATACATATATTGTATCTAGGATATACCATAACATATTTAACATGTATAAAACTGCCTGCCATCTAGGGGAGGGGGTGCAGGAAGAGAAGGAAAAAGTCAGAACAGAAGTGAGTGCAAGGGATAATGTTGTAAAAAATTACCCATGCATATGTTCTGTCAATAAAAAATTATAATAAAAAAAGAAAAAAGCCTTTAGAGAACATGGGAAAAAATAAAATAAAATAAAATAGAGATATTGATAGCTCCCCACTTCCCATGCATTGATGAAATGACCAGGTACAACATGACATTATGGGAAAGGCATTAGAATTAGAAGACCTGGATGTCAATAACTTAAAGTCCCCAAGAAGACCAGTAAGGTTGGAACAGTTTTCAGCATAGATTTAGAATAGAATTAGAAAAACTTATCTTCATGAGTTCAAATCTAGCTACTAATATTTACTAGCCATATTACCAGAGGCAAGTCACAATCCTATTTGCCTCAGTTTCCTCATCTATAAAATGAACTAGAGAAGGAAATGGCAAATCATTCTAATATCTTGGCCAAAAAAAAAATTAAAAAAAAATAAAAGACCCCCAAAAGGGTCATGAAGAGTTGGACATAACTGAACAACTACAAAAATTAGTTGTTAAACATTTGTTGGTATACACAGTGCCTTCAACTATAATGAAGTCATTGGATAAGATTGAAGGGGGAGTGAAACTTTGTTCTCTTTAAAGGATGAAGGGGGAGTAAAACTGTGTTCCCTTTAAAATTATCACTCTGAAACTGTGTTCCCTTTAAAATTATCATTCTGAAACTATGTCCCCTTTGAAGAAGAGATTAGGGTTTCCCTAGGCTCCAAAGAGTCTGGAGAGAGGGCCCATCCTCCCACGATGAGAGAAACAAAACTATTCAAGGGCAAATCAACTCCCATTGATCTTTTGGAAAAGTCACATCCTTATTCAGTTAATTCTAAATTCTCATTCAATTGAGAATTGCTGGTCTGATCAGCTCATGCTGACCCAGCACCCCCGCTAAGAGCCACAAATAAAATAGGTTTCCTTTTACTTATTTCTTTACAGAAGGTCCAAAGCAGCTTCCTCTGATTCTAGGACCCTGCCTAGTCATTCTCTTCTCAGTGCCAGCCTCCATTTCCCTAATAGGACTTTGCCACTAAAGCAGTCTCTTAGAAAAACTGGTTTCCTATGCAACAATAAACTTCCATTTTTGCAGATTAATATTTCGGGTTCGTGAATTCCTTCACAAAGAACGTGCACCGACCAAAAGGGGATTTTAACAACTCTCTGACTGTCACTAACCTCATCAAGAGGACTGCTGAGGTCCTTTCCAGCTCCAGATCAATCACCATTTATGACCCTATCATCATTTCACCTCTCCACTCAATTTGTTGTTCAGGACTGTCCAATTCTTCATGATCCTATGGACCATACTGCCCATCAGATTTTCTTGGCAAAGATACTGGAGTGATTTGCCATTTCCTTCTCCAGAGGTTTAAGCAAACAGAATTTAAATGACTTACCCAAGATCCCACAGCTACAAAGTATCTAAAGCCAGATTTTAGGTCAGGTCTTCCTGACTCAAGGCCCAGAACTGTATCCAGTGCACCACCTGGCTGCCCTCAATTTACAATCTGCAAAATAGGAACTTTGTCCTAGATAACTTCCCTCTCTATTGCCTTCTATCTCTAACATACTGTGATTCTCATCATTGTCCTTTTCCTCAAAAACAGAAAACTCCAGATGTAACACAAAAGCATTGTTTGTTTTACTTTTTTTTTTTTTTTTTTTTTTTTTTGGCAAGGCAATTGGGGTTAAGTGACTTGCCCAAAGTCATACAACTAGGAAGTGTTAAGTGTCTGAGATTGAATTTAAACGCAGATTCTTCTGATTCCAGGGCCAGTGTTCTATTCACTGTGCCATCTAACTGTTGAGATGTGAGAAATGAGGGTTGAGATCCTCTGACAGCAATGAATTCCCCTGGAATGTGTTGCAGGCTTTGTGAAAGAATTTGCAATCCCGAATGAATACAGGCGAGGTCTATGGCAAAAAAAAAAAAAAAAAAAAAAAAGTGTTTATTACACAAGAAAATAACTCAGCAGTCAAAATCCTGTTAGAATTTTTTCAGAGATGGGTTTACAGGTTTTTGGATACATTGGATTTTTGTTGCCCCAAGGTAGAGAGCAATTTGAGGGACTAATTTTCAACCCAAGAGAGGATGGTGATTATGCCCCGGGCCAAGATCTCCAGTTGAATAGGAGGAGATTGCTATGTTCAAGTTTCCCCTATGAACAGGAAGGTAGCATCCCTCCCAGAGGAGTTTGAGATTTCTAACCCAGATCACAGTTTACATCATAACTACCCAAGTTAAAACCACTGAAAAGGAAAAGGAAGAATCTGTTTGGCAGGGAGGAGGAAGAATGGGAAGAAGGAGGATGAGAAGCAGAATACTACCACACATTTACCAAGCTTGGGCCCCAATTCATCCATCTACTACTTTTCTATAAAAAGCAATGCTGCTCTTTTGGACTATGCCCAAAGGGCTATCAAACTGTGCATAGCCTTTGATCTAGCAGTGTTTCTACTGGGCTTATATCCCAGAGAGATCTTAAAGGAGGGAAAGAGACCCACATGTGCAAAAATGTTTGTGGCAGCCCTCTTTGTAGTGGCAAAGAACTGGAAACTTAGTAAATATTCATTAGCTGAGGAATGGCTGAATAAGTTATGATATTTGAATGTAATGAAATATTATTGTTCTATAAGAAATGATAATCCAGCTGATTTTAGAAAAGCCTGGAAAAATCTACATGAACTCATGCTGAATGAAGTGAGCAGAACCAAGAGAAGAGTGACAAAAAGATTATGGCTCTAGTCTTTTGCTTTTAAACCCTGGACAAGCTGGAAGCAGGTTAGGTTCCAGGAGCACATGGCAGGAGCACGAGATGGCTCCCAGGTGTGTCTGGGCCTCTCCCTGCAAGGATTAAATAAATGCTTTCTCTTTGTACCTGATGATGTCTCTGATTAGTTAATTGGGTTGGAAAGGGGGTCTTGCACCTGACCAATCCCACACATTTGTTTGCTTGTAGGGTTTTTTTTCTCATGTTTTTTTCCCCTTTTGGTCTTATTTTTCTTGCACAACATAACAAATATGTAAATATATTCAAAAGGATTGTACCTATTTAACCTATAACAGATTGCTTACTGTCTTGATGGGGAGGAGGTAAGAGAGGAAGATAGAAAAATTTGGAACACAAAAGTTTCACAAAAATCAATGTTGAAAATTTTACATGTTTGGGAAAATACTATTTTAAAAAAGAGAGAGAAGTAGTGCTGCTCCAGTCAAACATCTGTGATTAATAAACTTGTTTAATTGTTTCACAAAATAAAGGATAAAATCTAGAAAGGAAAATAAATAGTAGACTATCTTTTAAGATGATGCTCATTAGCTCATGTATTACGATTGGCCTTGAATCATCATGGCCATTCTTTCTCAGAAGAATTTCTCTTTAGAGGATGTTTCTTTGTAATGATCTTCATATCTGGGAAGAAGTGTGACAGAAGTACATAGAACTGACTCACTGCAGTGTGATAGGGGCAACAGCATTAAACCTGAGGATGATGTGGGATAGGAAAAGCATGTAGAAGATGGGAGAAAAGAGAGAAGTGACTTTATGAATCAGCATGAAAATGCATTTTGTATAACCTCAAAGTTGGAGAACATGCCTAAAAAAGAATACCCTCTCTAAAAAACTTCCCAAATTATCATATAGCCTTTAATTATAGAACTTCAATGACTAGAATTTCTTTAGCAAGACTTCAAATTCTAGAATAATGTAAAGATAAGTATAAGACAAGATGTTGCACTCAGATACTTTTCAAGAGAGAAGTGCCCAACTAAGTACAGCTAGTTAATAGAGACCAGAGTTCAAATTCAACCTCAGACACTTAGTTGTGTGATCCTGGACAGATTATTTAACTCTGCCTCAGTTTCCTCATCTATAAAATGGGCTGGAGAAGGAAATAGCAAAATACTCCAGTATCTTTGCCCAAAAAAATCCCAAATGGGATCACAAAAGAGTTGTACATGATTGTAACAATTGAATAAGAACAAATGTTTATCAGGGGAAAATAACTAATCAAGCAGATATAAACAAGGCCTGAGCACCTCTACTGACTCAATAAATCATAGACTTCATATTAAGTAGGAAAGTTTTTAATTAATTCAGAAGTTCTTAAAAGCCAATGGATGAAACTGGATTTGCCCCCGCAGTATGTTTCAGATTGATTTTATTAAATCTGAGTACAATCTGTGAGTCATGTATAAAATAGTAAACATAGATTTGAATGTCTGCTAATACAGAGGAATCCTCCCACCAAAGGAATCAAGGCAGAGTATGTTTGGAAAATAATCCCTCCTCTGGTGCAGTCCCCCTCCCTCAGCGCCCTTGATTAGAGGAGGACAGTTTGAACTTCAAAGATTCAGAGAAGACTTTAAAGCTCATGTACTCTCAAAACAGCTAACAGAGGCTCTCCATTAAAAGCTAAAAACAACTTAATCACACTAAGGAAAAGCAACTTCAAGATTACACAAAACCAACAGAAAAATTTACACCAAGCATAAGGGGAATTTCATGAGCACTCCAAAGAGAGAAAAAGACTTCCAGAAGCCGGGAATTATGAGTTGATCTTTTGCTACATGTACACTTCTAACTTAAGCTGACTTTCCCTTGCTTTTGTATTTCCAGGAAAATGTCACTTTGGGGATTTTGTTTTGTACCAACTTTTTTTTTATACTATACTACCTTAATAAATGTTACTTTCTAAAAACTAATTAAATCTAGCAACCTAATTGATATCAGCTTAGAACCATGGGAAAAAGCACTCCAGTACGGATTCACAATTTATTCTATGAGAAAAAGATAAACCTCTCTCCAGGCCCTCAGAGTTAAAACTAAATTCTGAGGGGAGGTAGAGTAATAGATCCCTGAGGATGTGACCTGAAGTGTGAATGTGAGTTGAGACAGTAGTTCCAGAACATGTGACATATTATTAACTGAATGTAAATAGTCCATTAAAGTTCTTTACATATATTATCTCATTTGTCTTACAGTGTTGTTGTGAGATCCAAATGAGATAATATGCTGCCTTCCTCATCTTGATGATATGACTTAAGTTTTTTTCTTCCTTGGGCTAAATATACCTCGTTCATCAAATTCTCAAGTGGCAGGTTCTCCAGTACCCTTACCATTCTAGTCACCTGATCTGTATTTTCTGGATTCTCACCAGCTTTCTCTCTACTTGCTCACTGTAGCGTGGAGGCTCTTGAGGACATTGTTGGTGAATAACAAAGTGGAAAAGCTTTGAGAATGATCCAAGTGACAAACTTGCATGACTCGGCTAATTAAGTACAGAAAAGGCTGACCATGAGGTGATGAACACTTTGACCATGGCAATCCCATGACATTTCTCTCCTTTGAAACCTCAAATGATTTGTGATCTCAATGACATGCATGCTCACTCTAGTAATGCAGATCAGACTTCTATGCGTTCTCATCTTTGGCTACTATTGTTCATGCCCTATGAATTATCCACAGTGAATCCCAACAACCTAGTAGGAGTCTCCCGCTAGATCTGTTAGAACTGCATGATATCTATGGACACACAGCTTGTCCGTATCTGTAGCTAAGACTAGCCTACCTCATTTTCTAGTTATAACTTTCTTCTATATACTTCTTCACACATGATACATTGTAGCCTTAAATATCCTCTTTGGGGGATCCATGACTTTGGTTCTTCAAGATCATGTTGTTTCATGACAAAATCATACAGCTTCACTAGAAGAATAATGATGGTAAAATGAAGAGTTCCTTGTTCAAAAAGATATTTAGGATGATTAAAAAGCACTTCATGTTTCCAGACTGCTCTTCTCCTGTTCATTTCAATCCAGCTCACACTCCATTTGAAAAATGGCATCCCCCTATAAATGAAACCAGAAGACCAGAGAAAGTTGCAGCTAAATGAAAAGATGATTTTTAGGTTCTCTATGGAAAGAAAAAATTTTAAAGTTAGAGAAATCAGTTTTATCATCTACCAAAGATTTCATCTTTGGGACATCATTTAATGCGATCTCATTTCTTTGGATATATTTAATGTTCATCTTGCATTACAGGAATCTATGCCTGTTCATAATGAGCACTAACAAAAAACATTATTATGATCATAATCCCTAGTTTATGAATCAGCATCTGTTGCAGAAGATGAGAAGGTATAGAGAAAGAATTTGATGAGACGCTCTAAATGAAATCAACATACACTTAATGATTTCAATTCAAGGGTTTCCATAGGAGAAAAAAATGGCAAAATGTTTTGGAAAATATGACTCAGGATCAAGAAACAAGAGGCCAAAGGCTTTGTAGACTGTGGAGAAGTCTTATGTCTATATGTCACAAACACTTGATTTAAGAAAAGAGTCAGAAGGTTCTGAACACAATAAGCACTTAATAACATCACCTAGAATTATAAAATGTATTATATCTTACTTGACAGGAAATGACTGGTTACCTATGTGAATCATTTCTAAATCAGATATCTGTATGCAATCAAATTATCAACTAGTTGGAACAAAGATAAAAATCAACATCAAATCAGAAGAAAGGATAAAAGTGTGGGAAAATATGTAACAGACAATTAAAACCACTTCAACATGACCTGTGTTAGACCAACAATTGATATCCCCCCAAAAGGGAAACAAATTGGGAATGATAGAAAATAAAAACATGATAAAGTGATGGGAAACAGACAATATCATGGGTTTCCACCATTTGTTTTGGGAGTTTAACTAATGTAAAGCAATAACCAAAATGAGAAGAGTAAAAGAATCTTCAGCTATCAAACACTTAACCTCTTTGCCAAGTGGAAAGGTATGGTGACTGAGGGCTATTATGGTATAAAATGGGAACTTGTTTGTAAACTCTTGCAGAAGAATATTATAAGTAGCATACCTTATAAAAGAGTGAGATGTGAAATATAAATGAAGGAAATACAAATTTATAGAAAACTTAATGTTAAACAAAATTAAAACCA
This sequence comes from Sminthopsis crassicaudata, assembly GCF_048593235.1. NCBI lineage: Eukaryota > Metazoa > Chordata > Mammalia > Dasyuromorphia > Dasyuridae > Sminthopsis > Sminthopsis crassicaudata. The sequence goes on from NC_133617.1 coordinate 514,804,682, forward strand.
TATCATCCTGAGAGCACTTAGGGATGAAACCATAAGATGATGAAACCATCAAAAAAAAAAAAAAATGTAAAAGAGCCGTCAACATTTTAGAGCAAATTGTTCTCTTCATCAATGATTGTACAACCATTTCATTTGAACTCTAACAACATAGTCCCCAGAATACTACATGAAGAAGTTTAGAAATCACACCAAAGAAAATAAAGACAGAAAGAGTTCCTGACCAGACTCAGTATACAGAGGTGGTTCATATTGAGAGTGACAAAACTTTGAGATTACTGATTCTGAAGAAACCTGAAAGAGAAGTCATCAAAAAAGAATAAAGGAAAAAAAAAAAGAATTACAGACAGTATTTACATCTATTGTCATGAAGACAATAACAATCCCCCATATATGCCAGTTTGCTTATCTCTACAAAATCCTTAAGAGAATAATATACTTGTATCATGATAAAAATATGGGAATGATGATAGGCAGATATAGGATCTTATAACTGATTATGGGGATTGTGAAATTATGATTTATTATCTAAATGTTCTATTTGTATACTTATTTTATAAATTTATATGCCTGGGGTCATATAAAAATTTATTGGATGAAAATAGGACAAAAGTAGAAAAAGTTTAAGAAATCCTGCTGTATATGGTAAGATTTACCACATGATACTGTTTTCAGACAGTATTTTGCTTACTGCAAAAGATGCCAAACTTTCCTAAGTGAATTTTATAATCACTCACAAGAGGGCAGAGCCAAAATGGTAGAGAATATACAGGTCTTTGAGCTCTTCCTGGCTTCCCTCGGGATCCACGGCAAATCAAGCCTCTGAATGGTTTTTGAAGTTACAGAACCCATAAATATTTGGAGCATAAATTAAGAACCCTGATCAATGCAGTGAACCTTCATAACTTCAAAAGACCGGTGATAAAACATGCTTCCTACCTCTTAGATGAGAGATGATGGACTAATATAAAATGAGACTTATTCTCAAACAGGGCAAATGTATTAATTTGCATAACCTGACTGTGCTTATTGGTTATATTCATAAATATTATAATAATGCAAAAAGTTGCTAAGTGGCACAAGTCCAAGAGAACATTGGACCTGGAATCAGGAATACTTGTGTTTAAATCCTGGCTCAGACATTTACTAACTCTAAGACCCTCAGTCAACAAGTCACTTAACTTCTGCCTACCTCAGTTTCTTCAACCATAAAATAGTTGGAGTCTAACTCCAGTGAATACTGAAAGTGTGAATGAATATATGAGGCCAGGCTTTGCAATCCCCGTTTATTAATCTGAACCCCAGGGTTTATATTAATTCTTTTTAATTAGTGTTACATTAATAACAGCTATCTCCAGGTGATAATATATATCTTCCAGGGTTAATGCATATACCATACTTTGACATTTCAATTCACCTTAACTAGAAATAACAAGATATCTATCATAACAGAATCATCGATAACAAATTATCAATAGCAAGGTATTTGTCAAAACAGAGTTGTAATTAACAGAAATTATCAATAGCTAAGTATTTGTCAAAACAGTTGTAAATAGCAGAAATTATCAATGGCAAGGTATTTGTCAAAACAGAGTTGTAAATAGCATAGTTGTAATGCTTTGTTCCTGTCACTTTCTCCATCAAGATTATTCTAAATTTATCCTGAGTATGTCTTTCAAAAACTGTTAAGAGAGATGGTGAGCCAATAGTTTGAATGGCTAGCCCTAACAGAGAGCAAGTCTCAAGTAATACCTGGACCAGACTCTTGCTGTTCATTGACTTATTCTTGGTCCTCTATAACTCACTACTCAGAGTTGGAGTGAAGGTCAAATGACATGAAATAATGAGTGAAGCACTTAGCACCCTGCCTGACACATAGCAGGTATTTAATAAGAACTTGTTACTCTTTAATGGATGGGCAGTGATAGTGATGACATAACTAATCATTTTAAGGAGGATGTGGTTACTCTACATAGGAATAAGCTGTTTGGAATATATGAGGCTGTTGGTCATTAGTCAGCTGGCTGGTTAGAGTTAGCTCTTTACTACATGATTAATTAACAATACATGCTCACACCATTGTTCATTCAATGAGAATGTGCATTTTCCACTGTGTCCCATGCCTGTATTCTCAAAAGTGTGCTTGGTCACTTTTATGTAAACATACTCAATATGCCCTGGCTGAATGGAAGGAGTAGTCAAGTAGAAGCCAAAATAATAATAATAATAATAAAGCTATTTTGGTAAAGACAGTTCATTGTAGTGGAAAGAGTACTAAACTGGGAATCTAAGAGATCTGAGTTCTAGTAATAATTCTGCCAATAGTTAATAGTATAGTATTAAAGAAGTCACATTAATTCCTTAGACCCTTGCCTCCTCATCTCTAAAATAGGGAAGTTGTACTGATGGACTTGGATTTTTATAACAATGAGATCATTCAGGCCAATCCCAATAGACTTTGATGGAGAGAGCCATCTGCATGCAGAAAGTGGACTATGGGAACTGAATGTGGATCAAAACCTAGTATTTTCACTATTTTTGTTGTTTGCTTGTTTGGTTTTTTTTCCTTTTTCCTTTTTTCCCTTTTTGATCTGATTTTTCTTGTACAACATGATAAATGCAGAAGAACTGCAAGGATTAAACTTTATTAGATTACTTACTATCTAGGAAAGGGGCATGGGAGGAAGGGAAGGAGAAAAATTTGGAACATATTTTGCAAGGAAGAATGCTGAAAACTAACTGTTGTGTTTTGAAAATAAAAAGCTATTATTATGAAAAAAATTAAAAATAAAGTATTTTGAAAATAAAAGACTATTATTTTTTTTAAATCTTCAAAGTCCTTTTCTTTTCTGAAATTCTGATTCATTCTTTCTTTGACCTTGGAGACCTTTGGAGATCCTCTCAGACTCAGTAGGCCTGATAATTACCAGAGTATTTATAGCAGTGTTTTTCTTGGTGGCAAAGGACCAGAAACAAAGTACATATACATTATTCAGGGAGTAGGTGAAAAAATTGTAGTATGTGAAGGTAATTGAACACTTCTATGTAGTAAGAAAAAACAAATATGAAAAATTCAAAGAATCTTGATTAGACTTGTATGAACTGATGCAAAGTAAAGTAGAACCAGGAGAAAAATATAAGAATGCTAAAAGAAAGTCAAACTAAAAAAAAATTTTTTTTTTTTTTTTTTTTTTTTTTTGTTATACATGTATGTACAAGGGGACAGCTAGGTGGAGCAATGGATAGAGCACCAGCCTTGAAGTCAAGAGGACCTGAGTTCAAATCTAATCTCAGACACTTAATACTTCCTAGATGTATGACCCTGTACAAGTCACTTAAACCCAATTGCCTCAGCAAAAAAAAAAAAAAAATAGAGAGCATTATATATGTCGGTACATTCATTTTTTAAAAAACATTTCCTTATGAATCATGTTGGGAGAAAAAAAAATCAGTACAAAAGGGAAAAACCATGAGAAAGAAAAAAAAAAAACTGAAGAAAAAAAAAGTGAAAATAGCCTGTATTAATTTATATATGCAGGAGTTCTCAAACTACGGTCCTGCAGGCCAGATGTGGCCCACTGAGGATGTTTATGCTGCCGGGTTTTGGCAAATGGGCTGAGGGGCAGAGACAGAGTGTGAGCTTTTGTTTTTACTATATTCCCGGCCCTCCCACAGTCTGAGGGACAGTGAACTGGCCTCTATTTAAAAAGTTTGAGGACCACTGAATAGTTCTCGCTCTGGATGCAGATGGCATTTTCCATCCAAAGATTTTTGGGATTGCCTTAAATCATTGAACTACTGAGAAGAACCAAGTCTGTCATAGCTGATCATCACACAATCTTACTATTACTGTACACAATGTTTTTCTTGTTCTGCTCATTTCATTCAGCGTCAGTTCATGTAAATCTTTCCAGTTTGTTCTAAAATTAGCTTGCTCATCCTTTTTTATAGAACAATAAAATTCCATTATTTTATATACCATAACTTATTTAGCCATTCCCCAATTGACAGGCATCTACTTATTTTCCAATTCTTAGATACCACAAAAAGAACTGCTACAAATATTTTTGCACATATGGGTTCTTTTCCTTCTGTTATGAGTTCTAATGAGTCCTTTTGAGTGCTACTAGTAGTAGCACTGATCCTGGATCAATTTCTCCTCCCCTAGACAGCAAGTAATCCAATATAGGTTAAACATGTATAATTCTTCTAAACAAATTTCCACATTTATCATGTTGCACACAAAAAAATCAGATCAAAAAGGGAAAAAATGAGAAAAAAAGGAAGCAAACAATAACAAAAAAGGTGAAAATACTATATTGGAATGTACATTCAGTCCCCATAGTTCTCTTTCTGCATGCAGATGACTCTCTCCCTCACAAATCTTTTGGAATTGCCTTGAATCACCTCATTGTTGAAAAGAGCCAAGTTCATTCCAGTTAATCATCACATAATCTTTTTGTTACTCTTGGTTCTGCTCACTTCACTCAGCAGCAGTTCATGTAGGTCTTTCCAGGCTTTTCTAAAATCAGCCTCTTGTCATTTCATATAGAACAATAACATTCCACCTCATTCATATTCCATAATTAATTCAGCCATTCTCCAACTGATGGGCATCCATTCAGTTTCCAATTCTTTGCCACTCTGAAAAGAGTTGCTACAAACATTTTTGTACATGTTGGTCTTTTCCCCCTTTTTTATGCTCTCTGAATCTGAATACAGATCCAGTAGAGACAGTACTGGATTAAAGGGTATGCACAGTTTGATAACCCTTTGGGCATAGTTCCAAATTGCTCTCCAAATAAAAAGCTTTTTTTTTATATTTTTTTAATTTAAGTTTAGAACTACATGGCAAACCCCATAGGTAACTACATACAACTTGATTTTCTATATAATACAGTATACACTAGTTCTTAGAGTCAGAGTCCTTGATTTCAAATTTTGCATCTAAAACATATTTTCTATATAATCTTGGGCTAATCATTTCACCTTCACTTTTCTGAGCCATCCATATCTTGATTTACAAAATGAGGCCATTGTTCTAGGTCACTTCTGAGATCCCTTTTAGTTATAAATCTATGATCCTCTGTTTTCTGTGGAATAAAAAGGACATTCTAGTATTTGAATCCTTGGAAGAGAATAAATAGGGAACAAATAGGTCTGAGCTTCTAAAGTTATTATCAAAACGAAAGAATTTGATGTAAAACAAGTTGTTCACAAGACAGAAACCGAGACACCTAAATTTTAAGCCCATCCCGACATTAATTGTTTGTAATCTTGGCCAAATTAATTGACTTATTTGAAGCTCACTTCCTCAATTGTCCAATGGTAGGACCGAGATAAGTGGTTTTTAAAATCTTTCCTAGTTCTAACATTCTGGGAATCTCTGATGTGAACTATTTTTAGGTTTCTATGTAGATTTTTCCATCAATTCTTTACAGTCAGATTTCCCAATAATTCCCACTCTCCAACTTAGAAGTCTAAGAAATACAGAGAATTTCCAAGAAAGTGGGGGTCAGGATAAAATGGGCTCTTTATTAAAACTCTGTGGTAGTTCTACAATGAAATGTTGCCATCCTGATAGGAAACCCATAATCACAAGGATTTCAATTTTGGCACAGCCAGGAGTTTGTCTTTCATTAACTTCTTCCTAAAGGACAGGGGATTTATGGGGATTGGAGGCTAAATTCTGTCTTGGTTCAATCATTTGTTAAGCAAGTACCTAAAACTAACTCCATTAAACCACATTCCTCTAGGGGATACTTTTGAAAATGGAGTTGAAATAAAAATAAAATGTATAAATAAATGTTTATTTTTTAAAATTGAGACAAACAATGGAACAAGGTTAGATAGGGTTCACAATTAATTGCATTCACTTGTTGGTTAAATCTCAGCCTGCTACTTGTTTTCTTATTTAAACTCATATGGAATTCCAGGGTAATTCAGGGCTATGTTTGCCTATTTTCTCATTAATTAAGGAAATTTCAACATCTCCAACAACTAAGCTCAGAACTCCATCCCAGGTTATTAAATATTGTTTATTTTATAAACTGAAGAAACCTACTTCTTGTTATCAGCATCTCTATTATATCTTTTAATCTCCTAAAATCAAATAAAGTTACTGAATATACAATTTATTAACAATGAAATAAATAATAAAACAAAAGTATGGATAAATTATTCACAATATTGTGACAGTGAGAAAAATCATAGCCAGAGCTATGCCAAACCATTACTAATAACTTCAAATGACTTCTCTTCATTTCTAAGAACATAGCCCCATAGTAGTCTGTTAAGACTACTAAATGAAGTCTCTTCACAAGAATCCTCTTTCTGTTCTTTACAAGAAAAGGGTTACAATAATTTTATCAGAAAAAAAAAAATTCTTCTACTTTTTTCTCTGAGTTTTCTCCAACTTTTCTCGTCATGATAGAAAAACTCTTTAGCCTCTTTCAAGTTATCCTCTTAAAAGTCTCTTTAAATTGAGAATTGAATTTACCATTTCTGAAACACTCCATTCCTCCTTTTAGATGGAGTAATAAGTAAACTCTAGCCCCTGAGGAAGAACCCAATGAAAAATTTCTTACCCACTTCCCCCACCAAAAACAGAAGCATAACAAAAAAACCAAACAAAACCTAACAACAATAAACAGTTAAAAAAGAACATTGTGTTGTAAACCTCCACTGCTACTCACTGGTTAAGCTTGAGGCAAGTGTGTGGGTTGTGCTTTTTTTTTTCTTTTACCTTGCGCAAATAAAGAACTATTATCCTTTCACAATAATAATAACAGGCACTAATCTGGAATAACATGCCAAAGAATCTCTAGTCACAGGGATAGCTATCCAAACAGACAAAAATAGAATTAATAATCACCACTATTTAACCTATGTGACTAATCCTTTAAAGTCTGCTTTGTAAAATCATCAATCAACAAGTATCTATTAAACTCCTTGAGATTAAGTATTGTTTCATCCTTTATATTTGTATCCCCAGCACCTAGTGACTGTCCAGCTGTGCGGCAGTCACTGAAAAACCTTATATTCTGTTGATGTAATATGATTTACATGGGGGGGAGGGCTTCTGTTCAAATAATAAATCAGTAATCCTAAATCTTCTGACTTTGGAGTCTGCCTCAGGGACTTCCCAGACTCCCAATCTAAAAACAACAATCTGTCTGATTCTGAATAGACCACTTCTCAATTCATTGCTGACTGTCTGACAGCTTCTGAACTCAACATAGTCCCCCAGACCAAACTCCTGAGACAATAGTGATAATCTTTTCAGTGATAACCAAATTCCAGAATGATATAAAGCTGGATAAATGTGTCTCCTTACTTCTGTTTCGCTGCTGAATTCTCTTAGAATTCAATCCACTTGTAATAGCATTACAATTACAATAAACTTTACCCCTTGGCTAAGGAAATGTGTTCAAGCCAACAAATTCTTTTGAAACACCTCCCCACATCAATCTATGACCCCAAACTTTTGTAGTCCCTTTCTCAGCCTCAACACTATTAAAGAATATAGATAGATAGATAGATAGATAGATAGATAGATAGATAGATAGATAGATAGATAATATCAAAAAGGCACAAAATAATTACAGAGTCATTTGAGAAGGGTAATTCTCATAGAAGGATAGTTGGATAGAGGATCAGGCCGAAATCAGAAAGATTCACCTTTTCCTAAATTCAAATCTGGCCTCAGATACATATTAACCATGTGATCCTGGGCAAGTCACTTAATTCTGTTTGCTTCAGTTTCCTCATCTATATAATGAGCTGGAGAAGAAAATGACAAACAGTATTTTTGCTAAGAAAACCGAAATAGGGTCACAAAGAGTAGGATGCTACTGAAATGACTGAACATCAGTTCTCCAAGAAGGTAAAAGAATCAAGAAAGATCTCTTTTGGAAGATGATAATCGCACTGAGGGAAAGGAATTGGAGATTCTATGAGGCAGAATGGAAGAGGGAGAACAATCCAGGTATGCAGATGGATGACCTGTGCATAGATTTAGAGTTGAGAGATGGGAATTTTGTGAGTGATGTCTAATTTCACCCCCACCCCACTATCCTTGATACTTGTTCCCACACATGGTAGGGTTGGATCACCAAAGGATCAGATTCTAGGTTACACTGTGAGTCTACACTAATAGGAGTTTAATTTTACAAGCCTACCAGTGTGCTTTCCATTAACAGTGAGCCAAAAGACCAAATTAGTTCTCAAAGACATTTATTAAGATGGCATAGGAAGAACAGTAACTACAAAACATTTTCCCCTCTAATTCTAAGGATCACTGTCTACAAAACACTGTCCACAAAAAGCATCCATAGGGCCAATTTATTGTTAATGCTGTTCAGTTGTATTCAAGTTTTCATGACTCCATGAATATAACACATTGATACTATCCATGGGGTTTTCTTGGCAAAGATATTGAAGTGGTTTGCTATTTCCTTCTCCAATAGATTAAGTGACTTCAGAGTTTAAGTGACTTGATTTGAACCTCAAATCTTCCTGATTCCGGGCCTAGTGTTTTATCCCCAGAGCCACTACCTGTCTCCACAGGTATGCATGAAAATAATACATAAAGTCAAGGCTTGATATTCTGGTACGATAGGACCTAGAAATACTTTCTCTCCTAGTAGAGTCCCAAAACGCTTCCCTATCAGCTCAAATGTCTTTGCTGGGCAGATTGGTCGGTCAGTTGGGATCCCATAATCTGCTCCTCTCCTCCATTCAACTCTCTATTATCCAAGCTTGCTGGCATTAGCATTCTGTGTGCGTGTGTGTGTGTGTGTGTGTGTGTATCTGTCACTTTCTGTTTCTCTCTCTGTCTATCTCTCTGTCTCTGTATCTATCTCTGTCTGTCTCTGCCTCTCTCTCTGTGTCTCTGTCTGTCTCTCTCATCCATATCCTTTCTTTTCTGTTGTCCAAGGTCTACCTAAAAGTTGCTTCCTTCCCCAGGTCACAGCCTCTCTGACAGTGCTTCTGAATTGGAGTTCTCTAACTGGGCCTCAAACTCTCTCAAGTTGGCTCTCCAAGTCTCTATAAAGTATCTTCTTATGGGAGAATAGTGTCAATGTGAGAAATCCCTTTCTATCCTCTTCTTTTAATTTATTCAGAGAAAAATATTCATACTTTCTAAAGTGTGAACACTTTGTTAATGCATTAACACCTTATGTTTATTATCTACTTTTTGCTTCCTGTGATTCCATCACCTATGTTAGGGTGAGGATATGGTTCTTTTCTACTTTCTTATTCAGGAAGTACAAGAAGGTCCATTTGGCTAGACCATAGAGTACATGAAGAGGAGCAACGAGTAAAGAATCTGTAAAGCTAGGTTGAATTCCATTGTGAAAGCTGTTATTGCCAAACTAGGGACTTTTTATTGAATCCTAGAGAAAATATGGAGCTACTGAAGGTTTGGGTTTTTTTAAAGGAATAACATGATCAGACCCATGTCTTTGAACTAACACCTTGGTTGCTGTGTGGAAGATGGTTTGAATGGAGACTTGAGGCAGGAAAGTCAATTAGAAGGCACTGCAAGAGTTGAGATAGGTGGTGACAATGAAATCCTTAGCTAGGGTGTAGAGGTGTGAATGGAGAGAGGGAACAGATGTGAGATATTGTCAGGAGAGAATTGACAAAACTTGGCAATCACTTAGATATGTGGAGTGACTAAGAGCTTGCAGACAAGGATGACTCAGAGTTTCAAACCTAGGTGACTGGAAAAGTGCTGATGACTGAAAGAGGGATGTTTAGAAAAAGGGTGGGGTTGGGGAAGTGGATAATGAGTTTTGTTTTTGATATCTTGAGTCTGAGATGCCTTTGGGATATGTAGTTCAAAATATCCAATAGGCTGCAATTAATGTGGGTCTGGAGCTCTGTAGGAAGATAAGACTTGAATAAAAAAGACAACAATAACATCTTGCAGTCATCTGCATAGAAATGATAAGTAGAGGGGCTCGTAGGTGGCACGGTGGATAGAACCAGCCCTGGAGTTCAAATTTGGATTCAAACACTAGGTGTGTAACCCTGGGCACTTAACCCTGACCCTCAAAAAAAAAAAAAAAAAAAAAAAGAAAAGAAAAGAAAAAAGAAAAAGAAAAGAAAGGAAGGAAGGAAGAAAGGAAGGAAGGAAGGAAGGAAGGAAGGAAGGAAGGAAGGAAGGAAGGAAGGAAGGAAGGAAGGAAGGAAGGAAGGAAGAAAGGAAGAAAGAAAGAAAGGAAGAAAGAAAGAAAGAAAGAAAGAAAGAAAGAAAGAAAGAAAGAAAGAAAGAAAGAAAGAAAGAAAGAAAGAAAGAAAGAAAGAAAGAAAGAAAGAAAGAAAGAAAGAAAGAAAGAAAGAAAGAAAGAAAGAAGAAAGAAGGAAGGAAAGAAAGGAAGAAAGGAAGGAAGAAAGGAAGAAAGGAAGAAAGGAAGAAAGGAAGAAAGGAAGAAAGGAAGGAAGAAAGGAAGAAAGGAAGAAAGGAAGAAAGGAAGAAAGGAAGAAAGGAAGAAAGGAAGAAAGGAAGGAAGGAAGGAAGGAAGGAAGGAAGGAAGGAAGGAAGGAAGAGAAGAAAGAAAGAAAGAAAGAAAGAAAGAAAGAAAGAAAGAAAGAAAGAAAGAAAGAAAGAAAGAAAGAAAGAAAGAAAGAAAGAAAGAAAGAAAGAAAGAAAGAAAGAAAGAAAGAAAGAAAGAAAGGAAGAAAGGAAGGAAGGAAGGAAGGAAGGAAGGAAGGAAGGAAGGAAGGAAGGAAGGAAGGAAGGAAGGAAGGAAGAAGAAAGAAAGAAAGAAAGAAAGAAAGAAAGAAAGAAAGAAAGAAAGAAAGAAAGAAAGAAAGAAAGAAAGAAAGAAAGAGAAAGAAAGAAAGAAAGAGTAGAATCATTGAGGTAAGGAGGGGAAGAGAAGAGAGGGTCCAGGACAATGCCTTGGGGAATATATCCATAGTTAGGGAATTCAGTATGAAAAATGTTACAGTAAAGCAGCTGGATAAGTAGGAGATCTATGGAAGTCCAGCTCCATTGAATATGGAAAGTGTTGTCATGAAATTACAGGAGCCAGGCGGGATTTTGTGGAGCAGTCCGTTTACTGATCTGAGAGTCAGGATTTATATAATCTCTAAACTAGTATTGCAATAATACTAAACTTTTTCAGGTTACTTAGTGTTCATTCCAAGGTTACAGGTATACATCATTTCTAACATTCCAATCTGACATTATCATTAAACAGTAACTGGCAATAATAATCTACTTATCTAGCAGAGTCATAAATTAAAGCAATTAGTAGTAACAAACTACTTTTATCTGACAAAGTCATAAATTGTTTGTGATGCCTTGTTCCAATTACATGCATTTGTCTGTAATGCCAGAGAAACTGAGGCAAGATAGAGATTAGAGAGTTTGTAATAATTTATTTGAAAGGGAGAGATTGTGCTGAGGGCATTCTGTCCCCCCTCCCCGGGCTGATGTCCAAAGCAACCAGTAGCCCATGTGTGCTTCCCATGAAGTATATATATACACAATGTGGCTCAGCTACAGGGGTAAACCGAGGCAGAGGCAGAGGGGCAGAGTCAGAGCACTGAGAATGGGACGGGACTATCAATCAGGTTCTGACAGGGTGGGGGGAGGCATGGGACATTCTGATAAATTGGGATTACAGAATGGAGAGAGGCACCCAACATTCTGATGATGTCTAAAATAGAAGGTCTTTCCCCATTGTGATTAGAAGGGAGGGGTGGTGTTGCAGGATTGAACAGAACAATTAGGACCTAAGGCAAAACAATTCAGGGAAACTGAGTCAGGACAAATAGGGAAATCGAGTCAGGACAATAAAAGACAACTGTGGCACAACGTGTTCGCCAAGATACTTTAAATTGATCTCAAGATGTCTTTCATCGATGTCAGGAAAGACAGTGAACCAATGCTTTGAACTACTAATAGCCCTTACAGAGAGCAGGTCTCAAGTAATACCTGGACCAGTCCTGTACTTGGACTTATTCAACACTGGCCCTCTACAGAGACCCATGAAAGAAGTATCACAAAAATCCAGAGAGAGTGGCCTTCAGTTTCAAATTCTATTGAGAAATCAAAAAAGTTAAGGATTGGAAAAGGGCCATCAGATTTGTCATTTAAGACTGACCAGTTTCAGTTGAATGATGAGATCAAAAGCCAGAATGCAAGGGGTTGAAAAAAAGAAGTGTCAGCAACAGCAGCTTTATTTGGGAATTTGGCTTAAAACAAACAAACAACAACTACAAACACACCACACACACACATACACACACACACTACAATTACCTTGAAGGAGGTAAAGCTTAGTCCCATTTGTTTAAGGAGGGTTTTGGGAAAATTAGGCTATGTAAGCAGCAGATAATAAACCAATAAGGAAATTTTGATGATTAGAAGAGAGACTGAGAGGGCAAATTTCTAGAGAAAATGGAATTGAAGGTTCATGAAGAAGTATTGGCTTCTACAAAGAGAATTCACCTTTACAAAAAGTCTAGTCTAGAGTGATAGCAGAAAATGGGCTTTGAAATGGAAAGCAGCAAAGACTGAAGATTATGGCAAATGGCCCCTATTCTCAGCAAAATGTGAAAAAAAAATCCTGCAGTGGGCGAGTGAGAAAAAAGAGTTATTGTGAGAAACTTGGAGAGAAAAGAGGTTTGGAAGTTCCTATAGGAAGTAAGTGAATCATTTAGAGAGGAGTAAAAGGATTGTCTTCTTTCAATAATGACAATTAAGATAACATTAAGAAATGTGTAACAGACTCTACTAGGTCTGTATCCCAAAAAGATCATTAAAAAAAGGGGAAAGGACCCACCTGTGCAAAAATGTTTGTAGCAGCCCTTTTTGTAATGGCAAAGAACTGGAAATTGAATAGATGATCATCAGTTGGAGAATGGCTGAATAAGTTATGATATATGAATGGAATGCAATATTATTATTCTATAAGAAATGACCAGCAGACTGATTTCAGAGAAGCCTGAAAATACTTACATGAATTGATGCTAAGGGAAGTGAGCAAAACCGAGAGAGCATTGTACACAGAACAACAGAATTATGTGATAATCAACTGTGATGGACTTTGCTCTTTTCAACAATAAGGTGATTCAAGGAATTTCAATAAACTTGCGATGGTAAGAGTCATCTCCATCCAGAGAGACAACTATGGAGACTGAATGTGGATCAAAGCATAGTATTTTATATCTTTTTTTTTTTTTTTTTGGTTGGTTGGTTGGTTGGTTGGTTTGGTTGTTAGCTTGGTTTTTTTTTCCTTGTATTTTTTCCCCTTTTTATCTGATTTTTCTTATGCAGCATAACAAATATGGAAATATGTCCAGAAGAATTGCTTTAACTTGTATTGGATTACTTGCTGTCTAGAGGAGAAAGAAAGTGAGAAGTGAGGAAGGAAAATTTGGAACACAATTTTTTGCAAATGTGAATGTTAAAAACTATCTTTGCATGTATTTGAAGAAAAAAAAAGCTATTTAAGAAAAGAAAAAAAGAAATTTGTAACAAAGCTCTCATCATTTAAAACTCCCCTGCTGTGTTTTAGGAATACTCAGTTCTGGGCAATTTTCTTTTCTTTCTTTATTCTCTGCTTCTTGGGAAGCTCATCAATGCCCATAGATTCAAGTAACTTCTGCAGATGACTCCCAAACCTAGGATTTATCTCTCTCCTAAGCTCAGACATCTCCAATTGGCTGCAGAGCATCTCCAGTGGAATTCAAAAAGAACATCTCAAATGAAATATGTCCAGAACAGAACTCATCTTTCCTACCTCTTCCTGGTTTCCTTTTTTCTCTCCAGGTATCATAATAATATCAGTCATGCAGATTTGCAAATTTTAAACCATTCTCCATTCTTCATGTTTTCCCCTCATAGCTTGTCAGTCACCAAACCTTGACGTTTCCATCTCCTCAACATCTCTCACATCTGTCCCTCTGTCTTTGCTCAAACCAACTCAGACACTTATAACCTCATATCTGAACTATTGCTATAGACACCTAAGTGTTCCCCCTTTCACCATTCTGTCCTCTTTCTAGTCCATTCTATACACAACTACTAAACTGCTATTCTTCAAGCAAAAGTTCTGATTATTTCTCTTAAAACATTAAGTGGCTAACCAATACCTCTAGGATGAAATATAATTCCTTTAACTGACATTTAAAAGTCTTTACAATCTGATTACAACTTAGATTTACAAAATGAATAAAATATTTATTAATTGCTTACTATATGCTCATCACAATGCTGTTGGGAATACAAAGAGAAGAATAAGACAATTATACTCTAAAGTTGTTCATGGAGCTCATATTCTAAAGGAGAGACAACAAATTTAGAAGATTTCAGCTGCAAGTCAGATGGAAAGATCCAATGATCCTTAGGGTCCAACAGCAAAACAGATTGTTTCTTCTTTAATGCTATTTCCACTAGTAAAATTATTTCAATTCCTGAGCTATGTGACAATGCCATGAACTTTGGTGACAAGAACTTGCTGGGCTTGTAGCATCTTCAGGAGAAATTACTAGGCTACTTCTCCATGGATGTTGCTTTCTGGGATGATGCAAAGGGCACTAGGCTGGAGGTACAGTTATTCCCAAAGTTGAAGGGGTAAAAGTTCTGGGCTATCTCCATCAGAATTTATGGGAAGATGGTTGTCCAGGTGTTGGTAGTGATTTGACTTATCTGGAACTTGTTTCCTCCTGGCTCTCCTTCAAGGTGCTTTGCTGTTTCATCTGGCCTAAATGGCTGATTGGCAATTGGTGGCAATAACTGGCTCCTTCTTTATAAGAGTTGCTTTCTAGAATGATAGCTGTGAGGGATGGGTGGGAAGTAGATGGGAAGTAGATTCAGTGGTATTTGAAGAAAAAAAAAAAAAAAAAAAAAAGCTATTCTGCTTGGTCATAATGAGAAAGGTGGGTCACAATATAACAAAGAAAAACAACTAAGCAAAATGATCCAATTTAATAGCCTTTTAACATTTGATGGTATTTTGATTTAATGGTTCAATCCATCTCTGCCATGAATTGGATTAAGGCGGTATTTTTTTTTAATCTCTTCTAAAACTTTCTTTGGTTTTTCAATTACTCCAGATTAGGCTTACTTTTAATGATCTTTTCTTGTATATTACAGATTTATTAACATTTATATTGTTCTTTTGACTCTGCTTATTGGGGGGGCATCAGTTCATATGGATCTTACTAGTGATTGAGAGCAATTTTTTGTATAGACATCTATAATTTATTCTTTTCCATTTTTATTCTTTAAATTTTTCTGATTTTTTATTTTAAATAGTCAAATTATTGATTATTAAGAATTTGTTTTAAGGGAATGAAACATAACAGATTTGCAGTTTCATGAATAATCATCTGGGTTGTGTTTTTTTTCTATTCTATGTTATAGAAATGCTGGTTTTATTTCTTACATTCAGAATAAAATAACTTCTTTAAAAGAAGATGGGAAGAAGGAAAGGGGAGAGACAGACAGACAGAACCCACACAGCATTCCAGGTAACTAACTATGACACCCCCTTAATTATCAGCTCTGCTGAGACTAGACAGAAAGCACAGGAATCTGTAGCCAAGAGTCCTTGGAATTACTAGCCATGCCCCCAAGAGCACTGGTCCTGTTTTCAAACCAGACTCAATAACCATCATTCAAAAGCAATTCTTGTGGAGGTTCACTGGGGTAATAGCCATTGCAAGTTGCTATAGCCCCTGGATACTCAGCAGACATGTCACTGAAGGCAGCTCCTTTCTCTCAAACATCTCTTTTCTCAACTGGTTATACTGCTTTAAGAGTTCTCTGAGTTCTCCACTATGTCCTATTAATAGGACAATCTCATCATCTCCCATTAGCCTGAGTATTCTACCTCATTACTATTATCAGCCTCTATGATCCGAAGGTAGGGCCAGGAACTCCAAACCTCCATTTAAGGAGAGAACTTAGTTCAATCATCCTGTTTCTCACCAGACTGCACTACATTGACACTCCTCTGACTTCTCCCCCATCCCTTTTTTACTTCCTTTTCTTTGTTGTCTTTCCTCACTAGATTTGAAAGCAGGGCCTCTTTTTTCAGTATTTGTATCCCCAGTGCTTAGTATAGTGTCAGGCACATAGCAGGCATTTAATAAATGTCCATTAAGAAATATCCTATTAGGGGAGGCTAGGTGGTGCAGTGGATAGAGCACCAGCCCTGAATTCAGGAGGACCCGAGTTCAAATCTGATCTCAGACACTTAACACTTCCTAGCTGTGTGACCCTGGGCAAGTCACTTAACCCCAGCCTCAAAAAAGAAAAAAAGAAATATCATATTAGAGCTGTCAAAATATTTTTTAAGATAATGATGAATGTTGGAGGGTATTATGGGCCAGATCTCCAAAACAAGGATTCTTACAAGGTGTTAAGTCAATAGAATTGATGAGACAATGGTTGTCTAGCTTAGCATGGTGTTTAATAAATAGTTCTCTAAGTTCAGTATGATTGATCTAATCTTACAACAAATAATGGTTTCTTAGTGATATTTTATTTATATATATAATTTTAAAGTTCATGGACCAGAGGGAGAACAAACTCTGCTTTTTCAAGGGTGGGGGGAAGGGCTAAAGGAGGAGAGTTGGGAAATCAAAGCTTTTCAAAATTTCAACAATTTCAAAAAATTGAAGCTTCTTATTTTCAAAATATAGGTATGGATAATTTTCAACATTCACCCTTACAAAACCCTATATTCCAAATTTTTCCCTCCTTTTCTCCTACCTCTTCCCCTGGATGGCAAGCAATTCAATATATGCTGAACATGCACAATTCTTCTATACATATTTCCACAAATATCATGTTGCACAAGAAAAATCAGATCAAAAAGGGAAAAAAAATGAGAAAGAAAACAAAATGCAAGCAAACAGCAACTATGTGGTGATCCACACAGTTCCCACAGCCCTCTTTCTGGGTGTAGATGGCTTTCTTCATCACAAGATCATTGGAACTAACCTGAATCATCTCATTGTTGAATAGAGACATGTCCATCAGAATTGATCATTTTATAATCTTGTTGTTGCCGTGTATAATGATCTCCTGGTTCTGCTCATTTTATTTAGCATCAGTTCATATAAGTCTCTCCAGGCCTCTCTGAAATCATCCTGTTGATTGTTTCTTACAGAACAATAGTATATTTCATATACCATAATTTATTCAGCCATTCTCCAACTGATGGGCATCCACTGTTTCCAGTTTCTTGCCATAACAAAAAGGGCTGACACAAGCATTTTTGCACATGTGGGTCTCTTTCCCTCTTTTAAGATCTCTTTGGATTTATTATAAGCCCAATAGCAGCACTGCTAGATCAAAGGGTATGCACAGTTTGATAATTTAAGAGCATAGTTCCAAATTGCTCTCCAGAATGGTTGGATCTGTTCATAGCTCCACCAACAATGTATTAGTATCTCAAGTTTTCCCACATCCCCTCCAACATTTGTCATTATCTTTTCCTGTCATTTTAGCCAATTTGACAGGTATGTAGTGGTACCTCAGAGCTGTCTTAATTTGCATTTCTCTGATCAACAATGAGTTAGAGCACCTTTTCATATTGATGTAATATAGCTTCTACAGAGATAGCAATAATTTTAAGGTCCCCTGACCTTAGGGGGCTTCTATTCTAACAATAACTCAGGATTCTAAATCCTCTGGCTTTGGAATCTCTGACCCCAAGGTCCCCCACCCCCAACCTAAGAATACTATTGTGCTAACAATCTGTCAACAAAATTACTGTCCATTGGTCAATGATAACCAAATTCCAGAGACCACTCCTTGGCTCTACCACTGGGCCATAAAATTAGCATATCTATAACAGGAAGAACTCCATAAATTTGTGTCTCTGCTCCTGTTTCTTTGCTATATTCTCTTGGAATTTAGACCACTTCAATGGCATTACAATTACAATATACTTTGCCCTTGACTTGGAGAGGGGTTCAAGCAAATTCTTTTGAGACACCTCAAGATATTGGTCTGTGACCCAAAAACTTTTGAGGCTCCTTTCCCAACCTCAACAATATGTCTAGAAATAGTTTTAATTTCTTTATCTGAAAATTGTCTGTTCAAATCCTTTGACCATTTATCAATTAGAGAATGGCTTGAATTCTTATAAATTTGAGTCGCTTCTCTATATAATTTAGGAATGAGGCCTTTATTAGAACTCTTGAATGTAAAAATTATTATTGGTTAATAAAGTATGATTTTTTTAAATGTTTTTATACATAGCAACAACAGGAATATGTGTAATGTCCAGGCTAGGTCTCTGGAGGATCTCAGGACCAGCCTTGGTCTTTGTGGAGGACTGAAGTATATAGAAGAGCCATGAGGAAGATGGTCAAAGATGAAATGTCTCTATTTCCAATCCTCTCAGCTCTTAAATACCTCAGTATGATTACATCATTACAGCACACTAAGTATGTGTGAATTAGAGTACATAGCCATACTAAGTACTAAGAATATGTAAACTAGAGAACCATTATCGCATCAATTCCACTGAGTTAATACCCTACTGTACGGGTTTTTGCTTCAAGTATACTTTTCTCAGAGTTCTCCAATATCTTTGGTCCTCTACAATGTGTGATGATCAGCTATGATTATTTGGTTCTTTCAGTGATTTAGTGATCCAAGACAATCTCAATAAACTTTGATTGGAAAATGCCATCTGCATTCTGAAAGAGAATTGTGAAGACTGAATGTAGATCAACACATACTATTTTAACCCTTTTATTTTTCTCATGATTTTTCTTTTTTATTCTGATTTTTCTCTCTCAGCATGATTCATATGGAAATATATATATAAAAAAAGAAAGTATATGTATAGCAAAAAAAGGTTTTATATGTAACTATGTGTTAATGTGTTAATGGGTGGGGGATCAATCCAGTAATTTGGAGGGTTTCCTGTATTTAAATGAATGAATTTTTTTTATTTAATTTAAACAATGTTCATTGATTATTGAAAAGAAAATTCTCACCATTATAGTCCTTGATACTTTCAAGTGGCTCAGTATTACAAATGAATATGGAATTTTTGTCAATAGAATTGATATTACAGATGTACCATAAGGACCAACTAACCTAAAGCTCTTTTTATGGGTGTTGCTTCCCCAATTAGAATCTGAGTTTTTTGAGATCAGAAACTGTCTTGCTTTTCTATTTATTTCTCCAGTGCATTTTGCATAACCATTTATAATGCTTTTTCATTTATTTTTAAGTTAGTCATTCAACAGTATTGTTGGCAGAGGTGGTCAGGCCTTGTTCATATCTGATTGTCTAAGGCTGGATTTGATTTTAGATTTTCTTAACTTCAGAACAGATTTTCAACTTACTACCTAGCTGTTCTACAATCATCTAAGTACCAAACAGTTTTGTTAACACTTTCATGATTCAAAGGATATGAATAGACAATTTTCAGATGATGAAATTGAAACTATTTCCACTCATATGAGTGTTCCAAATCACTATTAATCAGAGAAATGCAAATTAAGACAACTCTGAGATATCATTACACACCTGTCAGATTGACTAAAATGGCAGGAGCAAATAATGATGAATGTTGGAGGGGATGTGGGAAAACTGGGACACTGATGCATTGTTGGTGGAGTTGTGAAAGAATCCAACCATTCTGGAGAACAATCTGGAACTATGCCCAAAAAGTTATCAAACTACACATACCCTTTGATCCAGTAGTACGACTACTGGGCTTATATTCCAAAGAAATACTAAAGCAGGGAAAGGGACCTGTATGTGCCAAAATGTTTGTGGCAGCCCTTTTTGTAGTGGCTAGAAGCTGGAAGATGAATGGATGTCCATCAATTGGAGAATGGCTGGGTAAATTATGGTATATGAATGTTATGGAATATTATTGTTCTGTAAGAAATGACCAGCAGGATGAATACAGAGAGGCTTGAAGAGACTTACATCAACTGATGCTGAGTGAAATGAGCAGAACTAGGAGATCATTATACACTTCAACAATGATACTGTATGAGGATGTATTCTGATGGAAGTGGATATCTTCAACATAGAGAAGAGCTAATCCAATTTCAATTGGTCAATGATGGACAGAATCAGCTACATCCAGAAAAGGAACACTGGGAAATGAGTGTAAACTGTTAGCATTTTTTGTTTTTCTCCCCAGATTATTTTTACCTTCTGAATCTAATTCTTCCTTTGCAACAACAACAACAACAAAATTCGGTTCTGCACATATATATTGTACCTAGGATATACTATAACATATTTAATATGTATGGGAATGCCCGCCATCTAGGGGAGGGGGTGGAGGGAAGGAGGGGAAAAATTTGGAACAGAAGGAGTACAAGGGATAATGTTGTAAAAAATTACCTATGCATATGTACTGTCAAAAAATGTTATAATTATAAAATTAATTTTAAAAACCAGTTTCATGATACAGTGTAAGTTGCAGTAATACTTCTGGGTTTACTTTTTCTCACTATTTCTCTTAAGATTCCAGGCTTCCCTTCCAAAATAACCAAATATCATTTTCTTCTATTTCTATCAAGTCCTGCCCCTGAATAATTTTATTTAAATAGCCCTAAATCTGTATATTAATTTAGCTAGTATTGCCATTTTTATTACACATTGGCATTCTCCAATTGTGAGCCAAGAATATCTTTCTAGTTATATCTTCCTCCATTTCTAGAGTGTTTTGTAGTCATATACATAAAAAGCTTGCAGGTATTTTAGTTACTTTCATATTTGTAAACCCAGTGCTTAGCTCAATGCCTGGCTTATAGTTGTTCTGCCTCAGTTTCCCTACCTCAGTTTCCTTAAATTGTTCTGCCTCAGTTTCCTTGAATTGTTCTGCTTTAGTCTCCCTGGTGGTAACCCCCCTTCCTGGCCATTAGGATTGAGATAAATAAGACTGGGATCCCTGACCACTAGCATTCCAAAGAATCATAAACTCTAGATGGCTTCTCTCAAATACTTAGATGGGACCCTCTGAACCAGACTTATCTCCCAACTTATTAGTCTCCCACCTTATAAGAATTTATAATCCTTCTTAACCATAACTTCAGTTCTGACAGGTTGTGGGTACTTTCCTGGAACTTCCCGCTCACCAGTGTTCTACCCCACCTTGCCTTTGTTTCCCTGATGGCTGAAGCCCTGTAAGAGTCTCTGGAATCCTTGTGCAGGGCTGCATACTTTGAGGCAAGAGTCTGATCCAGCTAGCTGGGGTCAACATGGATTCTGCTTTGCCCCTAGTCCAAACTCTTCCTCTAATAATATATTTTAAAACTCTCTAATCTCTGTCTTGTCTCAGTTTCTCCAGCATTACATGGTCAAGTGCTTAATAAATGCTTGTTGACGTTAGTGGGAACTCCAAACTCTAAGATTACAAATGTTAGGTTCAATCTTAGATGATTGTCCCAATATAAAAAAAAATTTTTTTGCTCTTTTTGTCTTTATTAAGAGCATCTAGGTGATGCAATGGATAGAGCTCTGTTCCTAGAGTCAGGGTGAGTTTAAATCGAACCTCAGAGACTTACTAATCCTGTGACCCAGGACAATCATTCTTTTCTTTTTTAATTTTATTAAAGTTTTTTTATTTGCAAACATGCTTGGATAATTTTTCAGCATTGACTTTTGCAAAACTTTTTGTTCTAAATTTTTCCCTCCTTTCCCCCATCCCCTCCCCTAGATGGCAGGTAGTCCATGTTAAATATGTTAAATCCAATACCTATATAGATATATTTATATAGTTATCTTAATACACAAGAAAAATTAGATCTAGAAAGAAAGAAAAAAACCTGAGGAAAAAAACAAAATACAAGCAAACATCAACAGAAAAAGTAAAGATGCTTGCTGTGTTCCACGCTCAGTTCCCATAATCCTCTCTCTGGGTGTAGATGGCTCTCTTCATCACTGAAGAATTGGAATTGGTTGAATCATCTCAATATTGAGGAGAGCCACGTCCATCAGAATTGATCATTGTATAGCCTTGTTGTTGCTGTGTATAATGATCTCATTCTTTATGTCTAGATCATGAACCCATTTTGACCTTATCTTGGTATATAGTGTTAGGTGTGGGTCCATGCCTATTTTCTGCCATACTAATTTCCAGTTTTCCCAGCAGTTTTTGTCAAATAGTGAATTCTTATCCCAAAAGCTGGGTTTCTTTGGGTTTGTCAAACACCAGATTACTATAGTCTTTGACTATTTTACTAGGACAAGTCATTTAACCTTGTCTGCCTAGCAAATCTATAAAATGAGCTGGAGAAGGAAATGGCAAGCTATTCCAGTGTTATTACCAAGAAAACCCCAAATGGAGTCACAGTTAATGACTCAACAATATATGTCTACCATTCTGTTGAATGCCATGCTCTTTTTTTCCAGGAAAGAGGAGAAAACCTGGTCTCCTGCCTTGGAAGAAGGGGAATTTACACCATTTCTTCAGCTCCAAATACTTGTTATCTCACTTAAACTGTCTGAGGCCCTGAAAGGCTCCCCCCTAAAGCCAAATCCCTAAGGAGAATGAAAATCTTTCTAAATTCTTTCCTCAATTATCAGCAAGCTCCTCCCCTACTATACCCTTCCCATACCAAAGATCCCATGGTCATCTTTCTTTTTTTTTTGCTGAGGCAATTGGGGTTCCTCAGCTAGGAAGACCCTGGTCATCTTTCTAACCCCATTCCCTACTGCTCTACTTCTTATTTTTATTTCCCTCAACCTTCTCTGCCCTCTATGTCCCACTCTACTTCCACTGTGCTTTCTGGAATGTCGGCTATATAAGCAATGAACTCGCTTTCATCTTAAATCTTTTCTTTTCCCACTCATTCTTCTGGTTTTCACTAAAATCACAGCTTTCATGATCATCCATTCCAGCAATGGCTATACTTTCCATTCTCATGATACACTGGTGGGATTGGGGAATTGCTCCCCATTGCTTCTTCCAGAATCCTCTCCTTTAAAGTTCATTCAGTCTAGGATGAATGGGATGGGTTGCCTGATATAAGGGCTTACTGAACCCTTACTCATCTGCCTTTGGTATCTGTCTGGCATTCAGCTCTCACCTGTGGCTCCAAGAAGCTACAGCAGCCTAGTAAATCTGTCTCAACAGACAAGCTAAATTAGGTTGAGTGTAACTGGGCCTCAAAACCTGTCAGTGAATTAAAGGGATGTCCACCCTGTGAGGAATTAACTGAATGAAGATGCTCTCATGGGAATATAACCTTAAACTATACTTTAATTGTGACTTCAGACTTTATAATAACAAACAGAGCTATAGCTAAAAGTTGCAGGTGATTGTCCCCTCCAATTTCCCACTACCCCTTAATTAGCATTTAAGTATTTCTTTTAAAGGTGATGATGGCTTTGAATTTTATATTTGCTTGTATATCAGTTCTCTAGGGAAACTTAAATTAAGTGTTTATTATTGTTGACTTGTATTCTTTTGTTTGTGGGTTAGATGTCTAAGATTGGAATATAAGCCTACTCCAAACAATGGGAGAAAAAGCCAGTGGGGGGGAGGGGGGAAGAGGGAAAGGAAGAGGGCTTCTGAATCCAGGTTGTTTAATTGGTATTTAGCAGTTTATACTTTGCCTTCTTTCTCTGACAAATACTTTGTTAGATGGGAAACATCTTCTCATGAGATCATAATAGATCTCTTTGTTTTTTCTTATTCTGAGAGTCGACACAACTCTAAGCTTGTGAAGACTTCCCCCAGCTGAATGGGAGAATGAGAACAAATTGTTCCAATATCCATCAAGGTGACTGAAGAGGGTGCTAAGGCCATCCTAGGCCATTACCTGTTGTCTTGACTTCTATCTTAACACTGGATTTTGATGACTGAAGGAGAGTGGGGTTGATAACTTTGTACATCACTGTCTTACTTAAATCAAAATCATATGCAGATCAAAACATAGCCCTATGATGCAACTGGTCCTCTTCATCCTTCATTTTTGAAGAATGAATCAAGATTGTGAGAACTTTTAAATATGCACCTCTAAGGCATACCCTTTCTTTCCAAAGAATTTAGTGTCTGGACCAAATCTTTCACTACTCTCCAATTCCTGCTCTCATGTTAGAAAACTTCAACATAGACATTCAATACATATTCATACATAAACATAAATAAATATTTAATGTAACATATGTGTGTATGTATATATAGACAGAGACAGAGAAACAGAGAGATAGAGACAGACAGATACTCCTAAGCTGATCCATGGAACCCTGCTAGTTCTCATCCCCTATTTCACCTTTCTCTTGTGGCTAAACTCCTTCAGAAAGCTATCTACAATAGGTGTCACTACTTTCTTTCCTCCCATTCTATTTGTAATCCAGTTTTCAGCCTTTTTCATCCTGTCTCCCTTAATGATCTCTTTCTCTAAGCTTTTGTGACCTTGCTCTCTCCTTGTTCTCTTTTATCTCACTACTCCTTCTCAGTTTCCTTTGCTGGGTTTTCATGCCCATGTCCTAACCTGACAATTCCTCAACCTCCACATTTCCTCCTACTCATTTCACATGGCCTCTTCCTCTATCCTTCCTTAGCCTCACACAAAGGTAATCATGTTCTTGACCTTGTTATCATCTATAAATGTTCCATTTCCATTATCAATGAATGGGACCGGGTAGAGATTTCTTTAAAAGTCTATGAGATAGAGTAAATCAGACCTTAGGCCTACATGATCCCTATTCCCAGAGACTGAAGATCTTGGGCCTCAGGTTGCAGAAAGTCACATGGATCTCTGGGCCTAGAGGTCTCTAAAAGATTAAGACTATTTCAGCTACAAGAAGTGACAGGAAGTGTCATGACCCACAGAAAGCAGACATTAGTGACCTTTGGTCAAGGATGATTACTTCCTTTTGGTCTATCCAATGAAAAAGCTCGGGTTTTTTTTGCTATTTAACTCCTGACAAGCTCCATGAGGTGAGGGTAGGATGTCTCCAAAGTGTGCTTATCTGGGCCTCTCCCTGCTGGGACTAAATAAATGCTTTCTTTTTATACCTGAAGATCTCTCTGATTAGTTAATTTGGGGAGGAGGGTCTAGCACCCATCCCACACATCAGGAATTCTGAAATTTCTCTTATGAGATCACACTCTATTGTCATTCCACCTTTCTTTACTTCTGCCTTGCATACATAGGCCCGGTTCTTTGTCTACACCATGACCTCCAATCCCTCAACTCTTAGTTCTCTCCCAAGCCAGCAACTCTCTGCTAGCCACATTCTCTTCCCTTTGACCCCTTGGTGACCCAGTTGAACTCTATACTGAATTCTTCTCTAGAGTCCCTCACTTCTTTATCATATGAACAATCTTACTCTGTAAGCTTTGGATCACTCCTATTATCCACTACCTTTCTTCCTACAAATGTGCTGCTGAAGAAAATCATGAAACTTCCTGAATGAGTCCACAACAAATTTTGTTACATAACCTCAACTGGGTGCCCTCACTATATCATCCCATCAGTTCATTATCCCACTTACCACAGTGGCTCTTCCAAACCTTTTTATACCTCCTTAAATCTCACATGGCTCCTCCTCACCTCACCCTCTCAATTCAGAGCTTTGCCTCACATTTTACTGGAAGCATTGAGACCATTTGTGAACTCCCTCTTTTCCTCTCCTTACCTCCCCCATCATACAGATGACTCCTGCCATTATTTCCTCCTTCACCCCCATGAAGATGGAGTATTTCTCTTTGCCAAAGTATATCCAGTCTGTGTGTGTATATATATATATATATATATATATATATATATATATATATATATATGCCCAAGAGATCCCATTTCTTCTTATCTTCTCCAATGAATTGTTCTCTCATCATCCCTATACTCAAATTATCTTCAATCTTTCCCTATCTTTACTATCCACAATTAATTATCTCCCACACTCAGAAAACCTAACCTGATCCATGGAACCCTGCTAGCTCTCATCCCCTATTTCACCTTTCTCTTGTGGCTAAACTCCTTCAGAAAGCTATCTACAATAGGTGTCACTACTTTCTTTCCTCCCATTCTATTTGTAATCCAGTTTTCAGCCTTTTTCATCCTATCTCCCTTAATGATCTCTTTCTCTAAGCTTTTGTGACCTTGCTCTCTCCTTGTTCTCTTTTATCTCACTGCTCCTTCTCAGTTTCCTTTGCTGGGTTTTCATGCCCATTTACCCTGCGTGTCCAAGAGGGCTTTGTCGTTCCTCTTATTTAACTCATTTTATTCAACAGAGCTTCTTCTCCCCCCCCCTTATTTAACTTGATAAGCTTGAAATTATCACGCCTATGCTGAAATTCATTTATCTTGTCCTAACTTATGAGCTGACCTCTAGTCTCTCTCTTCTACTGCCTACTGGACATCCCCAACTGGACATCCTGTGGACATCTTATAGTCTACATATCTAAAACTGAACTCATTCTCTTTCCCTCCAAATCTCCCCTCTTTCAAATGTCCCTATTATGGTCAAGAGTTCCCAAGGTCACACAATAAGTGTCTGAGGCCAGATTTAAATTCAGGAAAATGATTCTTTCTGACTCCTAGCCCAGTTCTCTATCCACTGAATCACCTAGCTGTCTGACACATAGTAGGAACTTAATAAATGTTTATTGTACAAATTGTCACTATGTTCAGATACCTCTAGCTCTAATTACTATATCTCAAAATCAACGACCAACATGCCTTCCTCCTTTTTTAAACCCAGTTTGCTCTGATAGCCAGACCCAATCTAATCATCTCTAATTTTCCGATCTAGGAGATTCTTTAGGAGACTTCATGAAATGTTTCCATCCCATTATCAATCAGGAAATCTGATCTAGGGGATACTCTCACCCATAAAGAATGTAATTGAGGTCCCAGGTGATCACTTTATCTTTTAACAAAATTGTCTAGACTACCAGGTGATTTCACTCTACAAGAAATAATCAACTCTTTGCCATACAGCAGGGGTTCTCAAACCACAGCCCCAGGGCCACATGCAGTCTGCTGAGGACATTTATGGGGCCCACCCAGTTATGGCAAATGGGCTGAGGGGCAGAGACAGAGTGTGAGTTTTTGTTTTTGCTATAGTCCAACCTTCCCACAGTCTGAGGGACAGTGAACCGGCCCGGTATTTAAAAAGTTTGAGGACCCCACTTCGGATAAAGCCATGTTCTTGCTAATATTTCACACCTGATAAAAAGATAACATTTACATAACTTTGAGATTTACACAGCCTTTAACATATCATCTCCTTTGACCTTTAAAACAATCCTGTGAAGTAGGTTGGGAAATACAATTTAATGTTCCATTTGTCATTGAGAAAATAGCATCAGAAAAATGGAGTGATCTAGGTCAGACAACCAGTTAACAGAAAACCCAGAACTCAACCCAAGTCCTCGGACTCTATTACCATATATTGCACAATAAACAAAATAGTACCAAGACCATAAAAAGACCAAGACATCCTTTGAATAAGGTTATTAAGACAAACACCAGTAAGACTGCAAGCAGAAAACAGAAGTCATGCGGGAGAATTAATGGTTTAAATGGACACATAGTATCCAGAGTGATCTTCTCCCTTCTCTCTCCCTCAAGGGATATAAGGTTATCTCAGAGTAGATTCAGCAGTGGTCCTTGTTGCATTGTTCACAGTTTAAATCAGTTCAATGCAACAAGGTTTATAAGCAGCTACTAAAAGCAGGACGCCAGGAATAAAATACATATAAAACAGCCCCTGCCTTCAAGAAGCTTACATTCTATTCCGATTTTGCTCCTTCTCTGGGTTTCATTTCCATCCATAATATTCATCATGTCCCTATAATTGTCTCGATGCTTTATTAGAACAAGAAAATGTCAGTCTCCACCCATCAGTGAACCTAGAGCCAGGCTTGTTTAGGCAGGTGGCAAAACAGCTCATAGTTAGACTTGTGTTTATCTTCCTAGTGCACCTGGTCATAGCTAAAGGCAGTGGGACTAGGGTTGGGATGAGAACATTTATGTTAGTCTGACAGTTTGTGTGCTTAATATGAATAAAAACACTCTTGAATTAGTTTTCAAAGGTTTAGCCACTTGCTCTGACTACTGATTCAGTCTTTGAAGTGATAGTAAGTCCAGGTCTTCCAGCTGAGAGTTCTAAGAGGATTTTCTAATTCCTCCATGAATAATAGGATCACTGCTCAGCAATAAGCTTGGAAACCAGTGATTGTGTACAAGACAAAAAGGAAGTAGGTATTTAGTGTGACAGGTCAAATAGGAAGTAACTTTTCATTTCCATGCTCTATAGTAAGAGAGAAGAGCTCACTATGATAGTCTCTGAGGGAGTCCTGCTGAGGTGGTAATCAAGTGGAGACATCAAATGCTTTAGAACTGGTATCACACCAGATCTTAGAGTCACAAGATTTCTGGAGGCAAGAGATCTTCATAGGCTTGAAGTGTGAAGACTGAAGCATAAACAGAGAGAAATAGTCTGCCCATTATGGAATACCTAAGGCTGGGGAACACTGAAGAATAAACTTGCCTCTAAAAAAAGTTTTTCTTTTTTCTTTTATGTCTAGTACTTAGTATCTTGTAAAGCACAATGGCAGTTAGGTGGTACAGTGGATAAGGGCTGGGCTTGAAGTCAGAGAGACTCATATTCTTAAAT
Organism: Sminthopsis crassicaudata; assembly: GCF_048593235.1. Lineage (NCBI taxonomy): Eukaryota > Metazoa > Chordata > Mammalia > Dasyuromorphia > Dasyuridae > Sminthopsis > Sminthopsis crassicaudata. Next base: position 514,833,270 of record NC_133617.1, read on the forward strand.
TCAGATCTAGCCTAAGACACCTACTTACTATCTGTGTAACCCTGGGCAGGTCATTTAACCCAGTTTGCCTCAGTTTTCTCATTTGTAAAATGACCTGGAGAAGGAAATGGCTAATGACTCCAGTATCTTTGGCAAATGGGATCACAAAAAGTCAGGCACAACTGAATAATAAGTACTATGACCACATGGTATAAAGAATAGACAGTAATCCTTAAAAACCCAAGTCCTGGGATTGATTCCTGCCTCTGCCACATTTTGACTAGTTGGTCCTGAGCAATGATGAGGGGGTGTTAAAAGCAAAATAAATATTATATAAGCTCTAAGATCCTTCTCAATCAATCAATCAACATTTATTAGGAGTCTACTAAGCACCAGGCACTGTACTAAGCACCAAAGAAACCAAAAAAGAGATTGTCCCTGCCTTCAAGGACTTCCAGTCTAAGTGGGGAAACAACATGAAAAGAAATAGATTTATGTTGGAACTTAAGGAAGAAGGAGAGAATTTCAGGCATGAGTAACAGACAGAGAAATTTCCTAGAGAAAGAAAATGAAATGTCTTATTTGTGAAATAGCAGAGAAGCCAGTATCACTGGAACAAGGTGGGGAGTGAGGTGTGAGAAGACTGGAGAGATAGAAGGGGGCTAGGTTACACAGGACTTTTAATGGCAAACAGCATTATGTATTTGATTCTAGAGCAGGAGGATAACAAGGTTGGACCTGCATTTTAGGGAAATAACTTTAGTGACTGAATGGAAGACGGATTGGAGTAGGGACAGATTTGAGTGAGGCAAACCAAGTAGCAGGCCATTGTAATTATCCAAGTGTGAAGAGGAAGGGAGGATGCACAATTTACTAATCCTTTCAAACTTTTGATATTACCTTGAAATTGGCATCTAGGTACCACAGTAGATAGAATATTGAGTTTATATGCAGGATAGACCCAAGTTTTAAGTCCACCCTTATACAATATTGTGTGGTTCTGAACATCACACTAATCCTAGCAAGAGGTGATAAGCATAAGATAATCTATGCCAGTACTGAGAAGAGGATCAACTTGAGCTATATTGTAGGAATAGAATTAATATTTGGCAACCAATTGAATATGAAGAGTAAGGGAGAGAGAATAATAAAAGATGTGTCCTATTGTGCAAACTTGGGTAATTAAAAGAATGGCACTTCCCTTGACGAAAATAGAAAAGTCAGGAAGGGGGGAGGATTTGGGGAGAAAAGATGAGTTCTGTTTGGAACTCTACTTCTGACTTCTGTGGGGAAAGTGTAGGAGGAGGAAAAGAGAAGGATTTATGCTAAATAAAAAGATGAAAAACTGTGTAGGGGGTTTGGAGAGGTTGAGACTAGAAAAGAAAGCTACAGATTAAACTGGGGGAGTAGGAATTTGTGATAATGGAGAAAATTTGAAAAGCAACAAATTCCAGGTAGAAATATATTGGTCCAAGCCTACTTCTAGCTTCTATGAGAGAAGATTGAAGGAGGTGCAGGTTTAAGGATGATGGAATAAAGACCTGTTAAAGGAATATCAATAAGGAAAAGGAGAAAGTAGTTGGCATAATTGGAACTAAAGTAAAATGATAGAATGAATTTTTGGGTGGAGCAAAGTTGTTTAATGAATGAATTTTTTTCCACTGGAAGGAAGATGTGGTTGTGGAACTGTTTTCAGGACTAAGGAAAGGAATTTGGGTGGGGTTAATAAGTATTTAAGGGCTGCTAAGTGTTCACCTGAGTTTTCTTTCTCCATTAGGCCTTCTCTTCTTCACTTTTCAAGTTTTGGATAAAGAAGTACTTCCTTTGAACATCTTCACTTTCTCCAGGAGGTGCAAGATCATTCTGCTTTTGGGTAACAGTCACTTAGCTGTGGCAGGAAATAAAGCATCATACATACTTCCAAATTTTCATCGCCCTTTATAGTAGTTGAGAGTTTTAATCTGGTTCTTATTTTTAAACTACTAAGAATACTTGTAACTGAGATATTTTAAACTTTTAACTTTTAAAAATGTAAACTGGCTAAAACTTTAGCTGCCCATTATCAGCAACCTAGACATTTGTTCAGTCATGTGCAACTCTTTATATACCATTTGGGTTTTTCTGAGTAACAATAAATACTTGCAGAGGTTTGCCATTTCCTTCTCCAGTTCACTTTATGGATGAGGAACTGAGACAAACTGGGTTAAAGTGACTTGTATAGGATCAGATAGCTAGTATGTAGCTGAGGGCAGATTTGAACTCAGGAAGCACAGTGAAAGTCTGGGCCTGAAGTCAGAAATGTTTGTGAATTCAAATCATGTCTCAAACACTAGCTGATGATCCTAGGCAAGTGAATTAGTTCTATTTGTCTCAGTCTCCTCATCTGTAAAATGAGCCAGAGAAGGACTTGAGCCTTTATAACACAGTTATTGTGGGAGACCATTATTACTGCCCTGAAAAGAAGCAAGATATTAGAGAGAAAAAAAACAAAAACAAAAAAACCCTATAACTGACAACTGGCCTACACAAAAGCAGATGCAACATAGTTATAGATGTCCCTGTTACTGAGAATGAAACTGGTAGCAATCTATCTCATTGTTCCTTGCACGGTTTTTGACATTTACACTGAAAACTTTATCTCCATTCCTTCTTGCTTTTAAGAGTTTATTATGATAAATGTGGAAATATGTTTAGAAGAATTGTACATGTTTAACCTATATTGTATTACTTACTTGCTGTGTAGGGAAGTGAAAGAAGGGGTGGGGGGAGGGAAGAAGAAAAATTTGGAACATAAGATTTTGCAAAGGTCAATGTTAAAAACTATCTTTACATGTATTTTGAAAATAAAAAACTTATTTAAAAAAGGGGAGGATCATTGTCACTACACAACGTGTAAGAAGGTTGATTAGCAAAAGTTCTCATTAAAAATAATGAGTTTATTACTTTCTAGTTTTGCCAAGTGTTTTAAAAAAGAAACTAGTTTCCCTAAAATATCATTCACTATTTTTACATATTCTGGAAATATAGATATTCATTGATATTGTATAGCTCCCCAAAGCAAAGAAGATCAATTAAATATGGATTATTTGGATATGGGATACATTTGCAGTTTTCTGGTAAAAAGGTTTGAAAACTGGCAAGAATCAGCCTGGCCAGAATCAGTGACTTCTTTCCCATTATCTCTCCCTTTGTTGTTGTATATTCACATTAAACTCTTTGTGATACTAATCTTGTCCTTGGACTAGACAAAGACAAAGGAGTGTTTTTGCCATTTCCTTCTCTAGTGGATTAAAGTAACTTGTCCAGGATCCTACAGCTCACAAGTGTCTGAGGTCAAATTTGAAAACAAATTTGATTCCATTGCTTTATCCACTGAATCATGTGGCTGCTTCCTTTCTCTTCCTAGGAAGATTTAAAAGCACCTCCTTCCTCCAAGGAATGGAATGAGGCAGGTGTTGGGAAAATCCCCATGAGAGAAAAATCACATCCACAGGAATATTGACCTGAAGACCAGAGGAAAAGACCAGGGCACAAGTGAGATAAGTGACTAAAGATAAGGAATACAGCCAATGACTACTTCCTAACCCCTGGTAGTCAAGCAATGCTTACCCCCAGTTTCACATTGTTAAGAAAATATTGTTCTGATTTTTTTTCTCCCACCATGATTCATAAAGAAATGTATATTTTAAAAGTTAATATACATATATATATATAACCAGAAAATATAATAAACCTTTTTTTTAGAAAAGAAAAAAAAGTATTACTAAATGAAATAAAGCTGAAACTTTTAGGCAAGAGGAGAGGGATTTATGGTAGAGAAGAGGAGGTGTGACTTCTTGGGAAGTTAGAGATGGATGAATATCACATTGAAGAGACAGGGAAATAAAAAATAAAAATCTTGCTTAAAAGGAAGCCAAATGCTCTGAGGAGGGACACCACTGATAAAGTAATGTTACAGAAGCTATCAGGTGAGATGTCATCCAATATGAATGGAAGAATAGTGTCAGCCAAAAAACTGACTGATTCCCTGCACAGGATTACTGAGGCAACAACTTGTAGAACTAAGAACAAAAAAAGAAGATTAGTAATATCACCTGTCCATCTTTCAAGATATACCAAGAGAAGCTTATCGCAAGTACCTGTAACCCATATCTGGTGAGTTAGGTGGGCACATGTGATGATATCAAGAGGAACCAAAAAATTATTGTCAAAATGGTTATGAAGTCTTAGACAAGAAACTGAAGGGAGGGAAGGAGACACCGAGCGATTGCTTGGGACCCCTAAAGCTGAGCCAGGTTCTACTAAGAACTCAGCATCATTAGACTTCTCAGACTGACAAAGTCACCTCCAAATATGTCCACTTCAAAATCATGTTCAGTCATATAGGATCAGACCAAAATACACAATTCAGAAAAGGCATCCAAAGGCACAGGCCTAGATGAGGTCCTTTATTCCAGCTGACATTTGAAAGCAGTCGATATACTGCTAGCTAGAGTGGAGAAGGGCCATCCATCCTTCATCATTCACAGTTAGCCCCAGAGATATATATTACCTGGAAGGTCTAAGAAAGAGAAATCAGATTTGAATTACTCCCTTTTTTTGGGGGGGGGAGCAGCTAAGTGGTACAGTAGATAGAGTACTAGACCCAGAGTCAGTCACACCCTGTAAATTAGCAAAAAATGACCAAAATGTGGAAAATCAGTACTAGAGGGACTGTGGAAAGCTAGTCATATTAATACATACTGGGTAGATGTATAAATTGTTCTAATTACTGTAAATATCAATTTGGCATTATTACAAAAATAAAAAGATGACAACTGTCATAGTCAACTCTTTGACTACTGGGCATATACACAAGGAAATTAAAAGATTTGATAAAGTATGATTTCTCTGGGGGGCTTTGGCCAGACCCTGCTACAATCCCAAATGGGGCCAAATTGTTGTATAGATAACACCTCCTCCTCCCAAGGGTTTTTAATGAGATAAGTTAAAGAAACCAAGGTAGTATTTTCAATTAAAAATAAAAAAACAAACAAAACAAAAAAAAAAACAAACAAACAAACAAACAGGTGATTGGGGAGGAGAAAGAAGTCAGGAAAAAATAAGGTTATAAAATAAACATCTTAAATCATGTGGATCCCTGTCTACTGCTGTTATTGTTTATTCTTCATTTTTGAAGAGAACTATGACATTAGGGAGACCATAACATGCAAGTGAATTAGATTTAAGTGAGTAAAAGCTATGCAAAGTCACGTGCCTCGCTTTCCCTTCTACAGCCATCTAGGTCAGTGGCCAGATAGAGATTAAGATGACGAGAAATGCTCAGATTTACAAACATTAAAAATTTTATAAACATTAAAGCTAAAGTAAATGCCAGCTATTATTATTATTATTATTATTATTATTATTATTAATCAGTAGAGAATAATGCCACTTTAAGGGTAGTAGTATTTTTGAAGTATATATTTTTTAAAAATGAGATAATTTTGTTTAGCAGATTTAATTATTAATATCAAAAGAGATACAAAATGTATGCATGTATGATGTATGATCTTTGAAGGTATTTGCAATTATTATAAAATACATCTAACAAACAGTCCAAATGGAAAAATAATTTCTTATAGAAGGGGGGGAACACTCTTTTTTCCCCCAAATATTTTATTTTTTCTAATTATACATAAAAACAATTTTTAACATTTCTTTTTAAAAGTAGAAGTGGGGCTTTTTTAGATGATCCCATTAGCAAATGATATTGAACTGAGTGAATCAGGTAAAATTTTAGTGTTATTCTTGAGTTCAAAAAACTTTGCAATTGCTAAAGAGCAGTATGGGGAAAAAAACTGAGGTTTTAAAAGACTACAGATCACAACAGAATGATATGGAATATACAAAAAAAAAAGTGAGCTTAGCTCGAATTGAGAAATACAATGCAGAAGATAAGCAGAGAGGTGGAAATGTGAAGAGAGAAAGAGCTGAATTCAAATCCACCCTCAGATACTTGGCAAGTATATGTGATCCTATGTGTTCTTGGCAAGTCACTTTGCCTCAATTTCCTCATCTATAAAATGGGGATAGCAATAACATCTATTTCCCAAAGTTGTTTCAAGTCTGAAATGAGATGGACAATCATAACACATTTAGTACAGAGATTGGCACATAGTAAGCATTATCTAAATGTTAGTTTAGGAATAGAAGTATGCCAATCAAACTAAGAATTACACAGAAAGAGAAGATCATCTTCAGAAATATAAAATTCTCTTACAAGCTTTGACAACAAATAGTCAAAAGATATGAACAGATAATTTTCAGATGAAAAAAAATCAAAGCTATTTCTAGTTATATGAAAAAATGCTTTAAATCACTATTAATCAGAGAAATGCAAATTAAGACAACCTGAGATACTACTGCACGCTTCTCAGATTGACTAAGATGACAGGAAAAGGTAATGACGAATATTTGAGGGGATGTGAGAAAACTGGGACACTGATACATTGTTGGTGGAGTTGTGAACAGATCCAACTATTCTGGAGAGCAATTTGGAACTTTAGCCAAAGGGCTATAAAGCTGTGCATCCCTTTGATCCAGCAGTGATTCTATTGGGTCTGTATACCAAAGAGATCATAAAAAAGGGAAAAGGACCCACATGTGCAAAAATGTTTACAGAGAAGCTCTTTTTATAGTGGCAAGGAACTAGAAGCTGAGTAGATGCTTATCACTTAGGGATTGGCTGGATAAGTTATGATAAATGAATGTTATGGAATATTATTGTTGTATTAGAAATGATCAGCAGGATGATTTCAGAGAGGCCTGGAGAGACTTACATGAACTGATGCTAAGTGAAGTGAGTAGAACCAAGAGAACATTGTACACAGCAACAACAAGATTATGCAATGATCAATTCTGACAGACATGGTTCTTTTCAACAACAAGGTGATTCAGGTCAGTTCCAATGGTCTTCTGATAGAGAAAGCTATCTGCATCCATGGAGAGGACTATGAGAAATGAATGTGGATCACAACATAGTATTTTTACATTTGTTGCTGCTGTTGTTTGCTTGCTTGTTTTTTCCTCTCATTTTTTCCCTTTTTTGATCTGATTTTTTTGTGCAGCATGATAATTGTGTAACTATATATAGAGAAGAATTACACATGTTTAACCTATAGTGGATTACTTGCCGTCTAAAGGAGGGAGGAAGAAAAATTTGGAACACAAGGTTTTGGAAGGGTGAGTGTTAAAAACTATTTTTTGCATGCATTTTGAAAAATAATATAATAATATATATATATAATTCCAATATCAAGGGAACACTAAAAATAAATTTTAATTCAATTTCAGAAAAGGAAACTAAATGAATTATAAAGAAACTTTCAAATTAAAAATTCCAGATATATGTGCATTAATAGAATTTTATCCACTTTAAATAGTAATGAATGCCTACATATATTATGAAATTATTTTTAAAATTGAAAAAGAAAACATTCTACCATCTCTTTTTAATGAAACAATTTGAGTCTTAATTAAAGCAGAGAATGATAAAGCAAAGAAAGAGAACTATATATAGGCCAATATCATCAACATTTATTGATTTTAAAAATTTTAAATAAAATCTTGGCAAAAATACTATAGTAATTTCTTTTAAAAAATACCATTCATTGTGAGCAAGTTGAATTTATACTATAAATACAAAAATATTTCAATATTAGGGAGAAAACTTAATCACATTATTGAAAATTCAGTATCTTGTTCATGGCCAGTATCACTAGATTAATTAGCACACATGGGAAAGTAAGGTATAAAGAGGCTGAAAAGATCGGATGGGGCTAAGTTATGAATGGCTTTGAATGCCCAAAAGAGCACCTTGTACTTGTTCTTGGAGGCAAGAGAAAGCCACTGGAGTTTATTGAATATAGGGGTGACATGAGGAAGCCACTGGACTTTGGTTAAGTGACTTGCCCAAGGTTACACAGCCGGTGGGTGTCTAAAGGCAAATTTTAATTCAAATCATCCTGACTCCAGACTCAGTACTCTTTCCTCTGAGTTATCTAGGTAGTCATGATTACCAAAAGTAAAATAGAAAACTTCTATAATATAAAATTGAAAAGCTTCTGCATAAACAAAACCAATGCATATAGCATAAGAAGGGAAGTAGTTGACTGGCCCCCAAAAATCTTGTATCAAAATACTTTGATGAGATTCTGATGTCCAAATTATAGGGGAAAAAAAACAAAACTAACAAATCTATTGGCAAATCTACACCCAGAGAGAGGAATTGAATGTGGATCACAACATAACATTTTCACTTTTTGTTGTTGCTCGCTTGCATTTTGTTTTCTTATTCATCTTCTTTCCTTTTTGATCTGATTTTTCTTGTACAATAAGAGAATTGCATAAATATATTTTCACATATTTGATTTAACATGTATTTTAACATGTATAACAAATATTGAATTGCTTGCCATCTAGGGGAGGGAGTGGGGGGAAGGAGGGGAAAATCTGAACACAAGGCTGTGTTGAAAAATTATCCATGCATATATTTTGAAAAGAAAAGGCTTTTAAAAAAAACCCAAATATATCTGTATCTGTGGTTATATTAGTTTGCTGTCAAACCTTAGCAAGTAAAAGGTATTGAATACATCATTTTTCTTTTTTTATAAAAAAAGATACGATTATCAAGCAAGTACTACATTAAATTATATTTTGAAATGTAAAAAAAAAAATCTATTGGCAAAAACTATTCTCTAATTTATATGAACAAATAATTCTCAAAAGAATTGTAAACTATTAACAATGAAAGAATGCTCTAGATTACTTATAATAAGAGAAACACAAATTTAAAAAAAAAAAAAGCCTTTACTTATATTCAGAACATTGGCAAAGACAACAAAAGATGAAAATAGCAAATGTTGGAAGACTTGAGGGGAAATGTTCAATCTTTTCAACCTATCCTTCATCAAATTTTTCACCATGTCCTTTGCCCTCCCTAACTTTGTAAAAGACTTCATTTCATAATCCATTGACAAAATTGAGCTCTTTAGTTCAAGATTCCTCTTCTTTTCTCCTGATCTCAGACCTATCAGACATCTATTCTTCCAGTAAACCTGCTTTCATTCCTATCTCTGAAAAAGAGCTTGACATGTATTTTCTACAAGAAATTATCCCAATTACCATCTATTGTCATCCTCTCTTCTTATGCAATCTTTTCATATATATAGATATCTTTCATCCTACCTACATACATCTATATCTCTCTCACTGGAAATATTTCCCCACTAACTGTCCTCCATAACCACCTTATGAGAGCCATCTCTAGTAAGTATATCACTACTTCCCCTCATCTCATTTCTAAACTATCTACCATCTGACCTACCCTAATTATTCAACTGAACCGCCATCTTTAAAATTACCTAAAATTACTTAAAAATATATTAATTACCAAATTAATTATAGCTGTTGAAGACTTACTTCATCTTTCTTAATCCTATTTTATGGGCCAGAACTCTGAACTTGAAACAAGGATTCTTACAAGGTACTAAGTCAGTGGAATTGATAGAGACAATAGTTATTGAATTTAGCATGGTTCAGTATGATTGATTTAATCCTACAAAGAGATGTTATGGGCCAGAACTTGAAACAAGGTACTAAGAAGAATTGAGGAGACAATAGTTAAATCTAGTTTAGCATTGGTTTATCCTACAACAAATAATGGTTTCTAGTGATATAATAATTGGTTTGTACTCAGTGAGAGGCATAGAAGCAAGAAATTCTCAGGGCCAGAGGGACAAGCGTACTAGAAGCTCTCAGAGGCTGAGACAGATTCATTCCATCTTCCACCCTTGTGGCTGGAGGCTGAAGCACAAACCTTTGGAGTTGGGGTGATTCAGAAGCCAGAGAAGGCAGGCGGGAGCTCAAGCTCTGGGAACCATGGAGAGAGATAGGCCTCCAGAAAAACTACCCGACCGATACCCAAGTCAAGGAGACAAGACTTTAAAGGAGACAATAAAGAATTTGGACTCCACTCATGATGATTACTGAACTGAAACGAAGGCTGCCTCCAGAGACCCCAAGAAAACCTCAACAGAGAACATTACATTTTAGAGAGAATATTACATCCTATCTGTAGCTTTTGATACTGTTGATTACCATTCCTCTGGGATATTCTCTACTCAATTTTCTTGATACTGCTTTCTTCTGGTTCTCTGCTTACCATCTCACTGTTCCTTATCACAGTTTCCTTTGCTGGGTCAACCTCCAATTCATGTTCATTAATGATAGATATCCCTTACTTGAAGGCTATGTCTTGAACCCCTTTCTTTTTTCTCTCCATAATATCTCCTTTGGCAATTTCATCGGCTCCCATAGTTTAAATTGCTTTCTCTAGGCAGATGATTCCCAGATCTATCCATCTAGCCCCAGTCTCTCTCCTAAGGTCCAGTCACAAATCACCAACTAGTTTTTGTACATCTCAAACTGGATATCTCATAAACTTCTCAAATTTAACATGTGCAAAAAAGAACTTATTTTCTCCAAACCCTCTTCTCTTCCCAACTTTACTATTCTTGTTGTTATTTCCACCTTGAATCTCCTCTGTCTCTATCTCACACTCTCACACATACACACACACACACACACACACACACACACACACACACACATACACACACACACACACACACACACACACACACACATCACTGTTGGCCTAGACTATTATAAGATCTTTTTGAATCACTAATTTATTTATGAAATTATAAAACGGGACAGGCACCCCAAGTTCTTTGTGTCCTACCAAGAAAGATCACAATGTGATTGGGAAGTAAAGCTACAATCACATGTTAATAAGTCATAGAGGGCATAGGAGCAAAAAGAACAAAAAATACAGAGAAAGCCATTGAAAAGTACAGAGGTAGAAGTAGAAGGTATTGTGATAGGATTGGGGAGGCACAAAGAAAATCATTCATATAACCATGGATTAGAATTGGGATCACTTGATAGCAAGGATACAATAGCAATGGAAGATCTTTGAAAGACATGAGTTTGAGATCTTACTTTTCTAGGGCTTTAAGGTAGATGGAGGGAGAGGGGGAGAGATAAACTAACATTTATTTATTAGTTCATTAATATACACAAATCATCTCAATTATGTTGGTAAAACTTTTGGCTGGTTTTATTGTAGATAACTAGAATTTGAGATTTATATATCTTAGGAGCAAAAAGTCCTAACAAAATCTAGATGACTTTTTTTTTTTAAGATGACTTTCTCTAATTCAATGCATAATAGCAAAATGTGATTTGGGGGTAATATATAATATAATTTTAAAATTATTGCCTTTTGATCATTGAACTGATCTGTACATGACTTCTAGATTCTTTGCAATCTTACTTGCTGCTATACCATTTTTGCTATTCAGTCATTTTTCAGTTATCTGACTCTTTGTGACCTTATTTGGGGTTTTCTTGGCAAAGATACTGGAGTGGTTTGCTATTTCCTTTTCCAGGCCATTTTATAGATAAGACAAACAGGGTTAAATTATTTGCTGAGAATCACAAAAATCTGAGGCTAGATTTGACCTAAAGAAGAGGATTCCTCCTAACTCTAGGCCCAGCAGCAATTCACCAGGACATATAGCTGTCTGTTAAGAACTTTGACAACTAGAAAATTCTATAGCAAGTCCTTTTTATTCCTAACTGAAATGACAAAACTCAGGTGCAATTTTTACTTGTTAAATATATTTCATGGAATTTCTTAGGTGTAGCTTTGAATACTGAAGAAAATTGATTCAATATATAATTTATCTTCATTTGTTTCTGATGAGTTTTAGTAATTGCCATCTCAGATGGAAATTCAAATTATAGAACACTTGTAAAGAAATATAGCATCCTAGGATCATAGATACTGTATACATAAGGGACTTTAATGGTCATCTGGTCAAGCTTGTTCACTTTATAGATAAGGAACCTGAATCTACAAAAAATTAAATACCATGTCCAAAGTCATATGAGTAATAAATAACAAATTTGAACTCAGATGATTTTTCTCGAAATACAGCCTTTCTACTCCTCATTACTGATTTCCTAATTGCATTATTTTTAAGTAGCTTGAGTTTTGTTGCAATAATAGGGACAGAGACTGGATCTATGGTATGAGGAATTCCTGCATGAGAAAATTCCCTCTAGCAATGAGCTTGGAACCTTCTCTACAACTCATGATTTTGGGGGCAGAGGATAAAGCACCAGCCCTGGAATCAGGAAGTTGCTGTTGTTCTTCAGCTGTTTTTCATTTTTCACTCCATCTGGGGTTTTCCTGGAGCTGTTTGCCATTTCCTTCTCCAGTTCATGTTATAGATGAGGAACTGAGGCACACAGGGTTAAGTGACATAACCAACAACTTACAGTTAATAAGTGTCTGAGGTCAGATTTGAACTCAGGAAAATAAATCTTCTTAATTTCAAACCTAGCACTCTATTATCCACTGTGCCATCTAACTGCCAACCTAGCTACCTGGAAGACCTCAGATACTTACTATCTGTATGACCCTGAATAAGTCAGTTAACCCAGTTTGCCTCAATTTCACCATCTGTCAACTGGGGATAATAATAGCACTTATTTCTCAGGGTTATTATGAGGAATGGATGAGGTAATAATTGTACACAGTGCCTGGCACATAGTTAGTATTAGCTATTGTTGTTGTTAATAATAATAATGACATTATTATTAATTATAGACTTGCCTACAACAGTGACTCACCTAAAATCATACAGGTAGTATATGTAAAGGTTGGACTTGAACCCAGTTCTTGGGTTTGAGGGCAGAGAAGAGTGTATATATATATATATACAGAGAGAGAGAGAGAGAGAGAGACATAATTGTTTTCATAACAAGATAAATTCTTTTCCAATAATTTTAGCAGCTTGCCTTTCAATAAAATGTCCATATCTTCGAAAACAATTTCTCTTTGAAATAGACCAAATGTGCACGCCAGAGTCACAAGATCTGCTCAGCAAATTCTTTCTTCATTCTGGTACAAATATACACTCTAACTCTGACCAGGTCAAATGATCACAAATTACATGGTTGTCCAGCCATTCGATCACATCCATTTCTTCCTGACCCTACTTGAGATTTTCTTGGTAAAGATACTAAAGTGCTTTGTCATTTCCTTCTCCATCTGTAGCAAACAGGATTAAATGACTTGGTCAGGGTCACACAGCTGTCAAGCATCTGAAGTCACATTTGAACCCAGGCAAATAAGTCTTTCTAACTTAAGACCTAGCTTTCTATCATCCATTGTGCAACCTAGCTGCCCCCAAATTACATAGTATTAGATTCTAAATGAAGTTTTACTGGATTTAAATTTGAATATCAGCATCTTTATTTTCTTATCTTTAAAATGTTCAGAATGCCAGGAGGCCTTAGGGAATGGACTTTCTCATTAGCCAGAAATGCATGCTTGAACATTAACTCTTTTTTTTTTTAAACTAGAATTTAGCTATTTTTATTTTTATTTTTTATGATAGCTTTTTATTTTTCAAAATACATGGTTTTTTTTCAGCATTTACTCTTGCAAAATCTTGTTGAACATTAACTCTTAGAGTATAGGGTCTTAACTTTGGATTGCTTAACTGTACTAAGCTGTATATTAAATCTCTATTCAATAAATATTCAATTAAATGAATTCAAGTATCATTAGCTCCCACATCCTCAAAGGATCTCCACTAGGTTCTGGGATATAAAAACAAAATGAAAGAAGAGTTCCTGCCCTCAAGAAGTTACATTTCTAATTCACTAATTCAATAATGAATAATGTTGGTAGTGACAAATTTTGTAACAGAAAAACAACTCAAACAGTGGAAAAATAGAATGGACTGGGGATCTGAAGAAATAGGTCAGCTGTCAGGAAGATACCAGTTCAAAGTCTCAGATACTTACTAGCTGTGTGACCCTGAACAAGTTACTTCAGTTTGCCTTAGTTTAACTGTCTGTCAAATGGGAATAATAATAGCACCTATCTCTCAGGGTTCTTGTTAGGAACAAATGAGTAATAATTGTAAAGCACTTAACACAATGCCTGACACAGAATAAGCAATATATAAATGTGTGTGTGTGTGCGCGTGTGTGCGCGCGCGTACGTGCATGTATGTTAGCCATTATTAAATTGTGTTAAGTGGCTAATGCCAGTTATTCTGTCTTTGAAAAGAAAACTGTATCCTATGGAGGTTCAGAAATTATGACTCATTGTGGCTCAGTCTCTATCCCTATAACTGCAATAAAGCTCAAGCTACTTAAAACTAATGGAATTACAAGCATCAGTACCAAGTAGTGGAATGTGCTATAGAGACAAAGCATCTAGTTTTCAATTTATCACTTACTACTTGTGTGACTTTGAACAAAGCATACGTACAAATTGGTTCCATTTGCCCTTTTCCTCCATTATTGGTTCCTCTTCCTTTTTTCCCTACTACATTGAATATATGGAATATCTTTTTTGGGATGCAATCAAAGTTAAGCAACTTGCCAACAATCACATAGTTTGTAAGTATCTGAGGCTGGATTTGAATTCAGGTCTTCCTTAACTCCAGGATTATTGTTCTATCCACTGCACCAGCTTCCCTATGAAAAATCTTTTAAATATTAATGTGTATTGTATGAAATAATATAATGCCAATTTCTGCTCTCAAAGCTACCTAGGGAGGTCAGTAGTATAGTGGATAAAGCACTGGATTTGGAGTTAAGAAGACCCGAGTTCAAATTAAACTTCAGATACTAGCTGACTCTTGCCAATTCACTTGACCTCTGTCGACTTGTTTCCTCATCTGTAAAATGGGAGTGATAATCACACCTCCCTCACAACTACCTCCCAAGGTTGTTATGGTAATAAAATGAATTAATATTTGTAAATTAGCAAATTCCAAAAGTGGTCATGTGTATTCAAATTCCAAGTTTGTTGTTGTTATTGAGTCATTCAGTTTTGCCCAATTCTTTGTGACTCCATGGACCATAGTACACCAGACTCTTCTATCCTGCACTGTCTCCCCCTATGTCTTTCCAAGCTCATGTTTGTTGCTTCCATAATACCATTCATCTCATCCTCTGCTATCTCCTCCTTTTGCCTTAAATCTTTCCTAACATCTGTTTCTCTTGCAGTGAATCCTACCTTTTTATTACTTAGTCAAAGTATTAAAAGTACTTCAGCTTCATTATTTGTCCTTCCAACTAATAGTCTGAATTAATTCCTTTAGGTATTGATTGATTTTATCTCCTTGCTATCCAACGACTTCTCAAAAGTTTTCTCTAGCACCATAATTGGAAAGCATCAATTCTACAGCTCTCAGCTTTCTTTCTAGTTCAACTTTCACAACCATACAATGCTACTGAAAATATCATGGCTACCCCAAGTTATAATTATGTGAAGTATGATCATTGGTTCCAGCCCAATGGAAACATGCAGTGAGAATTCAAGTAATGAGACCACTTCAGGGGAATTCATTGTTTACATTTGTCAGAATCTAAATTCAATTTGAAAAATAATAACCATGAGGAGAAGCTTAAGAGACCAAATGTGAAATCACTTTATCTTCAGTTCTATGATAAGAGGGTCTTTAAGTGGGTTCATCCCCCGATTTGGTTTATTTCTTTCAGTTTGGTTAATGTTTGACTTTCTTTGACCACATCATTTACTCATACACTAGTTCAAGAGTTGAGTACAAATTAATTCCAACAATTGAACCCATGTATTTGTGAAGTAGGTGAGTCATCAAAGAAATCCTGCAAAGTGCCTGAGGTGTACTTAGAGAACTATTTCAGCTATTTTAAAGCAGGCATAAACATGGGCAAATCCTATGGGAGAGAAAATCCATCTTAGCTTTCTATAACCTTGTAGAAGGCCAAAGTGAGAATAAGAGAACTTGAAGGGAGACCTTTAAGTTAGTCTGCCTCCTTTTGTTTTTCAATAACCCAGAAAAAGACTATTTTAATATCTTACATTTTCATAATGTTTTGCAGTTCATAAAATGTATTCATATATATATCCTCATAACAACCCTGTGAGGTAAGTACTGTAGATATTATTGTTCCCATTTTATAGATGAAGAAAGAAAGACTGAGGTTCCATGACTTGCTCAATTTCACATAGCTAATAAATAGCCCAACCTAAAGTTGGACAAACGAGGTTTTCTGACTCTAGGTCTATTCCTCTTTGTATCATATCTCTATGCTTCAATATGTGGTTACAATAATTAAAATAGCTGAGATATTTAATTCAAGGTTGTAATTTGTGTTTTCTTTGTTATAGAAGGATTCATCTCCCCTGTTGACCAACCGCAAATCCAACAAGTTAAGATTCCATTAAAAAAAAAAAAAAGTCACTTTCATATGCTTTTCTTAGGAAAGGAGAAAATAACTAATTATAGAATTTGAATCCTCCTGGATATTTCTGAAAAGGAAAAATAAACAGCATTATAAATATCCATTTAAATAGAACAATGTGGCAGTATGTGTAGGTAGGCTGACTATATTTTCTTAACCCCATTATCCATCAAACCTGAAAAACAGGTCAGTCCCATAGGTATGAGTGGGATGAAAGAAGTGTAACAAACTAGACCAAACTGATTTCTGTAATAACTTAGAGGCCACAATACTAGTGATAAAGAATGGACTTCTAATTTCATCAGTGTGGGCAACTCCAGGATGAAGAAACTCCCTATACCAATGTAGATTGGCACATTCTAGTCTTAGAGAATGGCCTAGAACCCTGAGAGGTTGAATTCCTTGCTCTAGATCAAACATCTAGTAAGGTATCAAATGTGGAACTTAGATTTGAACTCTAATCCAGCTGTTCTTGCATTTGAAGACCATCCTCTGGCCACTAGGCCATGAACAAAAATAACACAGACTAAAAATTGGCATGTCAGCATACCATAATAGGCAAAGAAAGAAATATTCAGGCCATTCCCTCCCCTTTTATACCCATTTCCTTGAGTTCTTGGTGTCCCATATTTAATCTATATCAGATTGCTTACTATCTTGGGAAGGAGGGAGATAAGGGATGGAGGGAGAGAGTACAATTTATAACACAAAGTTTAACAAAAATGCATTTCAAAAACTACCTTTACATACATTTAGAAAAATAAAATTTGGAAAGTAAAACTTGGAAAAATAAAATTGGGAGGAAAAAAAAAAAAAGAATTCTTGGTGTCCTTGCCACTTCCAATAGCATTGAATATCTGCTTTTTATTCACCTTGTCAACAATTAATAGTGCTTTCAGGAAAACAGATTAAAGTGGTAGTTTTATTTCTCTACTAAGTAAATCCTTTCTAATTTATATGTTTTATAGTACCATGCTGTTATTTAGAACATATAACTTAGAAGACACTCTTTTGATTCACCACAAAACAAAAGATTTTTTAACATGGACAAGAAAAGATCTATTAGCACAGGCAACCCCATCTTCAAGCAATTTCATCCCATCTCACCTCAGCAGCATGGTTTTTAGAAAAAATGCTGGATGTTCTGGGTTCAAACCTAGATTCTGCTACTTGCTACTTATCTGATTTGGGGCAGGAATGTCACCTCTCTGGCCTCAGTTTCATTTCCATTCATTCATTAAATAAGCATTTATTAAAGGATAGGGAATCTCTAGCCTCCAAGATTTATATTTTTGGAAAAAACAAGAATGCAGATGATCAACAATATAAAGTTGGTTCTTAGTAGTTCAGTAATCCAAGACATTCCCAATAAACTCTGAATAGAAAAACACTATCCCTATTTAGAGAGAGAACCATAGAGACTGAATGTAGATCACATAGCTACGAAGTGTTAAGTGTCTGAGGCTGGATTTGAACTTAGATGCAATCTTTACTCCAGGGTAGGTACTGTACCTAGCTGCCCCAGGAAATGATTTTAAACAGAAATTTTGTATTTAATCTAAGAGGTGATGGGGAATCCCAGACACTTAAGTGACATGGTCAGACGTGCTTAAGAAAATGTCCATTTGTGAATTCAGGAGGACCCGAGTTCAAATCTGGTCTCAGACACTTAATACTTCCTAGCTGTGTGACTCTGAACAAGTCACTTAATCCCAGCCTCAGAGGAAAAAAAATGTCCATTTAGCAGCTCTATGTAGGAAGGATTGGAAAGCAGAGAGACTTGACAGAAGGAAGTCAATTAGAAGATTAATTCATATTATTGCTCTGTAAGAAATGACCAGCAGGAGGAATACAGAGAGGCTTGGAGAGACTTACATGAACTGATGCTGAGTGAAATGAACAGAACCAGAAGATCATTATACACTTCAACAACAATACTGTATGAGGATGTATTCTGATGGAAGTGGATATCTTCAACATAAAGAAGATCCAACTCACTTCCAATTGATCAATGATGGACAAAGGTAGCTACACCCAGAGAAGGAACACTGGGAAGTGAATGTAAATTGTTAGCACTACTGTCTGTCTGCCCAGGTTACATGTACCTTCGGAATCTAATGCTTATTGTGCAACAAGAAAATGGTATTTACACACATATATTGTATCTAGGTTATATTGTAACACATGTAAAATGTATGGGATTGCCTGTCATGGGGGGGGGAGGGAGTAAAGGGAGGGGGGGATAATTTGGAAAAATGAATACAAGGGATAATATTATAAAAAAAAAGAAGAAGATTAATTCATTGTCACATAGAGAAGTGATCAAGACAAGAACCAGGCTAGAGAGTATGTAAATGGATAGAAAAGATTGAAGATGAAGAAAGAATCAAGGATGTCTCTGAAGTTTCCACCTTGGGTGGCTAGAAGTATGGCGACACCCAACCTTAACATTTAGTAGAGGGTGAGGTCAATTTTCATTGATTCTAATTCAATTCAACAAGCATTTATCAAATACATAACATTTTCAAGTTATAGTTCTGAGTGGGCAGCTAGGTGGTACAGTGCATAGAGCACTGGGTCTAAAGTCAGGGAGACACTGAGTTCAAATTCAGTTTCAGGCACTTCCTAGCTGTGAGACCCTAGATAAGTCAATAAACCCAATTTCCCTCAGTTTTCTCATTTATAAAATGAACTGAAGAAAATGGCAAACCTCTCTAGTATCTTTGCCAAGAAAACTCCAAATGGGGTCATGAAGTATAGGACACCACTAAAACTCGTGAACAACAAGCAATTGTTCTGGTTCCTTAGGATCTCAAAGGCAAAAAAAGAAACTGTTCACAAGAAGCTTACATTCTATTGAATGACCTTTGGCATATCATTTCATTCTCTTGGTCTCATGTTTTCATCTATAAAATGGCTGAGATTAGAGAGCTTCTAAGGTCCATTCCAGCTCTAAATCTATGATCCCGTGCTGCCTTCTTATTTGTTCCAACATTTCTATTGATGTCATTTCCTGAGGAAAACTCAACAAAGTTAAAAGATAAGGCTCTAGGACTTTGATTAGTCCAGTGTATTACAATTCTATGCTATAGAGGTTGTTTCCCCTGAGAAAAGTATAAAAGTGGGGCAGCTAGGTGGCGCAGTGGATAGAGCACCAGTCTTGAATTCAGGAGGACCAGAATTCAAATTTGGTCTCAGACACTTAACACTTCCTAGCTGTGTGACCCTGGGCAAGTCACTTAACCCCAGCCTCAAAAAAAAAAAAAAAAAAAATACATAAAGGTTCACCTCCAGGCCATAGCAAAGGTTTAAAGAGATTCAGATCATATCATGAAATACAGTCCCATTCTTTTTAGATATAATGAAACTAGAGCCTAGAGAAGAGACTTGATTTAATAGCAATTACTGTTTTCTTTTAGCATGGTCAAACATTGACCTAAGAATTTGAAAAACTAGGAGAAAGAAAGAAATGTTGCATGCATCCTTTTTATAAAATGCTTCTCAGGAAGAGAATCACTTTGATTTTTTATATCTGTCCTGGAAAAGAGTGCTGGAAAATGTAAGCATGCAGCATGAGGATTGGGCTGGAGAATAGAGAGTGGAATGAAACATAGCTTGGTCTTTCCTGAAATTACAGGCCAAGAAAGGAAATCCCCCATCAAAACAGTAAGGCTCCTGTGTAGAAGAATTAAATTGAACTTCTTTCATAATAAATGTATGTATTTTTATATGCATTTGTATTGCCACTCCCACTTTCCTCCCAAATCTCTATTGAACAAGTACCAAATAAATAAATGAAATCTTCCTTATAAACATGCAAAGTCAAGCAAAAAAAAAAAAATAAAATAAGTCCCACATTGGCCATGTCCATCTCTCTTTCTACATTGTAAGTACATCACCTCTCCAGAAAAAGGTATATAACATTCAGTCTTCTGAATTTGTGGTATATTATTGTATTGATCAGAATTTTAAAGTTGTTTTTCTGTATAATATTGTTCTCTCTCACACACATATACAAATATCTATTAGTTCAGCTCATTTCATTTTGAATCAGTTCATAAAGGTTTTATTATTTTCTAGAACTGTTCATTTTGTCATTTCTTATTGAACAATGATGTTCCATTATGTCCATACTCTGCAATTTATTTATCCATTCCCCTACAGGAAAATAATCTTTTGGTTTTCAATTTTTTGGCTTCTATAAACATTTTTGTTCCAATGGACTTTTCATTACAGTCTCACCCCAAGTGGAGGTCTGAAATTTCACCTTTTCTATATCCAATCTGAAAGTCAAGTTATGATATCAAACTCCCAGTTTATATATCCCCTATTTAAAAAAAACTGCTCATATTGTAGTTCTTTGCTACCTCTTTTTAGGATGCAAAGTCCCTGTTAGGGTTAGTCAATGGTGTACTCATTATAATAACTAAACTTTTTAGGATTAGTCCACCATTTCCTACTTCATGTAATCCCTTTCTCCCGGTTAATTGTGAGTTCCATAATGATAAATAATAATAAAGTAATAAATTATTTACCTCTTGATTTGAAGAATGTCCAAGTTTACAAATTGTTCTGAGAAAACTTGAGATACCAGCCTGAAATCCCAGTATACTTTTGGGTTATCACTTCATACTGTCTTATTTGATGGATAAGTTCAACTTTTTGATATTCTTGTAAAAGATAGTCCCTAACTTCAGAAGTACTGCTGACCTAGTCCCACTGATTGGATTCAAAGTCTTTGTAATTCTTATTAGTATAGTGTTTAGCCTCAATCTCCTTTCCCTAGCCAATCAATCAGCAAACATATGTTAACTTACTATATTATTTTACTATGTGTCAGAATTGCTAAATTGTGGGAATATACATGTAATGGGGAAGCATGAATAGGTCCCTAGACCCTACAAGAATTTTTATATTTTGTTCATCTTCTGAGGCAAAGAAATATCACATGGTTTTTAAAATTCTAGTGGGACTTGGAGGGCCCTTGGAGGGGAAAAATGAAAAAGAGCTGGAGAGATGTTTGGTTCACTTAGTCATGCAGTGAGAAACATCTAAAAACAATCCACTCATGCTCTCTTACTTCTCTCCTTCTTTCTATACTCCTCTTTTTGTCTCTATTTCTATATCTATTTCTTTCTGTCTGTCTCTGTTCCTCTGTGTGTGCACTCTCCCTCCATACCCCCTGTGTTTGTCTCTTTCTGTCCCTCTCTCCCTCTTTCCCCTCCTTCCTGTATCTCCTCCTTTCTTCTTCCCTCTTCCCCCTTCTCTTTTCCCTCATCACCTCTCTTCCTTTCTTTCTCTTTCTGTCTCTCTTCTCTCCTTTCCCCTCCCTCTTCCTTTTTCCTTTATCTGTCTCTCCACCCTCTCCTACTCCCCTCTTTTTCTCTCTCCTTGGTTTTTCCAACTCTTTTTCAAGGGCTCTTCAATTCCCACTCCCAACCCTAAAATAACATGATTTTATTCCCTTCCCTCCAGAATTGAACAAAAACTCAGAAATTCCAGCAATCTGACACTACTCTATTATAGAGAAGGTGTTTTGAATTAAAAGGTAAAGACTCAAAATAATTCTGTTTTTAAGGTCAAGGACATAATTATGAAAGCTCGATTTCTCCCTTCCCCCTCTACAATTGTACCCTATTATTCCACTGTACCTTCTGGAATTCCATTTAAATCTTGTTAACAAAGACCCTTCATTTTAGATCAGTGTTCTCCTCTTAGATATTTCTTTTTATTTGTTTTGTATTTAATTTTGTGGACATGAGTTCTAAGATATGTTAGAACTTCCCTTCTTTACAAGGGAGCAGGACAATGGAGTTGCCAATAAGGAGAATTTCTGAGGTTCACATACTGAGGCTTGATATGCCAGTGATTCTTTGCAGAGTGAACTTTAGATGAACTTGGAGATGGCTGAAGAAGTCTGACCATCCTTGAACCCCTCAGGCTTGCCTTGAGCAGCAGCTGCAGACTTGGGACTTTTCAAATACCTCATTCCTTGGCTTATGATATCTACAGATGTCTTCTCCCTTAAATATCTCTCCCATTCAAAAAAGTTTCTAGACACTACATTCTTTCCCCTACTTTTTTTCTCCCCTTTAAGCAACTGAAGAACTTTCTATCTGCTCCCTTGTAGAATCTTCTCTCCTCTACAAGTGTTTTTCTTGGACAATAAATACATTTAATTGGCATAGTGGACTCTGTTACATTTAAGGTCTCTTTATGGACCTGGGGGGTCATTTGTTAACATTTTTCGATTTACATGTTGTTCCTGATGTAAACTGTGTCTCTGGGGAAGAAGGATCAGAAAAGATCAGGGTCTCAAATCCTCCCAGTCTCTGGGAGGGGAACACCCTTCTGTCCATAAGAGAAACTCCCAGATAAGTAATCTCATTCAATTTGAAATCTTGGCCTGGAACATGGTCAACTCCTCTATTGAGTTGAAGATTAATCCCTTGAACTGCTCCCCTGAAAACTAGTTAAAACCCCAAGGCCTGTCGATCAATCTCTGCTAATTCCTAATCAGGAATGCCCACTGAGTTGCTTCTCATTGTAAATCCATTTTAGTAGAAGTCCTAACAGGACTTTGCCCACTGATGAAGATATTTTGTTCTCAGTGTAAACCCATCTTTGTAAAATTATCCTAACAGGATTTTGCCCGCTAAGAAGACTGTCTTCTTAACATACTGTTTTCTTGGCATAAATAAACCCATTCTTCCCACAAATCTCTAGCCTGTATTCACTGGGATTTGCAAATTCTTTCGCAAAGTCTGCAGTCAACTGGCCAAAGGGGATCCCATTGCTGTCAGGGAATCTCTCAACCCTCAATTCTCACACCTCAACATTCCTTCCAATAGAAAGTAAATTTCTTGAGAGCAGGGATATTTAATTTTTTTGTTTTGTAATCCTAGTAATTAGTAGAAATGCTTAGAACACAGTAGATACATAATAAAAACTTGTTGTCAAATTGAACTGGGTTATTGTTTTTATTTTATTGTAACAGCTCACATACCCTTATAATTCTTGTGTGTGCAGTCAGGCTAGAAAAAGAACCCATTTGCCCCTTATTTTCTAAGAACACTCTGTCCTGGTTTAGCAGTTAATCAAAAAGCAGAAAAAAACAAAAACCATGCAGCAAGATCATAAACAGTCATAATAACTCATGCCCATGTTCTCAAGGAGGGAGGAAGACCCAGAGGATCACTGAAGCTAATTCAAACTCTGAAAGAGCTGATATTTATATACTTTAAGCATAAGCTTTTATATCTCAGAAATCAGCAAAGGTTACAAATAAAGGCTTAACTTTTTCTTTTATTATCTAGACTTTAAAAAGTTATAGATAAAATATAAACTATGCCAATTAATATTGAGTCTTGTGTACATTTTTCCCCCCAGAGACAGTTGTTAACTATTATTAGCCTATAAAGATCTTTTCATTCCATATCATGGGCATTTCCAAAAGGAGACTCACCAAATTTTTTGACCCTAGATCCATTACCAATGCCCATGTTACAGCAAGTTTCTAGGAAATATGTTTAGAAGTATTGTACATATTTAACCTATATCAGATTGCTTGCTTTTTAGGGGGAAGGAGGGACAAAAACTTAGAATACAAAGTTTTATAAAAATGTATGTTAAAATCTTTACATGTATGTATGTATGTTATATTCTTATAAGCTTTTGAAAAAATAAAATACTATTTTTTTAAAAAGGGAAAAAAAAGAAAGTCCCTAGATTTATGTTAGAAGGGACATTAGGGGCTATCTATTGCAATTCCCTCATTTTGCAAATTATTTTAATTTAAGGAATTGAAACCCTAAGAAAAAAAGGAAGGAAACAAGCATTTATTAAGCATCTATTATGTGCCAGAGAGTGTGCTAAGTATTTTGCAAATATTATCTCATTTGATCCTCACAATAAACCTGTGAGGTAGATGTTATTAACCTAAATTTACAATTGGGCCACCGGAGGTTCTCTATTCACTATGCCAAATAGTTACCTCTGTAAAAAAGCTAACTGACTTGCCCAAAGTCACATAGGTAGTAATTGGTACAAGTAGGATCTGAATTTGGGTCCTGTGATTCCAGACATAACTCATTTTGTCATTTCCCTGCTTTTTATTTTTGGAGATATTGTGAATGTATATCTAAGTGGGGTGGTAATGTATTGAATAGAAGGATTTCCTGATTATGAATGTAAACCTGTGCCATGACCTAGAAATATATCTTCCACCACAAAAATAATTTTGTAGATCGATATCTCCAGGAGTGATAAATATATCACTTTGTATTAGGACATAAGGCTGAGTTTATTTGTTTGTATTTTTATCTGATTCAGTCAACTTGCTTCAAACTTTTATTTATTCAATTACTAAATAGTGATGGAGTCAACTTTTTGCTTAAGCATGAATGGAAGGAACTAGCAATATCTATTGCGGTTACAAGCACCGCCCAAAGATTCAGGATTTCCTCAAAGTTTAGGATGGTTCAGAAAAACCATTTCAGTACCGAACGGAAGTACTGACTGCCTCCACTACTATGCCCACACAGGTCTGTGGCATGAAATTCTATGTTTGTTTATGTGACGTCTTCACTATTCCATTCAAGAAACTGAAGCAGTAACTTCCAGGGACTATCCTTCAACATCCTTATCATCACTACCAAATGACATTAATAGAACACCCACACATGTGTAGATGACACTGCATTTGGCACTTTACAAATACAATACAAAGAAGACAGATTCATTTCCTGTATTCATATTTTATATTTAATTGTGATGATCATGATAATTATGAGAGGAAGCATGGCATAGTGGATAAAGACAAGGCAAGGTTACAAGCCATCATTTTCATCAACATCATCATCACTAATGTTTATAAAGCACTTACTATGTGCTACATGCTGTGCTAAGCATAATACAAACATATTTCATTTGATCCTCACAATAATTCTGAGAGGTAAGGGCTATATTATTCCTATTTTGTATTCAAGGAAACAGAGAAACATGTTAAAACTGTTAATGTTCTCCCAATAAAAAATTACCTTATATTTAATTTGTATGTAGCACCCCTTCCCCCTTCCTGGAATACTTTATAATCATATTAGTAGGCCAAGTCTCTATTCAGTGGTTAACTATTGCTTCTTTCATAGTTTTAAGAGTAAGCTTAAGGGAGTTGGGGTTTTAGTATTGTTACTTAAAAGCTCCCAACTGCTATGCTCCTAGTTTATTATCAGATATGGTTAGTTAGTTTTTAGAAAAGGATATTTTAGTAAACATATTTAGATAATAAAATAAAAACAGTGGATACAAAAGGTAAAAATAGTTGATACAAAATCTCTCTCTCACATACAGTGGCCTAGAGCTCACTTTGTCATGAGTACACAGAGTCCAGAGAAAGAGTAAACTTAAACTTAGAATACATAATAACTTAAAAATTGAAACTTCCTATGGCTAGAATACTTTTTTTCCAGTCCATAAACACCATTTTCTAATTCAAGGATTGCTGTACCCTGTGGATATCTTCCTATATCTTGTGTCCTTCCTGAATTAATCTCTCTCTCTCTC
Source organism: Sminthopsis crassicaudata (assembly GCF_048593235.1). NCBI lineage: Eukaryota > Metazoa > Chordata > Mammalia > Dasyuromorphia > Dasyuridae > Sminthopsis > Sminthopsis crassicaudata. The sequence goes on from NC_133617.1 coordinate 514,859,172, forward strand.
TCTCTCTCTCTCTCTCTCTCTCTCTCTCTCTCTCTCTCTCTCTCTCTCTCTCTCTCCCCTTTGAATTGGATACAATAACTAATAAGTTACAAGATCATTGGACAAGCAGATGAGAGAGGAGGAGGAGAGATAATTTCTCTATGTCCAGAATGATTCCTTCTCTGGAACTTGGCAAAAACTGGCATCCTCAACTCCACAATTGAAATCATCCACTGCTAGGTTGGACTTCTTTGGAGTGAACTCACCAATAAACTGGCTACTATTGTTTATATAGGTACAATGGGCATCAATGATCCCTTCAGCCAACTTTAGAAAGCCATCACTTTCTTTCTTTCTTTCTTTCTTTCTTCCTTTCTTTCTTTCTTTCTTTCTTTCTTTCTTTCTTTCTTTCTTTCTTTCTTTCTTTCTTTCTTTCTTTCTTTCTTTCTTTCTTTCTTTCTTTCTTTCTTTCTCTTTCTTTTTTTGTTTTTTGTTTTTATTTTTGCTGAGGCAATTAGGGTTAAATGACTTGCCCAGGGTCACATAGCTAGGAAATGTTAAGTGTCTGAGACCAGATTTGAACTCAGGTCCTCCTGACTTCAGGGCTAGTCCTCTATTCACCGGGCCACCTAGATGCCCCCATAACTTTCTTTTTTGAGTCAAATATATTCAGTCTTTTAAATATGTTTTAAAATTTCATCACCAGCAGTTCAGTGATTTGTTAATTTAGGTAAAGACCCTACCTCATACATACTTTTTATATTTATTTTTATGTATAGATGTTTTTCTCCCCCAAAAGGATGCAAGATCCTTTAGGTCAGAGACTGTTTCACTTTTATCTTTGTATCCTCAGTGCCTAGGTTAGTTTCTGATATAATAAGCACTTAATAAATCAGTGAGTTAAAGAATATATCAAAGAAAAATTACTATATGAAGAATAATAAAAAGAAAAAATTTTGTGAGGCATCTGAAATAGTGTTAGGGGAAAAAAACATCTTTATGAAAAATACATTAAGAAATTGGAGAGAGGATTAATGATCTAAGTATATAATTTAAAATAAAAAAACAGAAAAAAGAAATTTTGCATATGTTGTTTAAAAAGAAATAAATAAACTCAAACTCTGATAAGAAGTTCAATTTTATGACTTTTTATCTTTCTAGAAAAATTTCAACAACAAAAAAATCATGGACAAGGACCAAACTGTCCAAGATCATAGGATTTGAATCCTGAAAGTAATCTATAAACCAATAATTCTAAAAGTATGGTCTGGGAACTCCTGAAAGTTCCTAAGAATCTTTCAGCTAATATTTGAGGTCAAAATTTTTTATAACAATTATAAGATGTTTATACCCATTAAAAAAAAATGCCTACGTTTTCCAACTATGTTTCTCTATGCGCCAGATTTTCTTGAACTTAAAAAAAACATGTTGCAACAGATGGACTGCACAAGCAAATATGAGGATTGAGCTGCCTTCCATTAAACCAGATATTAAAGAGATTTGAAAATAAATATTTTTAAACTTATCAGTTTTAATTTATAGTATGATAAATATTGATACCTATAATCCACATAAACAACAACTCCTTGAGATCCTCGATATTTCTAGAGTATAGCCATATTCTTCATAAAGTTTTGAGACCAAAACAACTATATTCAAACAAGTTATGTATTCAAAATAAATTGGAGATAATCAGTAGAAGGAAGGCATTAGAATTAAGGCAATGAAGGTAGGATTTCTTTATTGGGACTTGAAAGATCAAGAAAATTAGGAAGCAAAAATGAAGGGAAAGGAGATTTTAAGCATGGAAAACAGCAAGTAAAAAGTCTAGGAGTTAGGAGAGGATGAATCACTTGTAAGAAAAAATAAGAAGGCCAGTGTCACTGGCTGGAAGAGTAAGCCATGATAAAGGTATAAGGGTAAAGGGGTGTAAGGCTGAAAAAAAAAGACTAGAAAGGCTGGAAGGGGGAAAAGAGAAAGAAGGACAGACTATAAAAACAATGCCCTAAGATATGCCTACCTATTCAGAAAATCCTTAGGAAGAGTAGGGTAGCTATTTCAGCTTCAGGATGCTATCATCAAATCTTTCCGAAGCAAGTTAAATAGCATTGCTTTTAATTATCAATGCCTTTATATATATACATATATATATATATATACATATATATATGTATATATATATTAAATATTTAACAGGTTTAGAAGTAAATGAGAAGCTGAATTTCTTGGTTTAAGCTAACAATGTATAAACTAATTCAAATAGTAAGGAATTGGGTAGGGAGGGATGGAATGGAAAAACCCTGGATATAGACTCAAGTAATATAGGCATAGCTCTACCTCCAATACCCTCCTAGTTTGGCTGTAGGATAAAATGAAGCATTTGAAAATCATTGAATATTGAGCAAGAGATGGGGTTTACTTTATTCTGGCACAGCAAGGATATGCAATAAGAATACAGTGGCACTTAGCTTTGTCGTGGTTCTTCTCACCTCCATCTGGAAAACTTTCTGGTCAGTAAGTCATCAGGATATATGCCTTCCATGATCTCAGACAACCATTACATCTGAGAGGCTCAAATTATTCTAAGCTATAATATTTGATTCCTCTTGATCAAGAAAAGCTGGGAAAATCAAGGAAGCTGAAGCAAATCAGGATTGGGGGAGGAGGGTATATGTGGTGAGGACTTGTGGAAACTGTCAGGAAAGCTGAGACCTAATGAAGTTGCATTAGGAAAACTTTAATTCTGATCCAAGTAACTAACATTTACTTGTAATTCATAAATTAGAAGCCAGCAGTTTCAGAATATGTATATACAGAATATACATATACATATATATGTCCTCCCCCTAGAGTTGTAAGAGAACGAATTTGGCAATATCTAAAAAAGTTGATCCTTGGTGAGGTGGAAGTTAAAAGGAATATTATATTTCCTCTGTCCCCATTTATTTTAGTTATGCCTGACTCTCTGTTACCCTATTTGGGGTTTTTTTGGCAAAGATACCAGAATGATTTGTCATTCCTTCCCCCAGTTCATTTCATAGATTTGAAAAGTGAAGTAAGCAAGGTTAAGTGACTTGCCCAGGATCACACAGTTATCTGAGGCTATTTATGAACTCAGATCTTCCTGACTCCAGACTCTTCCACTTCCACCTCTCCTCCTCTTCCCCTCTTCCTCTTCCTTCTCCTCCTCTTCTTCATCTCCATTCCCCTCCCCATTTCCCTCCTTATTCTTCTCTCCCTCTCTGTCTCTGTCTCTCTCTCCCTCTTTTTCCACTGTACTATCTGTCTCTCTATCTGCCTTTCTTGCCTCATGATGCTCATTGACCCTAGAAGCTTCATGGCCCAATTCCACCTCTCCAGGTTCAGGATTTCATTTCAAGGTATCTTAAACCAATCTCAGAATCCAGACTATTGTATCAATGGTCAAATTGTTCTCTGCTCCACCCCACACTGATCCCCTAGCTTCACTGTTTTAACTCCATGTAAAAAAAAATATTCCTAGCTATAGCCTTGCTTTCCCTCCAGAGTAATTTTTGTTCCATTGATATGATTAGTATAGCAATTATAAATTTCATTCACAATTTTGAAATGACTAATTGACTCTGATTAGGTTTGGATATGTGTAATCTGCATACTGGAAATAAAAAGGATGGATTAGGAAATGAATACCTCCTACAAACTAAAAGATAAACACAAATCTTTTCTTGTTTTATTAAAACTAGTTAGGTATGGCTAAGCCTATGACTTGTACAGAAATTATGTAATTTTGATACTGATGTGGTCCAGGTTTATCTTCTGTGTATGACAATAACTGTAGCAATGCAAAAGAAAACAATACTAGAAGATGGTGAAATTTATGATTAATATGAATAGTCTCTGCCCACCAGCAAGACTGATGGGGATACATACCTTCCAAACCTCTCAGAAGAGATGAGGAATATAGTATATACTGTCAAATATATTTAGCTGTTTTAATTATTGATACAAAGAAAGAGAATTAACAAGAGGAAATGGGTGCCTCATGAAAGCAAATAACAGCATAAAATTTTAATTATTTAAATTCAATTTTATTTAATTTTAAATTCCAGATTCTCTCTCCCTCCCTCTACCTCCTTCCCCACCCATGAAGAAGGCAAAAAATATAATACCCGTTATATTTATAAAGTTATGCTAAGCATAATTCCATATTAGCCTTGTTCCAGGAGGGGGAAAAAAGCCTCAATCTACATTCTGAGTCCATCAGTTCTCTTTTTGGAGATAGATAGCACTTTTCTTTTTCTTTTTCTTTTTTATTAATTTTATAATTATAGCATTTTTTGACAGTACATATGCATAGGTAATTTTTTTTTTTTACAACATTATCCCTTGTACTCCCTTCTGTTCCAAATTTTTCCCCTCCTTCCCTCCACCCCCTCCCCTAGATGGCAGGCATTCCCATACATAATTAAATATCTTATAGAATATGCTTGCTACAATATATATGTGCAGAACCAAATTTTGTTGTTGTTGTTGTTGCAAAGGAAGAATTGTATTCGGAAGGTAAAAATAATCTGGGAAGAAAAACAAACAAACAAACAAAAATGCTCACAGTTTACACTCATTTCCCAGTGTTCCTTTTCTGGGTGTAGCTGATTCTGTCCATCATTGATCAATTGGAATTGGATTAGCTCTTCTCTATGTTGAAGATATCCACTTCCATCAGAATACATTCTCATACAGTATCATTGTTGAAGTGTATAATGATCTCCTAGTTCTGCTCATTTCACTCAGCATCATTTGATGTAAGTCTCTCCAAGCCTCTCTGTATTCATCCTGTTGGTCATTTCTTACAGAACAATAATATTCCATAACCTTCACATACCATAATTTACCCAACCATTCTCCAATTGATGGACATCCATTCATCTTCCAGTTTCTAGCCACTATGAAAAGAGCTGCCACAAACATTTTGGCACATACAGGTCCCTTTCCCCTCCTCAGTATTTCTTTGGGATATAAGCCCAATAGCAGCAATACTGGGTCAAAGGGTATGCATATTTTGATAACTTTTGGGGCATAATTCCAGATTGCTCTCCAGAATGGTTGGATTAGATAGCACTTTTCATCATGAGTCCTTTTGAAATTGAATGGATCATTAGATAAATCAGATTTACTCTTTCACAGTTGATTCTCTTTACAAGAAAACTTTTAAGAGAACCAATTTTCTATTTGTATTTCCAAGACAAAATTTATATTATCCTCATTTTATAATGAACATTTCAATTTTCTAAGGGGATCATAAAACCTATAATCATGTTTTCTTGATAATATAAATACAGAATTTATACTTGGAAAAAGTAAGAATAATAGTGGTTAGGGCTGGAGAGGGGAGGCAAAGCAAGGAAGGAAGGAAGCAAGCTAAAGCAGCCTTATATAGTAGGGATAATCAGGGGACTTGATCAATTTGGTGAATCTCTCAATCAATTTGATGAGACTGTCAGTTCTGAAAATTTTCTTGAAGGATGCCTCCCACAGATAGAAAAGGAGAGATGCCAGTTACTGCTTTTATTTGAATTTTTCTACCAGCTCTCCCATGTGATCTTATTTTTCTCTGGCTGAGCAGGAAGAATAGAAGCCTTAATTGGTCAGAATTTTTTAATGATCAGCTTTCAACATTTATAGCTGTCTTTTCCACTCCAGTCAATTTCACTAAACATTAAAAATTCATTTTGTCTCCTTTCATATACAGCCCAAAAGAACAGTAGAATTGAAAAGAATATGAAATCATGTAAAAATACATAGAAAGACAGGTTATTGCCCTTCATTCTGGAAGAGAACTATGTTAGAGTCGAGTTACAGCCTGTCTAACTGTGGCTGATCAAACCAAAAAATTCTCTGCCACAAGCCAGATACAAATAGTCCCCATGAAAATTTCTCTGACTTTGTGCATTTTGCATTTCTTCTGAGCTCATTCAATTCTGCTTTGCTCATAGAGCATAGCACCTTCTCTGATGAGGGGGCTGGGTGATCTATTGCCAGTGTCTTCCATGTCATACAATGGATTTTAAAATTCTAAAGATATACCTCAAGAGTGTCCTTATGTTACTTTTTTCTGACCACCTTGTGAGCACTTGCCTTGTGTGAATTCTCCATAAAATAGATATAGATATAAAGATAGGGAGAGATAGAAAGATAGATAGATCTTTCACTCTTCACCCATTTGTTGTTTGATAAAATGGCTGTGCTACTATTTTTAATTTATTTTTTAAATTAATAAATGTTTTTCCTGTTCTTCCCTCGCTTTTCCCTTCCTAAGTTGAAAAAAAAAACCAAAAACCACAAACAAAACATATATATATATATATATATATATATATATATATTAGGGGACAGCTTTTGTATTTATGTTTGAATCAGTTCCTTATATCTCCTGGAAATTAAATTTGTTTATGTGAGAAATTTTTTGCAGAAATTGTCTTTTTTTCAGTCAAGTGTCTTCTAATTTCCACTACAGTAGATTGCCTGCTTTACCTTGCCCACTCTATCATTTAGTTTCACTCTGTCTACTTACTTCTTGCTTCCTGCTTCAAAATGTGCTCAGTATCCTCCTTTCTCCAAAACCCTCACTTGAGCTTTCTATTCCCAAGATCATGTAATATCTCTTCTGTGTTTTATAATTAAATTCCTTGAAAAAGTTGTCTACAATAGGTGCCATCTTAAACTCAACATGACCAAAATTAAATTACTTCTTTCTCTCAAACCCTCTCTTTTCCCACTAACTTCCCTCTTACTGTCAGGACTCCATCATCCTAGTTCCTTAGGCTCACAATCTAGGTGTTATCCATGACTCCTCACTATCTCTCACGACACCCCCTAGATCCACTAATCTGTTGCCAAGATTTGCCAATTTCATCTTTGTAACCTCTTTCTAATATTCTCCCTTCTCCCCTCTGACACTACCATCATTAGCCTTCATCTCCTCACCCCTGTATTATTGCAATAGCCTGTTGATGGATCTGTTTGCTTCAAGTCTATCCCTGCTCCAACCCATCCTCCATTCAACCATTAAAGTGATTTTCCAAAAGTTCTAGTCCAACATTGGACCCTACTAATCAATACATTTCAATGACTCTCTTATTGTCTCCAGCATTAAATAGAAACTCCTCTCTAGGCTGCATTTTCTCTGGCTGTCCCTTATCCCTGGAATGTACTCCCTTCTCTTCTATGCTTCCTAGTTTCCCAACCTTCCTTTAAATCTCAACTAAAATACTGTCTTTTATATAAGAATGTTTTCTTAACCCTTCTTAATTCTGGTGTCTTCCCTCTATTATTTCCTATTTCCATATAGTTTGTTTATATATACTTTGTTGTTTCCTCCATTCAATTGTGAACTATTTGAAAATAGGTACTGTCTTTTGCCTCTTTGCATCCCCAGAATTTAGCACAGTGTCCACCACAAAGTAGGTGCTTACTAAGTGTTTATTGATTGACTGACTAATATTAACTGCATTATCACATTTATTTTATTTTAAAAGAGTTTTCAAGTAGGCTGAATTGCAGCGGGTTAAGAAAATAGTAAGAGGGGCAGCTAGGTGGCGCAGTGGATAGAGCATCAGCCTTGAATTCAGGAGGACGGGAATTCAAATCTGGTCTCAGACACTTAACACTTCCTAGCTGTGTGACCTTGGGCAAGTCACTTAATCCCAGCCTCTGAGGGGAAAATAAAAGAAAATAGTAAGAGAGGGCAGCTAGATGGCACAAACATTTCCTAGCTGTGTGACCCTGGGCAAGTCACAACCCCAATTGCCTCAGAAAATAAGGAGGAGGAGGAGGGAGGAGGAGGAAGTAAAGAAAATAAGAGTGCTGAGTTACATGTGAGCAAAAGTAACAACAATAAATGATGTTATAAATGTAAATTCAGTAAGACTTGACAAAGTTCAAGAAAAAGAAGACATCAAAGATGCCTTCTAAGGTTCTAGGTCTAGGTAATTGGAAAGATAGCGATTCTGACACAGGTGAACTCTGAAATTGTGTCCCCTTTGATCTGTAAAAAGAAGGGAGATTCCGGGTCTCCCAAACTGAGAGAAGGAATATTTTCCAGATAAACCTTTTCCTAAGATAAGCAGCATCATTCAACTAGAGATCTCAGGCAAATCACCCCCCCCCAACTGATCTTTGGGTAGTTAGATCTTCAGGAATTTCGTTCAATTGGAGATCTGGGCCCTGATATTGAGTGCTTGAAACTCCAAGATAAGTATCTAGGCTTAGGGGCATTGGCTCTCTTTTCTTTTCTTTTCTTTTTATTATTATTATTATAACTTTTTATTTACAAGAACATATGCAAAGGTAATTTTTCAGCATTGACCCTTGCAAAAACTTCTGTTCCAACTTTTCCCCTCCTTCCCCCCACCCCCTCCCCAGGATGGCAGGTAGACCAATACATGTTAGACATGTTAAAGTATATGTTAAATACAATATATGTATACATATCCATAGTTATTTTGCTGCACAAGAAAAATCGGACTTAAAAATAAGGTAAAAATAACCTGAGAAGAAAATCAAAAATGCAAGCAGACAAAAACAGAGGGAGTGGAAATACTATATTGTGGTTCATATTTATTTCCCATAGTTCTTTCGCTGGGTGTAGATGGTTCTCTTCTTTATTGAACAAATGAACTGATTTGGTTCTTGATCTCATTGTTGAAGAGAGACATGTCCATTAGAATTGATCATCATATAGTATTGTTGTTGAAGTATTTCATGATCTCCTGGTCCTGCTCATTTCATTTAGCATCAGTTCATGTAAGTCTCTCCAGCTGGCTCTCTTTTCAACTGGAAGCCTTAGCCTCAGACTTCTATAAAGGATAATTCTGAACTCCAATGAAGTAGTATGCTTTGCCCAGGGACCTCTCCTCTTGGCACAGCTGCCTACCAGGACTCCTGCCCGCTGTGAAGAGACCTTCTTCTCAGTGATAACCTTTTGTTATTTTTCTCCCAGGACTTCTTGCCACTCAGAAGTCTGTCTTCCTAGCAAAGCTGATTTCTCAGTGCCAATAAACTTCCCTTTTACCATTCAAACCTTTTAGGTTTGTGAATTCTTTTCACTTTGGACCTGTGCTGAGACCAGAGGGCATTCTCACATCAATTCTCTGCCACTAGAATAGCATTAGTTCTATTAACAAAAATAAAGGAATTGAGATTTTTAAAACACAAGTTCATAAATGTAGAGGGCTGGAACTTTGGAGAATGTACTTGAAACAAGGATACTTACAACAAGGTATTAACTCAATGGAATTGATGAGATGATGGTTCTTTCCTATACATATACTTAGTACTTAGCATGATGATATAATGGTTCTCTAGTTTCCACATACATAGTGTGCTATAATAATGTAATCATACTAAGGTATTTAAGGGCTGAGAAGGACTGGAAATGAGATATTCCATTTTTGACCATCCTTCTGGTGGCTCTCCTACCATCATCACTTCTCCACCTAAAGATCAAGGCCGTCTGAAGGACCTCCAGAAAGCTAGCCTGAATATTACACATAAAAGCATTATAGTCAGAACTGGAAGGGGATAAGCATTTATTAAGCACCTACTCTGTGCTTCACAGCACTCCTCATCAAAGCTACTATTCCCAAAAGATGTATATCCAACTCTGATCTTCATTTGTCAGCCTTGTTTCACACAAGGCTGCTATTTAGATATTGTATCTGTTGTGTTCTCTTGCAGTAAGAATTGATTGTCTTTCAGTTCTACTGTATTGTCCAGGAATGTGCACCCATTCCATATACCAATGGTGAGTGGAATCATCTTCATAAAAATTTTTGTATATTTTTTGATCAAGGTAGGATCCTTACCTACTGAAGTAAACTTGCCAGGTTTGGTTAAAGCAGATGATTTTGAGGGCATCTTTTCTAACCTCTTCCTCATGTCAAGCGGTGAATAGTACAGTCCTTAAAAAGAGCTACATAGGTTTGCAATCAGATCTAATCTGGTCAGAGAATTTATATGCCTCTCAAAAGGAATGAATGGTGGGTTCAAAACAATGCAACTTTCATTTGCAGCAAAATGATGCATCACCATTATCAGTGCATATGCTCCCACCATGACAAATCTGATGAGATTAAAAAAAAAAATTTCTATGAGGACCTGGAGAGCCTCATCATCAATGCACTGAAAGAGGCAGACTTTCAATTGTGAGACATGAGAGATGCAGACCCATGGAGGAAAGAAGATCAGAAAGGTTAGGGCTAAGTACTATTCCCAAGGATATAGTAGATTGAACCTAGATTGCTAAGCATTAAATGCAGTCATTTTCTCTCTATGTCATGCTACCTCACAGTTCAATTTTCAACTTAGAGACAAATAGAAACCTGGAGCACATCCAAGAGGAAATATTTAGCAAGCAGATGTAAATGTAGGAATGGAGCTTAGGGGAGTGGTTTAATTGCTTAGCACAGTGCTTGGCATATAACAAGCAGTTAATAAATACTTGTGGATTGATTAATGAGATACAGATAAATTTGGGAATCATCTTTTCGAATATAGTAATTGACGCCATGAAAATGAATGAGATAAAGGAAAAGAATAAAGAAAGAGTAAAGTTGAATTGTGGAAGGATGCATTGATGCCAGCACAAACTGGTTTTCAAGAGCCAATTTTCACATTTTCAATGTGAAAATATTTACAGCTCTGAAATCAGCAAATACCAGCCATCAGAGATTGATATGTTGTTTTGTTGTTGTCCAGGCTTAGATAAAACATTAATGCAGATTAAATTTAAAGATATGTTGTCTTTTTTTTTTTCAGAGATCCAATTGTTAAATATTTACCAGCATTCTTCTGACTTTAAGGGTATACTGCCCAAAAAAAGTAGTGATAAAGGGAAGAAAAGGAATCTAGCCTGAATAACCTAGAAGGATAATTCAGACAGAAGGAAAAAGAACCAGGAAAGTGCCATGTCATAGACAGACAAAGTAAGAGAGAACAAGGGTGTGGTCAGCCATTTAGAATGCAACATAAAGGTCAAAGATAGTTAACTGACAACTGAGAAAAGACCATTGGCTCCCATAGTTAGTTGGTCTGATGGGGTGTTGCTTCTGGGAAAAATGTAGTAATAACCATAAGGCACCCTGGCCTTCAGAATGATGTAGTTAAAAATGATATATCTCTTCCCCTCTAAGGAAGATATAGAGATAACCCCTAGGACTCCCTGCCTTGGAAGTGCAGCAGTTCCACATACATTGCAGATTGTCAGATAACAGTCTGTTGGTCAGTGATAACAAAGTCTCTGAGACAATAGTGAAGTGCATGCTAGATCTCTCCTCAACTCTGCCTCTAAACCATAAAATTAGCATATCAGTGATTTGAAGCAACTGATTTCTCTAATTTTTTACTATAAATTTATCTTCTTGCTTCTAGCTCTTTGCTAAATTTTTTTGGAACTTAGTCCACTTTAATCAGCATTACAATTATAATAAACTTTGACCCTTGACTTGGAGATGGGTCCAAGCCTGAAAATTCTTTTGACACCTCAGGACTCTGTCCTGGAATCCCAATCTTTTTGGGGTGTCCTTTGAACCCCAACAGGTCAATAATGATCATAGTAAAGAATGATTTGAGTTGAATAGTGGCCAGGGAAGCCAGAATGCAAGAGATTAAGGCGTGAGTGATTAGTGGAGAAGAGACAGATTGTAGAGTATTTTTTCTTGACCTAATGTATTTTAAATAGATTTTTACCCCCAAAGAGATAGAAGAAAGAGGAAAAAAATTGTATTTCATTCAACTCTTCCTGGTGGCAAAGAATTGGAAATTTGGGGCTAGGTGGAGTAATCCCATGTGATATAGATATATATCTATATCTATATATAGATATAGATATATATCTATATATATATAGTGAAATACTATTGTGCTGTACAACACAATGAAGACAATCATTTCAGAGAAATTCTGAAGACTTATATGAACTGATGCAAAATGAATGAAGTGAGCGGAATCAAGAGAAAATTTATTTAAAACAACAATAACATTTTGTAATGAGAGACAACTTTGAAAAACTTAGAAACCCTGATCAACACCATGATCAGCTATAGTTCCTGAACATTCATCTCCAGACAGACAGAGAAATAATGTACTGAGAAAGCAGGTTAAAACATTTTCTTTAGACATGGCTAATGTAAATAATAACTTGTTTTACTTGACTACATATTTGTAATGGATTTTGTTTTTCTTAATTTCTCAGTGGATAGGAAAGTGGGTGATGGAAAAGAGAGAATTCAGAACTAAAAATAAAATTAAAATTGAATTTTAAAAAAGTATATTGGTCATACCAAATTCATATATGATATCTGTTTTGTGGAAAGGTAACAACAATAATAAGATAACTAGCATTAACATCGCATTTTAAGGTTTGTAAAATGCTTTATAAATGTTATCTAATTTTATCCTCACAATAATCTGTCAGTAGATGCTATTCCCATTTTTGCAGACAAGAATACTGAGGTGGAAAAAGATTAAATGATTTCAGAATCACACAGATGATAAGTTTCTGAGGCAGATTTGAACTCAGGTGTTCACAACTCCAGGTCCAGAATTCTATTTATTGTGCCATATATACCTCAAGCCTTAGGTGAGTGTATATATTATGAAAGTTATACAGGGAAAAAGCTCTACCATCAGCTCCCTAGTGTTGAATACTCGCAATTCCCACCATTGTTCTTTCTTTTTTTCATCTTGCAGGTCATAAGCATATATCCACTACAACTACCACTTCTCCATCTAGTTTCATAGCCTTTAAATCACCCTTTAACTCCTCCAAAAAAATTAAATACCACCATCCCAGATGCTTCTTGATGCTTCCAAATGATAAAGAGATGTAATCCCTTATTTTCCCTTTGCCATCATTGATACAATGGAATGATGTGGGGAGGAAATCTTTCTGTGGAAGAAACATTTGTGTCTATCTTTACAATTCAGTTCTACAGCCTCTCCTATTTGTGATACTAATTTTCTCCTGGTGATAGCCTATGACTATAAATCATGAAACACCACAATAGTAAAATAATCAAAGCTCTAAGTCACCCAAAAAAGCAATATTTTGCCTAACATGCAACATATTACCAATATGATTTTCATGTAAAAATTAGCATAAGGAACATTACTCAGTCAATAAATAAATGAATCACTAAGCATTTATTAAGCATCTCCTATGTTCCAGGAATGGAAAATGAAAAGACAATAATAAAATTGTCACAGGAACAACATGTATACATTTAAGTATACAAAATTTAAATTTCTCACTCTTATCCAGATGGGTTTGGGTAATCCTAGAAGACAAAGTCTGTTAACTGTAGACATGTAGGGAGAAGGAAATCTTGATTGGCTAAGATATTTTAAGAGAAGTTAGAGAAAAGAAAGAGTTATGAATTTTAAGTATTTGATAAAAGGTCATAAAGCCAGAGGCATGTAAAAAAGAGCCAGCACCAGAATATGCACTTTGATTTCAAGCCCTTAAATCACTGAGATTGCTGTAAGATCATCATCTTCTCAGTGGAACTGAGACATCATTTTACTTCTGAATAAGAATGTTCCTAAATTCTTAAATGGTTTATCATCTAAACTAATCTTTATTATTATTTATTTATTTTTATGATTTTTTATCATAGTCTATATTATTATTTTATCATATAATATATTATTACATATTATATACAATATATATTATTACATATAGTATTATATTAATAAGTATTTATTGCTTTTTAGATAAAGTGTTTTTTTGTTTTGTTTTGTTTTGCTTCGCTTTCTGTAATTATTTGTTATGGAATAAACATTTTGTGAGAAGAAAGTCAAAATACTGTAAATTTAACATGCTATCTTTCAGATCTGAAAGAGAACTATTTCCCCATTCCCCTAATAGAACCAAGAAACTGCAAGTATGGCCTGTGAGTTGAGCCTACAGTGTATAGAGTCAAGGAGGAAGGATTCAGTTTATGAGGAATATTAAATGCAATGATCTTTGAGGTGATGGGAAGCCACTAGAGCTCATTGAAGAGAATGATGTAGTCAGACCCATGCTTAGCTAAAAACAAAACAAAACCCACCTTGGCAGCTGGTAGGACAATGGGTTGAAGTAGAGTCAGATGAAGCAGTTAAAAGATTATTGCTGTACCGTAGGAAAGGGATAAAGAGATGAGGGCCTGAACTAGGTTTCTGGCTATATGAGTGAGAAGAGGATATATGTATAAAAGTGTTGTGGAGGTAGAAACAAGATTAGGGTTAGTGTTAGAAAATAGACATCAATCAATTCCAATAGACTTGGGATAGAAAATGTCATCTGCATTTAGAGAGAGAACTATGGAGCCTGCCTGAATGTGGATTAAAACATAACATTTTCACCTTTTTTATTTCTTTGCTTTTTCTTTATCATTGTTTTTTCTTTTGGCCTCATTTTTCTTGTACAACATGACAAATACAAGAATATGTTTATTATACATATGATACACGTATAGCAGATATCAGATTGCGTGTTGTCTTGGGAAGAAAAGGAGGAAGGGAGAAACAATTCGAAACAAAATCTTACAAAAATGAATGAAAATTATCTTTACATGTATTTGGAAAAATAAAATACTATTGAGGAAAAATAAATAAACTTTAAAAATGAATGTTGGAAACTATCTTTATATGCAATTGGAAAAAACAACTACTAAGTGAAAAAGAGAATAGCAGTCATTTTAAGATGATTGAATGAGAATGTGAAGTGTCATATGGTTCTCTACCAATTATATTTTCTGAAAGCTGATCCTTCAGTCAACAGTCAATAAGCATTTATTAAGCACCAGAATGTGCCAGAAACTTCTAAGCATTGGGAAGACAAAGAAAAGCAAAAGACAAGTCACTGATCTCAAGAAGATCAACCCTAAACATTTAAAATGGAAGCTCTTTATTTGTTGGGAGGGAGGGTGGGTGTTTATAATTATATGTTTGATTGTTTATTTGCCATTATCTCTCAATTTTTCTTTTACTTTTTTTATTTTGGTAGTTCTGAGGGCAAAGAAACAATTTTTTAAATAATAGCTTTTTTTTTTCAAAATACATGCAAAAATTGTTTTCAAGATTCACCCTTGCAAAACCTTGTTTTCCTAATTTTTCTCCCTCCCTCCTTACTCCCTCCCCTAAACCTCAAGTAATCCAATATAGATTAAATATATACAGTTCTAATCATATATGCCCATTTATCATGCTGTGCAAGAAAAATCATCCAATTGCAGCCTCCATAGTCCTCTCTCTGAATGTCAGTTTCCATCCCAAGTCTATTATAATTGCCTTGAATCACTTCATTGTTGAAAAGAGCCAAGTCCATCATAGCTGATCATATGTGATCATATCATTATGTGATCATAATCTTGTTATTGCTGTCTACATTGTTCTCTTGGTTCTATTCATTTCACTCAGCATCAGTTCATATAAATCAAAGAAATAATTTGATGTACTAATTCCTGGAATTGTTTCCCAAAGATTTTTCCAGGGATTTCCTGTTTATCCTCAATATTATATTTTTAAAAGATCTTTTCCTTTATTTTCTGGAAATTTCCTTTATTCTCCAGACTAGCTTGGTTTCATACCCTAATTGGTGCTAGGTTGAAAATATTGTTATGCAATATGCATATTGCTGGATTTTATTAATGTTCTATGTGTTTATAAGCAAGTTTAGAATATCTGGTGTATGCATCATTGAGTAATATATGTAGATTTGCAAATAAGTTACTGAGAGTGTTGAGTTCATAAGTGTTACTTAAAAGTTTTGTTATACACTTTATAGTAATTGCATAGAACCTTGTTTTCTGTTATTATGAATATTTATAGCTTGTGTTAATATTGCAGTATTGATACATGGTACAATCTCTTTTTAAAAGATAGGATTTGAAACAATTTAATTGTATTGCAGTGTATTTGGTGTGAAAAAAAAAAAAAAAAGCTTAGAGGTCTCCTAATATTTGGTAGAGTAATAGTCAGTTAATAGGTTATTTATTAAGTGAAGGGTGCTAATGAATACTAAGGATACAAAGAAAGGCAAAAACAGCCCTCAAGATAGATAAATACTAATGAATTAGATAACTAGAAAGATTCAGAGATAGCTGATGAAGGGATCTGAAAAGTGAAGCCGCTAGCAACTAGAAGTCCTCTTGCATGCACAAGATGGATTTTGAATTGAGTATAGAAAGAAGCTAGGGAATAAGTATTGGATGTGATGGGATAGAGTATTTTAGGCATGGGAGATAAGCAAATGCAAGTATGGCCAATATAGTTGGATCATATAGTACACGGAAGGGAGTTGACTATATGTAGAAAGGGAAAAAGGATCCAGTTTATGTGGAGTACAAACTGCAATGATCCTCAAAGTGATGGGAAGTCATTGGAGCTCATTGAGAAGAATGATGGAGTCAGATCCCTCCTTTAGAAAATAAAATCAAAAACCTACGTTGGCAGTTGGGAGGAAGATGGATTAAAATGGAGATAGAGAAAAAGCAGGAAGACCAGTTAAAAGATTATTGCAATAGACCAGAGGAGAGGTGATGAGGGCTTGAAGTAGGACTGGTTCTATGAGTGGGAAAAAGGGATAAATATATAAGAAGTATTGTGAAGGTAGAAACACGATTAGAGTAAGTGTTAGAAAATAGCAGTCATTTAAGAATATTGAACAGGAATATGAAGATTGTATAGTTAAATTCACTAGTGTAAACGTAGGAGAGACAACAAAAGAAGTTTTTATGAAGCTACTTGAGACATTTGAACATAGATGCCTCTCTGAAGAGGAATACCTGGAAACTATACATATTATTGTCGGTAGTTAGGTGGTATAAGGAATAGAACACTGGGTCTAGAATGAGGAAGACCTATCTTCATGAGTTCAAATTTGGCCTCAGATACTTCCTAGCTGTGTAACCTTGGGCAAATCACTTAATCCTGTTTGCCTCAGTTTCCTCATCTGTAAAATTATCTGGGGAAGGAAATGACAAACCATTTCAGTATCTCTGCCAACAAAATTCTAAATGGCATCATGAAGACTCAAACATGATTGAAAAATGACTGAACAACAACACAGATTAAACTGGGTTTTTTTTGTTTGTTTGTTTATTTGCAAGGCAATTGGGGTTAAATGACTTTTCCAAGATCATACAGCTAAGAAGTCTTAACTAGTTGAGGTTATATTTGAACTCAGGTTCTCCTGACTCAAGGCTGGTGCTATATCCACTGCACTTTCTAGCTACCCTAGATTAAACTATTAAAGCTTGAAGTTGACTAAGATTTTGAAGACAACTTGTTATTGCTCCATGCAAACACAATTTCCAATCTCCAGATATCTGGGGAGACATTTGTGTTTCTGGATTCTTTCTTTTTAATATGAGCAGTCAGGAATTCCACAATTTGTCCCCTGAAGTGGAAAATTGATTATCCCCAATATATACATTCCTGGTATGGCAGAAGTGGCTCTGGGAAGATTCTGGCAAAGCCAGGAGACAAAGGAGGGGGGACACAGTTAGGAGGACAGTGGGACAGAGCACCTTGGCTTATTTATTTATTTAGATTTTTTGGAGCACATAAGTCACTCTTGATTAGGCAAAGAGTCAGAAAACAAGCAAGAAACAATTGATGTAGACTAAACAGGCAGTCAACCAAAAATCATTTAAATACTAAGTATGTGCTGGGCATTATACTAAACACGAGGGATACATAGAAAATCAAAAAACAAATTCCTCCTGTTCTCAAGAAATTCATAGTCCATTGGGAAAGCAACATGACAACAATTATGTACAAACAAACTATAGACAGGATAACTATGAAATGATCAATAGAGAGAAAGTATTAGAATTAAGAAGTATTGCAGAAAGCCTCCTTTAGAAGGTGAGATTTTAGAAAGGACTTGAAGGAAGTCAGAAGGTAATGTTGAGGTAAAAGATCACTCCAGGTATGAGGGACAGCCAGAGAAAATTCCTGAGGAATCAAGCATAGTGTCCAGTGGGAGGAAGGAATAGCAAAGAAGTTGTTGTCATTAATATGTTGTTTCTGTGTTGGGGAAGGGTGGGGTAAAAGGAAAAGATGTAGGTAGGAAAAGGTATAAAGAAAAAGATACAAGAAAACTGGAAAGGTAGGGAAGTTGGGCTCTAAAGGTCTTTGAATGCCAATTAGAGTACTTTATTTGATACTGGAAGTAACTGGGAGCCACTGAAATTTATTTAGGGATGAGGGAACGAACAATTAAAAAGCAAGAAAATATTTATTTATATAATTTATAAATCATATATATGCATGTATACATGTGTATGTGTACATATGTATATAAAAATATATCATATATATGTATATATCCACACACACATAATATATAATTACATTCTAAGCAAAAATCCTAAATCTATCCTAGCAATTCTACTAAAGATTATATTCAAAAGATGTCTCTCATTGGTGTATTTGAAAAGAATTATAACAAAATGATGGGGAATCTTGATTAAATTTATTTTACTTTCCTTCAATGGAAGAGCTTAGATAGACATTTGCTTCCTATTAAATGTTCTTCCCTTTTAAGATGCACCTTTTGAGTTGAAGATAAAATGAGTATATATCATCAAGAAATTTTCACTCAGATGAATCAGAGCTAAAACTCCAAGATTTTGTCATAAGGAGTTATCAAAGGATAAACATCCCAGAGGCATAGAGGAGAACTTGCTATCAGAATTAAGAATGCTGTTGTAGGAGAGGAAAGAGTATGTAGCAAGAATGAATCTGTCAAGCAACATGCTTTCTTTATAGCTCACCTGTCTCCTCCCTGTAACATAACATTCAACTAATACTGAGCCCACCCCCCCATCTTAAAGTTATCATTGATTTCTTAATTACTAAATTCAATAGTTTTTTCTCAGTCTTCACCTTCTTGACCTTTTTTCTTTGCAGTATTTAACTATGCTCTTTATTGTTATTCAGTCATGTCCAATTCTTTGTGACCCCCATTTGGAGTTTTCTTGGCTAAGATACTGAGTGGTTTGCCATTTCCTTCTCCAGTTCATTTTACAAGTGAGGAAACTGAGGCAAACAGTTACGTGACTTGCCTCGAGTCACACAAGATGTCTCTTTTTTTTGCCTTCTCTTCAACTCATAACTCTTTAACATCCTTCATTCCTTTTTCCTTTAATCTAGTTTCTGATAAAGAAATGGTCCTTCTCCTCCCCAAGGCCAACCTCTCTGTTTTTTGTATTCTTGATCCCATCCTATCTCATATCATCAGAACATTGCCCTTCAATCATACCCTTCCCTTCTAATCTTTAGTCTCCCCTATCTACTGGTATATTTTCTTCTGCCTGCAAACATATGCAGGATTCTCCCATCCTTTAAAAAAAAAAAAATCCTTCACTTGACTTTACTATCCTTATCATTCCTTCCATTTCACAGCAAACTCCTAGAAAAAGCTGTCAACTCTAATTGACCTCACTTTTTCCCCTCTTGATCATATCTCGATTCTTTGCAGCAGTTTGGTTTCTGACTTCATCATTTAACAGAAATTGCTCTCTCCAAAGTTACAATCTCACACTTATTAGCTATGTGACCCTGGGAAAGGCACATAACTCTAATGTCCTAGCTAAAATTCCACCTTCCACAAGAAACCTTTCCTAATACCTATTAATGCTACTCTTTTCCCTCTGATATTATCTCTGATTTATTCTTTTTATCTTTTTTCTTCATAGTTGCTTTCATATTGTCACTGTCATTAGATTGTGAACTCCTTGAAAGCAAGGACTTTGCGGCTAGAGAGAGGTTTCTGTGTATGTATATGTGTGTGTGTGTGTGTGTGTGTGTGTGTGTGTATGTCTGTCTGTCTATCTGTCTTTGTGTCTCTTTGTCTCTTTTTCATTCTCTTTCTTCCCATTATTTGTTGTTGTTTATTCTTTGTTCTCAAAGAGGCAAAGAAATTCAAAGACTTTTTAAATACTTTTTTAAGAAAAAGACTGAACTGACTTGCATGGGAGTGCGGAATTAGAATATTGATTCCAATACACCTTCTAACAGTTAAAAAAGTATAATAATTATTATAATTATATATTATAAATAATAACATTATAAAAATTAAAATTTAAAAAAACAGTTACTAAACAGGGCAGGAAAAAAATATTTATCAGTGTGGATTCAGCTGAGCATATTTTTCTAGTGTTGGAAATACTATTAGTCTGAGTAGTAGATAGAAGCCTGAGGGACAGCCCCCTAACTCCTAACAAACTGGCTTTTCCACTCAGTCTTTCTTTGTGTTCTGAGCCAATCAAGTCTCAAGGATAATTTCAATGCTTTTTTAAGGAAAAACTAGTTGCACGAGGATAGAATCTTAGGGGAAAAAAAAATGTGCTCACCTTGCATGGAAGGAAATATTGCTCATTTCACATAAGCTTTTCTGAAAGAGAAAGTGCATTTCCCAGAAAATCCACATCTTCCTGACTTTCCTCTTTCTGTTGAGGTTACTACCCAATCCTTCTAAGCATACAGGTTAGCAACCACAGAGTCATTCTGATGAGGTTCATCTCCCCTCGATTCTCGGTCAGGGAGCTAAAAATGATGAGGTTCAGTGCAGGGCAGTGGGAGTTGTGGGAACCCCCTTCTGGTCAGTTCAGGTCCTTCATAAATGAATTTACAAAAAATTAAAGTGGCAAAAGAAGTTTATTATTAGAACTGAGAAGTCAGCTTTTGCAGGCTGACTTCCTTAGGGGCAGGTCCCAACAGAGAAGTAAAGATCTAGCAGAGAAATCCCAACAGAAAGGTAAATAGGGTCCTGTTAGGGAAATAGGTGAGAGAGATAAAGAGGGAGTTACACTGAAAAGAGAATGTCTTTTCAGTGACCAGAGGTTCGCAGCTATGCCAAGGAGAGAGACATTCCTTGGAATAATTTCTGCTTTTGGGTCCCCTGCAAGAGATGAGCCCCAAGTTGCCTCTTTTTATAATTGAAACTTTGGCTAGAGGCTGGGGAGCAGTTTGAGTTGAGATCAAACAGATTTTTGGAATTGGGTAGAAATTTTCCATTTGAATGAATGGCCCTAGACTCAATAGAGTTGAATAGAAATCTCCAGGTCTGGCTAAGTGGGAGTGATCCTGGACTCAACTAGTCCCCCCAGATAATAGAATGAAACCACTTTATCTTGATTCCCTGGGGTGGGTCTCTCAGGGGAGAGCTTCTCTGAGAGAGTTTCCCAAGCTTTCCCTACAAAGTCCAAGAGAGAGAGAGTCAGAGAGAGAGAGAGAGAGAGAGAGAGAGAGAGAGAGAGAGAGAGAGAGAGAGAGAGAGAGAGAGAGAGAGAGAAAGAGAGAGAGAGAGAGAAAGAGAGAGAGAGAGAGAGAAAGAGAGAGACAGAGAGAGAGAGAAAGAGAGAGACAGAGAGAGAGAAAGAGAGAGAAAGAGACAGAGACAGAGAGAGAGAGAGACAGAGAGAATCAGAGAGAGACAGAGAGACAGAGAGACAGAGAGAGAGTGTTAGAGTTCCCTTCATCAATTCCTCACTTTTCATAGCCAATTAATTGTTAGGGGGGAAAACTTAATTCTAATATAATACTATATATTTAGGCACCAATCTGGTAGAGAGTTCTATTTAACATTATTTTTATCCATGCTTAGAGAGGGATATCCAAACTGTCATAATACCCCATGTCTTCTGATATGACTTTTTCTCCCAAAAATAATTTCAGACATTTTTAGGAATCTCAAACAAGAATCTAAAAGATATCTTAAATAAAGTTTGAGTTATTTTACTCAGAAATTAAACAGAATGTTTAATTTTGTTTAATAACAGAACTGAGCAACCACGTCTTCAAGAGATAGAGGGAAAAGGTTGCCCTTGAAGTAGGGGTGTGCTGTTATTTAAGTAATCTTTGTTTCCAGTTATTATCCTTTCATTTCCTAAGGAAAGACATTTTTTTCCTTTTGTTCAAATCTACTCAGCCCAATTTTCCAAGGAGCTTTTCTTAAATGTTTGCAACAGGGTATCAAGAAAAATGTACTTTCTTAATATTTCCAGAAAAACTAAAAAGGAGCAACAACTAGATGGTTCAATGTGTTGAAGTTCAAAGGAGACCCCCCAAAAAAGGTTAGGGTTCCAGACTGGTAATCAGGAGTCTCAAAACCCACATCACTCTTCTCCGAAGCTCCCAATGCCTGCCTACAACCACCTTTAAGATCAAATACAAATTTCTTCTTTGATATTTAAACAAAATCCTTTATAGTGTGGCTCAAACATAAAATTTATTAATGTATCAGATACAATATCAGACTTGGAGAACTCACATAGGGTGAGATCTCACAAGGTGGTCAGAAAAAGTGATACAAGGACATTCCCAAAGTCAACAGAATTGATTGTATGGCACAGGATACAGTGGTACGGGACCACTCATCCTGTGCCCTTGTCATACTCTATGAGCAAAGTAGAATTGAATTAGCTCAGAAGAAACTCAAGATACGCAAATTTCACAAGGACTATTTGTGTCTGACCGGTGGCAGAGCATCCCACCCTCACATTGGTCTGATCAGCCACAGTTGGACACACTGTAACTCCACTCTGACATAGTGATGTCATTTTGGTCCTTTTTGAGAGTGAAGGACAACCCAACTCTTTTCACACTCTATTAAGTAGACAAATTGACCTGCATTCCTTGTACACAATGTTACAATTGTCTCCTCAGTGCCTTTATGTTGGCACTCCTCCATTTCTAGAATTAATCAATCAACAAGTACTTATTAGGTGTTAATTGACTTTGGCAAATTGCAGAGTTTCTTTGGTGACATGAAACTTCCCATAGAAATGAAAGCTATTTTTTTAAAAGTATAGATGTCAACATATTCCTAGTATAATTATATGCAAGTAGCAGAATGTAGAATAAGAGGGTCCAAAGAATTAAAAAGCAATATCATGAAGAGGACAATGGAGAAGCATAGAGTGGGTTTGAGTAGTCTACTACATATAACTAAGGAGAAACTCTAGAGTAATAATTAAAATCTAGGACTGAAAGAGATCAACAACGAAATGATAGGAAGAGAGGAAGGGGTGGTCAAATGGTAAGGGAAAGAATGACAGGTGATCAGAAAATGAGGAATTTGATGGATTTTCTATATTAAAGCACTAGGAAGAATCCACAAGATAGGGAGAGATAGGTGGCTTGCAATATTCATTGAAGGGAACTCCCAAATGAGCAACATTATAGATTCATTTAATTAACTTTTGTTGACCTTCTCCCAGCATCTGACACCATGGAATTTCCTTGGTGTCATTTCCCTTGGCATCCTTGACACAGTTAGTTGGTTAGTCATCTAGCGCTTATGAAGTACCTACTACGTGCTAGATGCTGTGCCGAGTATTGGGGATATAAAGAGAAAAAAAAAAATCTTTCTTCTCAAGGAGCTTATAGTTGAATGGAGGAGTATGAATTCCCAAGAGACAGAGAAAGGACACAACATGCAAACAACTATGTACGAACAATATATGTGCAAAATAAATTGGAGATAGTCTAAAAGGAAAGCACTAAGATTAAGGAGAAATGGGAAAGGCGCTTACAAAAAGTGGGACTGTAGTTGAAACTTGAAGGAATCCAGAGATGCCAGGAGGCAGAGATGAGGAAAGAGAATGTTCCAGGGATAGGGGATAGCACAGTAGTCTTCATGGTTTACTCATACATTTCTAATGCTCCTTTCTGTCTCTCAGTGATTCATGCTCTTCCCACTCCTTAAATTTGAATGCTTCTCAAAGTTTTATCTGAGGTCCCATCCCCTCTTATTCTTCTCTCCTCTCTTCTCTTCTCTCTTTTTGTGTCTCTTTTTATGTTGTTCTTTCTGTCTCTATGTCTCTTTTGCTTTTTGAACTATTTCCCATGGTTTCAATTTTTATCTCTCTCCCTGTTAGTCCTCTCTCTCTCCTTTTTTATATATATATATATCCCTTTCTATATCTTTCTGTCTCTATGTCTTTTTTGCTTGTTGAACCATTTCCTATAGAAACACAGAAATATAGAATCTCGAAGTTTGTCTAATCCATATCTAAGTCCTTGGGACATGATGAGAAATTATATTCCAGGTACAGCAGAAAAGACGTTGCAAAGGCACGAAGACATATGAGAGAAACAGAGGGAAGGTCATGTTGACTGAATTAATATAGGATGGAGAATAATATTCAGTGAGGCTGGAGAGAAGGCTGGGGCCAAGTTTTGAAAAGCTTTAAAAGCTAAACAGAGTAGTTTGTATTTTATTCTATAGGAAATATGGAACCACTAGAGTTATTTGTTACTGTTATTTTTTAATGGGGATGGAGATGGGTCGTGATTGAACATATATAATTCATATTAAATTGCTTACTGTCTCAGGGAGGGAGAAAGTGAGGGAGGGAAAGAGAAAATTTGGAACTAAAAAGATATTTTAATAATTAAAATTGTCTTTACATGTAACTGAGGGAAAATAAAATATTACTCAAAAATTAAAAAAAATAAATAAATAGGGGACTGGATTTGAACTCAGGAACATAAGTCTGTATCCAATGTTCTATCTCCACTGTATCACATAACTGTATGGTACGTACATACATACACACATGAAAAGGATTAAGTAATTTCTCCATGTTCAATTATGAGATCTTCCTGATACTAAAGCGAGCAGTAAATCTATTACACTGTATCCTACTACTTTACTACAATTTTTCCTAAGATACTCTCTATAAGCAATCACATTGTGTTTACTTTTTTTTTTTACTTGATTATGAATATTTGTTACAAGAGATTTTTTTTTTCTTTCCTCTTGGTTAATTAAGGAGGGCACTCAGAAGAGACACCTCTCTAGGCTATCCCTCTTCTTTCAGTCAACCAGCAATATTCCTGTGGCTCCTCCTTGACTCCTCACTCTCATCCACCTATCCAATTATCAAATCTTGTGACTTCTCTCTCCATGACATCTCTCATTTAGTCTCCTTCTCTTTATTCACATGTAGGATTTTACCCAAACTCACCTGGATTATTGAAATGGTCTTCTCTTTGGTCATTTTCTCTCCAGGGAAGGGGAAGCTCCCACCTCCTGAAACAGGTCATTTTACTTCTGGTAACCTCTAATCTTTAGTAGGTTTTTCCTGACATCAAATTGAAAAGTGTTTCTTTGCAACTTTTACTCTGAGCTCTTAGGGTTGCCTTCTGGGAACTAAACATAACAAATAAATTCTTTTTTCACCTTTCAAATACTCAAAGACAGTTGTCATATCTCCTACAAATTTTCTCTTCTCTGACCTAAGAACTAAAGCATGAGCTTAGAACTTTTCTGACATAGCCCACACAGGTACTAATAAGTATGATTTTTTTATTATATGAGATGTTCAAATTTTCCTGTCTGAAAACAGCATCACAACATTTATATAGAACTTAACTCATTTGGTCCTCACAACAATCCTCAGAGGTAGGTACTAGTATTGTTCCCATTTTACAGATGAGGAAATTGAAACAGATTGTAACTTGCCCCAGGTCACACATCTAATAGGTATCTGAGACTAGAAACATCTCTGAAACTGTAACTTATGTCAACAGGGAAATGATTTAACATATAACTATCCATTTTACATATAGTTATGCCCATGTAAATCACCAGAAGTGGGCAGCATCCTTCTGGTTTGACAAGTCTCAGAAAAGTCTCTGTCATATCTTGGATACATGCCCTAAGAAGACAAATGTCCTATTGTTGGTATCAGTTTGACCAATATCTGACTCAATGTTCTTTAGAAAGAAATCATTAACTCATTAGACCACTGCTTGCTCACCTGAGAGTTCCAAACTTTAACCTGAATTATTAATTTGTTCTCTACCATTTTGTTGAGTATGCAAATCCATAAAACAATAATTCAAGCTCTTATTTGGAGTATTTGTCACTTTTCAAAACATAAATGCTCATGCTGAAAATTTGACAATCTCTCTCCCAAGTCAGTACAAGTTATCACCAGCACATGACTGCTCTGAGGCATTGTCCTCTTCCATATAGCCTGTATAGTTTTCATTTCATAAATTAAAAAGAAAATTTTAAAAGAAAAATAATATATAATGTATATAATCCCTCTATGGAAAGGAATTTATCACAGATCCTTGAATACTAGATTGGCAGCAATGTCAAAGTAGTTTATCAGTCCCATGTTAGAGTAAGCAATGGTCTAGCATGGGCCTGTCTGTATCACAGCCCATACTGGTGGCCCTTCATGCTATCCATTCTGCCATCTACTTCCAATGTTGTTACATTGGAACTTTAGTGCCAGAACCCACTGAAGCCCCCCTCAGCCAAAGAAAACCACTAACTCTTGTGGTAGAGCCAATTTTTCCTATACTGGGGTATATCAATAACATACTACACTAAGTTTTGGACCCACAGGAATGTTTATTTCAGGATTATTGTTTATTTATCTATGCTTCCTCTCTCCCTCTCCCCACTCCTCAAAAGAAAGGGAGGAAATAAGTATTTATATAGTATATGCTATGTGCTAGGCACTGAATAAAATTAGTATTTTATCTCATCACAACAACCCAGGCAAGTAAATGATCATTTTATCCCCATTTATTATTTATTTACAAACAGAAGTTAAATGACTTCACAAGGGTCACACAGCAAGTGTCTAGTGCCAAATTTGAACTCAGATCCTCCTGACTCCAGGCCTAGAGTTTTATCCATTGTACTAGTGAGCTTCCTCGCAGAAGCATAAAGAATTACGAGATGGCTACCATTCTGAATAAAAAAATAGAAAAGTAATTTTAAAGTCCTGAACATCATCAACTAAAATAACTTAATCGAAAAGCTGTTCTACAAAAATTTTAAAATAAATTGTCCAGTGTTCACTTTGAATTTCAACAAAGTGGCATATTTGTTTAGTTATTCTGAGTTTCCATCATGAATCTTTTTTTCTATTTATTCTCATTGACTTTTCCTCTTCTTTGATCATATTTAGCATTCTTAGCACTGTCTCTCTGTTTCTGCTATTTTTTACTTTGCATTTTTCCATATTCCTCCCCCAAAAATATTACTTTGTATTCTTTCATACTTATCATCTTAATTACATTTAGTATTCAATTACATTAACCTACTACAATTTATTTAATTTATTATTGAAAAATTAAACTGCTTCCATTTTTTGTTATTACAAATAACTACTTAGTCTATTTCCAAAGATAATTAGGAAAAAGGAAAAAGAACTTCTATGTTCTAAGATGTTTATAGCAGCTCTCTTTGTGATAGCAAAGAACTTGAAATTGCAGAGATGCCCATCATTTGGGCAATGGCTAAACACATTGTGACATATGATTGTGATGGAATACTACTCTCTTATTAAAAATGATGAGCTCAGTGATGTTTAAAAAAACACGTATGTTGTTCTTGCATGAAACAATGAAAATGTTATATGAGCAGGGCCAAAAGAACACTGTATACAGTAACAACAATATTGTTTTAAGAACAACTTTGAACAAATAAGTTATTCTGATTTAAATACCCAAATTAACTATAAAGAACATATGAAGAAAGATGCTATCTGTATCCAGAGAAAGAACTGAAAAATGCAAGTATGCCTGTAATAATTTTATATACATATACATGCATATGTATGTATGTAAAGTTATATACATATATATATATGTATATAATTATTCTACACATACTTCTATTTTTCAGTTATATCTTGTTAGGATTACTAAGTGAGAACTCAGGTTTTCTGGACAATTACAAGGTGAGAACTCAGGTTGACTTGATAGAGGGGGCAAGCTCATTGGCTGGGGTGGTTCTTCCCAGAAGCCCTTGCATTATCCCACGCCCATTCTCTGGGAGAATAAAAGAGAGGACTCCCAGAGATAAAAAGAAGACTCTGAATTGCATCAGGCTTGACGGGGCTCTCTGCAGGAAGGGAAGTCACTTCTTTGGACAAGAGTTAACAGCAACTGCCTGGAGACAACGGTTCATTACAGGAAGAAGAATCTGTCGGAGAGATTTGAGTAGAAGACACAGCAGATCTCTTCCCAGAGAGCGATCCAGCAGCTTCTAGAGACAACAGCTCACTACAATATCTCTGGATGCAGATAGTGTCTTTCTTCATATGTCCTTCACAAATGTGTATGTGTGAAGGACATATGTGTGTTTGTGTGAATATACACTTATATCTATTTTTGCCTAATCTCTAGAGAGGGCAGCGAAGGAGAAGAGAGAGAAGGGGAAAAAAAAAAAAAAAAAAAGAAAGAAAATTACATGATAGTTTTTTGTCTGTTTGAAGGATTCTCCATTTAAATAAAAAACATCACCATATTCTTGGAAATTACATGTCTACATCAGTGAAGTTTGAAAAATATTCTTTAAGGTTAGCTCTCTATTCAATTATTTAAAAAAAATAAAAAATAAATTAAAAAAAAACTTTCTTTAATATTATCTGAACTGAAGTTTGTAGGACACATAGGATCATTGTGACCTCACAGAATCCACCAAGAAGAAAAGGAAAGCATGGTATGTGATACTGGGGTAAAGATTAGAGAAGAAAGAGATTACACATAATATAGCTGAAATAGCAACTTACATTTATGAATATATCATCTAAACCTTACAGTAGAATAATAGATCAAATATAATCCTTAATTTACATGTTTGAGACTAAGATTCAGAGGTATAAAATGAGATTTGTTCAGTCACAGGATTATAAAGTAATAGAAATACCCAGATTTTTCTTTATTGCATATGTAAAAAAAAAATGTTTTATGGAGAAAAGTATTCAGTTATTCAACTTGAGATACCAGTAATATATTTCTCTTATTGGGCCAAAGGAAAACTATGTCAATTTTCCTCTTTCATCAGCCAGATGGTGAATATTAGGAGTCTGGAGTGAGGAATGGAAAATAAACTGAGAATTTGGGGATAGAAGGTACAAAGAATGAGGCATGAGGAACCAGAAGGGCAAAAATCTCCTGACACTAACAAATCTGGCAGATACTTCTGGGTTCTGAGATGACTCCAAAGTCATTGTTTCTTTTCTTTTGTAAACCTTGGAGATTAATTTCCTTATTTACATTTCTATTTTTTTTTAAAGGCAATTAAGTGACTTATCCAAGGGCAAATAGCTAATAACTGAATAACTAGTAACTGAGTCTTCAAATTGAGTTTGAACTCATGACTTCCTGATTCCAGGGCTTATGCTCTATCCACTGAGCCACCTAGCTGCCTCCATTTCTACTTTGGACTAGAGTTTTAAAATATTCCTCCTGTTCTTTTTCACTCTAGAACCACTTTTCTGTTCACATAAATCCCATAAGAAATATTTCCATGTAGGCAATGCTAGGTTACTTGGCTATAAGAAAAAATAGAAATGATTCACTTACATTTCAGCAAAAAAGTAAATTCTGGGAATCTTGAGCAATTTCCATAGGAGATAGGTGGAAGCCGGTGGGGGTGGGGGGTGAGGGGGGACTCTGAGGTAAAAATGAAAAAAAGCATTTTCACTGGAGACTAGGATAAACCCAGAATTGATCTGGAAACAACAGCAGGGGAGAAAAAGGAAGAGCAGACTTTGAAATGTGAGTATCTGGTTTGTTTACCCCTCTTCCACCTCAGCAGCATCAGAACTATGGTCTGAAAATTGATTGGATCAAAGTGAAGATGAGACTTAGGTAACAGTTGGTCAAAGGGGGAGAATGAAAAAATTTCCCAATACAAATGGGGCTTCTTATTGTCCCTAGATCAGTTCTTCTGAGGTAACCACAGAGAGCAAAGAACACTCTTAAGCCAGTAAAATAGCCAAGGATTTTTACTTTATCTTATGCTCCAGCTGATGTTTCTCTGAACCAAAAAGTGACCTGGATGGTCAATTTGTTTTGTTTTTAAAAATGCTTAGCACAGAATCCATCACATAGAAGACATAGAATAGATACTTTGGATGTTCTCACAGAAAGCACGAATTAATAATGCACACTGAACCCATGGCAAGGTTTCAGCCTTTTAATGCCACTTAATTATACAACCTATTAGTACAGTTATCCCTTCCACATCACAGGGTTTAGGAATTTAGCACCCAGGCATCCAGAAAATCCATGTAAAAGTTGTTGTCCTTCCCTTCATATCAGAGAAGAAGTCTAAAATACTATGGTGTTAAAAGATAACATGTTAATATTATAGAATACTATCCATATATTTCATGCATTTCTGAGCTTCTAAACTTTTTCTGTTATCTATTGGACTTTGTGCATTGTCTGCAACTTCTACAAAACTCACCCCAAAATTTCTAGTTAATTTCTTATTCCAATTTAAAAGCAATGGGAAAAGTCGTTATATGGAGCACTATGTTATTGTTTTTAAAGGTTTTTTTTGTAGTTCAGTTAATATTTCCTTTATGAATTTGGATCCTATAGTATTTAGAGCATATAAAGTTATTACTGTTATTGGTTAGTAAGCCAAACAACAGTCTATGGTTTCTTTTATTTTAATGTAGATTCCCTATTATCCCTTTTATTTTCTGACTCAGCTTTGTCAGAAAGCATGATTGCAATTTCCACTTTTTTGGATTAACTTTATACATAGTAAATTATTTTCCCATCCCCATAGTTTTATTTTGTATAAATTTTTGTTGTATAAATGTGTTTTAAAAGCAATAGATAATGATTTTGTTTTTTATTTAATATTTATTTTCATATTTTAAATTGTTAGCATTATATGTATATTTTCCTCCATTTGTTTTGAAGGTTGAGGATTTTTTTTCAAGGTATAATTTTTTTTACCTTCTGCTGTAAATACAATATTGTGTTCCTGCAATTAATTTTTGAAGGTATCCTATTCCCAATGGCTCTCTTCCTTTCACAGGTATTTCCCTCTTCCAATTTGTTAACCCTCTCCTTTTGAAGTTTTACTAATTAGTTCCAATTCCTTTTCTGCTTTTATTGTTATTATTTAACTATTCTCTTTTTTCTCTGGCAGTCAAATAGATTCCCCCTTCCTCTTCTGCTCTTCAATTGGTCCTATTCATTATTTTTTTATATGTTGTTTTTCCAGAAAGGGTTTCTCTCACTCTCTGCATTATTCATCTTTTCTTTCTTTCTGATCTAAGCCCTTATTTTCTGATTTAGCCTCTATATCTATGTAGCCTTTCTCTATTCTCTGCATTCCTTATGAAATCATAAATTCTAAGAAATCCAGTTCTGGATTTTTCTTGATAGTTTCTTGTTGGCAGTTTCTTGGCATTGCCTTTCAAAGATTCTCCTTTTCCATTGTGCCTTACTCTAAGAACACGGACAATTTCTACATGAAGCAGATGAAACACTTTGATGTATAGGGAACCTTCCCCCTATAACCACTATTTTTCTGATTTTGCAACCCACCACACCTTCTCCTTAGTTACTTTCTTTTCTCAATTTGATTCAAAATCTCCTCCATGGGCCCATCTCCTCCCTGGAGCCAGTTGTTCCCAAGATATTGAAATCCCTCCGTTCCAAGGAAGAACAAGTGGTCTTTCTAACCAAATCCCCATCTCCGTTCAAAGAAATTATTTCTTCACCCATAGAAATCATCAGCGAAACCACTTCTCATTACTAAAGTAAGACCTTTCTCCTTTCCTTCTTCCTTTTCAATCTTTTTCCTCAACTCCTCTCCCACTCCCCTACAGGTTCCTCCTAGAATAGTCAGTTACCTTCCCTGCGTTGCTAACTCTGGATTTACACACCACACATTCCCCTCTTCCCTTTTCATTCATTCTCCCATTTTTTTGTTTTTCAGTTGTGTGACTCCATTGGGATTTTCTTGGCAAAGATACTGGAACAATTTGCCATTTCCTTCTGCAGCTCCTGAAGTAACTGAGGCAAACAGAAGTAACTCACTTTAAAAAGAAGAAGAAGAAGAAGAAGAAGAAGAAGAAGAAGAAGAAGAAGAAGAAGAAGAAGAAGAAGAAGAAGAA
The DNA here is from genome assembly GCF_048593235.1 of Sminthopsis crassicaudata. Lineage (NCBI taxonomy): Eukaryota > Metazoa > Chordata > Mammalia > Dasyuromorphia > Dasyuridae > Sminthopsis > Sminthopsis crassicaudata. The sequence goes on from NC_133617.1 coordinate 514,891,085, forward strand.
GTAACTCACTTATTCAGGGTCACTACCTACTAAGTATCTGAAGCTAAAATTTGTCACTTCACTGTGCCATCTAGATTTCCATTTTGTAATGTAGTCCCACAAAAAAAAAAAAAAAAAAAAAAAAAAAAAAGCATTGATTCACCTGTAGGGAGGGTATCACCAAGTTGTGTCTATAATGCCTCTTAGCTGTTACTTCTAGCTGTCTTCTATCTTCACTCCTGTCTCTGTGTACATTTAGGAAGAAATCTCTTATTGATCTCTGTTTGGGCTGTCCTTGACTGCTGCACTTATTCATTCCTCCTGAATTATTATTATTTGGAATATTTGAACAGCAAATAATACTTCAGGTCTAATTTTTTTTAATGTACCAAATTTTTTTTTATTATTGAATGTCTATCATTTTAAACTCATGGTTGAGCTCAGATTTGTAGGTTAAGACACCATGAACTGTATCCTTAGCTCTCTTGCTTTTGGGGATTCATTATTCCATTCCCTCTTGCAATTTCTAACGGGTGCAAAATAGTTTTGTATCATTTAGGTTTCTTTTCTTTTATATTTGAAGAACTTTCATCTTTTGGCTTTGAATTGAATTACTAATTATTACTAATTACTAATAGAATTACTAAATTCTACTAATAGAATTACTAAATCTAACCATTCTATATCTTGGAGTTTGGAACCTTTAAGGTTTTGTTGTTTTGTTTATTTGTTTGTTTTTCTGAAAGTTTCTTCTTTTTCAATTTTTTCAATTGGCATTTCATTCTCTATGTACAGAAATTTTGACAGCTCCTTATATTAGTTCCTTCATCATACTGTTAATTTTTCTTTTCTCCTTCATGTTCTTCTTTGAAATCTGTGATCCTTAGATTGTCTCTATGTAACCTTTCTTCAAGGTTAGTATGTTTTGCTTACATGGTAGAAATATTTTCTTTTAATGTTATTGTTTTATCTTTTCTTCTGTATTGTCCTTCACTTCAGTGTTTTTGCATTCCTAGATAATGTTCTCTTTTTTGTTACTTTTGTGAAATTTGCCATTGTAGATTGCAATTTCTCTAGTCTCATTATTTTTGCTACACAGGTCATAAATTCTGCTCTCATAATTCTCATTTCTTTTTTGTTTTTTTGTTTTGTTTTGTTTTTGGTTTTTTTGCTGAGGCTGTTGGGATTAAGTGATTTACTCAGGGTCACAGCTAGAAAGTGTTAATTGTCTGAGATCAGGTTTGAACTCAGATCCTCCTGACTTCAGGGCCACTGCACCACCTAACTGTCCCCTCATTTCTCTTTTAAACCACTCAAGAATAGCATATCATGTTTCCTTATTCTCAAATTCCACAGGGCTTTCGGCCTTCTCAAATGTAATTATTTTTCCTTTATTTTGCAGTTTTTATTCATAGATGTTTCAACCACTTTCCTGGGTTTGAAAGCCATATTTCTTTCTACTGTTGTTGTCTTTTTGTTTTTTTATCTGCTTATATTCAAAGTCTTTGAGTTTTTATCTTCCTGCTAGCTTCAGTCTTCTCCAATAAACTGGGAAAGCATTTTTACAGATTCTATTTCAAGCCTAAAGGTCTCATTTCCAAAATATATAGAGAATTGACTCTAATTTATAAGAAATCAAGCCATTCTCCAATTGATAAATGGTCAAAGGATATGAACAAACAATTTTCAGATGAAGAAATTGAAACTATTTCTACTCATATGAAAAGGTGCTCCAAATCATTATTAATCAGAGAAATACAAATTAAAACAATTCTGAGATACCACTACACACTTCTCAGACTGGCTAAGATGACAGGAAAAGATGATGAATGTTGTAGGGGATGTGGGAAAACTGGGACACTGATGCACTGTTGGTGGAGTTGTGAACGGATCCAGTCATTCTGGAGAGCAATTTGGAATTATACGCAAAAAGTTATCAAACTTTTGATCCAAAAGTGTTACTACTAGGCTTATACCCCAAGGAAATATTAAAGAAGGGAAAGGGACCTGTATGTGCCAAAATGTTTGTGGCAGCTCTTTTTTGTAGTGGCCAGAAACTGGAAATTGAATGAATGCCCATCAATTGGAGAATGATTGGGTAAATTATGGTATATGAAAGTTATGAAATATTATTGTTCTATAAGAAATGACCAGCAGTATGAATACAAAGAGGCCTGGAGAGACTGATGCTGAGTGAAATGAGCAGGACCAGGAGATACACAACAACAACAATACTATATGAGGATCAACTCTGATGGAAGTAGCTCTCTTTGGCAATGAGAGGATCCAAATCAGTTCCAATTGATCAGTGATGAACAGAATCAGCTACACCCAGCAAAAGAAAACTGGGAAATTAGTGTGGACCACAATATAACATTTCCAGGTTATTTTTATTTTCTTTCTCAATCGGATTTCTCTTATGCAACAAGATAACTGTATATTTATATATACATATGTATATATATGTATATATATACATATATTGTATTTAATTTATACTTTAACATGTTTAACATGTATGGGACTATCTGCCATCTAGAAGAGGGAGTGGAGGGAAGGAGGGGAAAAGTTGGAATAGAAGTGTTTGCAAGGGTCAACGTTGAAAAATTACCTATGCATGTTTAGTCAATAAAAAACTATAATTTTTTAAAAATAAACATTTGAGAAAGGGGGGGAATGTTGTCTTCTCCCCCATTCCCCACCCCCATTCCTTCTGTCCTTATTTTGACTCTCTTATTTTTATCTGATGATAGGTTCCTTGAGGGACAAATCTCAAAATGTCTCAGCTTCTTCCTACACTAGGCAATTCAGCCTAAGTTTGTCCCCCAAATGACTTTTCAGTGAACCTAGATACTGAATGCTTTCCTTCAGGGTTAATGGAATGGAACTGCAGGATGGAGGTAGACACCCATATCCCTCTCCTTTCCACCACACACACACATACTGTGCCCTGTCCAAATGTACTGCCCTGCTCCCTCTGTTCCTCAGTTCTCTGGCCAGGCACTGGCAATTCAGAGGACTGCCATGCTGATGCTATGGGGTTGATTTTTATCATATGTGTCTCTGAGACTCTAGGAGAAGATAGCATCAGGTAGGAGAAGGGATGTGGTGCTGAGTTCTATTTCAAGCTCAGATATCTTTTCTCTGTGTTTCTGGTTTTTCTGAAGCACTAGCTATGTGACCCCAGTAACCTTTATACAGAACACTACAAAGATTCATTGGCTATCTGTCCAGGCCAGCACAGGCTTCTCTAGCCTAGAACCCAGATCTCCATGGTCCTGGAAAGAGAGAGAAATGAGTGGATGGCTGGGTTTTGTTAGGGATCCCTGTGGAGCAGAAGCACAAGTGGGGAAGGAATGATGAGAAAGTTTGGGGTAGACATCAGTTCAAGAATTTCTTTGTTGTTTTTTTTTTTAATATTCTTTTGGATTCTGGATATCCTAAAGTATGGAGAAAACTGAAGTTTCTTTAGCATTAGCACATAATTTCTGTTCTGGAGAAGTTTGAGAAGTCTAAGGAATCAAAGAAAATATCAAGCATTCCTCTTATTTATCAATGGAATTCTCTAGTACATGGTTCTCAAAGACTCAGAGCCCATTTATATCTCTCTCTAGTGAATAAATGCCCACAGAAAAAATATTTTTTTTAATCCCTTTGATTCTCTATATGATTCTTCTGGTGTTCAGTCATATAAGCATGACAGTAGCTCCATGGCTTGAGGCAGTGAAAGGCATTAGGCCATCCATTCACTCAAGGGATCCACATCCTTCATATTGCTTTTCCCCCAATTCAACTATGATGAGATCAGTCCAATCCAATCCATTAAACTAGTCAAATGTTCTAGGGCATGCCTGACTCAGGCCAATCTGGTGGCTCAGGAAATGAATCACTCAGACTAAGTAACATTTAACAAAAGGTTTACTTAACAATAGTATGTAAAGAATATTCATCAAGGACAGAACATTGATTTGGGTATGATTTCTTAGCTTCTGATTTTTCCAAGGTGTCATGCAAGTGAGATCTTATGTCAAGCTTGATAAGCAAATTGATTCCATCTTTGTCTTCCCCTTCACTGGACTTGTATACTTAAATGATCAGGGGAGAGAGAGAACAAGTCCTTATTAAGCACTTACTATGAGCCAAGCATTAACAAATATTATCTCGTTTGATCCTCACAACAACCCAGGGAGGTAGATGTTATTATAAGCCCCCTTTTTACATTTGAGAAAACTTAAGCAGATAAAGATTAAGTGATTTGCCCACAGTCACACAACTCAGTAAGCATCTGAGGGAGGATTTAAACTCAGATTTTCCTGGTACTAAATCCAAGATTTTATCCACTATGCCACCTAGCTACTTATAGAACAAGATTCTGTATCCTCACCCTTTAGGCATCAAGGATATTTCGCTATATTTTAAGGACAAACTAGCCTGTCTGGTTGGAGTGCTTGTGGATGTTATTCCTGTAACATATATAGGGTAGCAGTAGTCAGATCACTATCTTGAGCACAGAAGTTTGCTTGTTTGTTTATTTTGATCCTGATGTGTGATTTCTTGAGTATAGGGAGCTTCTTCCCATGCAAAGTTCCTCTGCTGATTTACCTTTTGAAGTTGAGTAAAGAAATCCCCTATGAGCATTCTTAAGCATTTACACAACATGCCAAACTGTGATAAGCACTGGGAATACACAGGCAAAAATGAGTCTACTCTCAAGGAGCTCATAGTCTAATGGGAGACAGAGAATGCCAAGAAACCTTGTGTTGCTGAGTCAGTCATGTCCAATTCATTGTGACCCCACAATTTGAGGGGGGGATTTGGCAAAGATACTGGAATTATTTACCATTTCCTTCTCCAGTTCATGTTTTAGATGAGGAAACTGAAGTAAGCAGGGTTAAATGACTTATTACAGGGTCACACAGTTTGTAAGTATCTCATGTTAGATTGAAGTCATGACTAGACCCATTGCTCTATCCACTTCACCATCTACCTGCCCAACAACATACAGTCAGGATCAATTATAGATATAAGCAGAAGAAAGGTACCAAAATTAAGGGGGATTCATAAAGACTTCTTAAAGAAATTGGCTTTTAGTTGAAACTTGTAGTCTCAGAAATCAGGAGATTGGGAAAAGGGGAATGAGAGTTCTAAGAGTGGGGACAACCAGTAAAAATGCAAAAGAGGTGGAATGTGACGCTTGAGAAACAAGGGTTCCGTGACACAAGATCAAGCATACGGAGGGAGTCTGGTATAAAAGGCCTGACACAAGATTAAGCATACGGAGGGAGTCTAGTATAAAAGGCCTGGAAAGGGAAGAAGAGGCCAAGTTATGAAGGATTTTCAAAGCCAAACAGAAGATTTTATTTTTCGATCCTTGGAGTAATAGGGAACCACAGGAGTTGATTGAATAGTGGGGTGATAGTGATATGGTCAGACCCACATTTTAAGAAAATCAATATGAGTGAAGGATAAATTGGAGTGGAGAGTGCCAAAAAGCCATTGAAAAAGTCTAAATGAGAGATGGTAAAAGCCTGTATCAGGGTAGTAGCAGTGTCAGAAAAGACAATTTAATAGATAAGGAAACGTATCTTCTTCCCCAAAGGGCACAAGAGTTTTGCTTTCAAAGTGATACTATTCCACATATGAGCTGAGTCATCAGAGTTTCTCAATTTATTGTTTTTTCAATTGGATTCTACTTCATCTAACATTCAAGGTCCTCCACAATCTAAAGGGCACACCAATTTTATCTCTGGGGTGGGGTAAAGATGAAATGATTGAGGAAACACTGAGGTTTCAGCTTCAACATACAAATGTATTAACCAATGCATGCCAGTTGCTTAACAAATCAGTTCCAGTAATTGCACATATTTAACCTATAGTGGATTGCTTACTGTCTTGGAGAGGGGAGAAGGGGAGAGAAGGGAAGAAAATTTTGAAACACAAGATTCTGCAAAGATGAATGAAAACTATCTTTGCATGTATTTGTAAAAATAAAATAATTTTTTTATAAATCAGTTCCCAATCTTTCAGCTTTGACAATGGACCCCTGAATACAGAGGAGACAGACTTTTATGAATTAAAAATGATTTATCCAATAAGACCAAATAATTAAAATAAAATTAACCAGGATACAAAATTAGGTATGTGATTTCTAATTGGAGAAAAGATTAGGGACTTTACAAATTAAGAGGGGGAGATCAAACAGATGCAATTCTCTGAAATCAGAACAATAGTTGTCCCACTCCTCCCAAGTGTCTATCTATATTCAATCAAAGGAACATGAAAACAATAACTTAGTGACTGGTACAGGGCCAGTATTCAGATAAAACATATGGGGGCTTAAGACGTATAATTCTGAGAAAACTTTTTTTCTGTCAGTCTTTGGATCTGCTTTTTCTGGTCAGCAAAACCTTAGATCTTTAGTTAAGGATCTCTAAGCAGTAAGTAGAAGTGGTCCAGCTTTCCAACCACACACACTGAGACTCAAATAATGCTTCTCACAACTGAATAAAGTTTTCTCACAAAACAGAAACTGACCTAGTCCCATAATTGAACAGAAAGGGAACTGAGCTAGCTCTACAATTGGAATTAGTGTGGTTCACTCAATTGCCATTGCCACTTGTTCTTCTAATCCCCTCAATTTCCTCATTTCACACTACTACTCATACATTCTAAATTCCAGGGAACTTAGTACAATCTCTGTCAATTAAACAGTTAGCTTTTATTAAGCACTTACTATATGCCAAGTACTATACTATTCATGGGGAATGCAAAGAAAATAAAAATTAAAAAATTAGTATATGCTGAAAAGGAACAGGCAGTCTAGTAGAGAGTGGGGCGGTTGTAGAAGCATACCAACAACTATATACAAATTAGATATTGTTATTCAGTCTTGTCCAATTGCCAAAGACAGTAGAGTGCTTTGCCATTTCTTTCTCCAGCTCATTTGACAGTTGAGGAAACTGAGGCAGATGAAAATTAAGTAACTTGCCTAGGATCACACTGCTAGTAAATATCTGAGTTCAGATTTGAATCCTGGGAGACAAATCTTCCTGACTCCTGACACTCTATCCACTGTAACACCTACCTGCCCCACAAATGAAATATAATTAAGATAAATTGGAGATAATCACATAGTGAAGGAACTATATTTAAAGAAGACAGATTTAGGTTTCTTTCAGAAGGTGGACCTTAAATGAAATTTGAAAGAAGTCAAGAATCAGAGATGAGGAAGAAGAAGATTTCAAGCATGGAAGACAGACAATAAAAATTCGATGGGTAGGGAAATGGAGTGTTGAGCTCAAGAAACACCAAGGAGGCTACCATCACTGGTTCACAGGGTATGTGGAGAGAGTTAGGTATAAGAAATCTGGAAAAGGAGGAAGGGCCAGATTATTAAAACTTTTATAAGACAGGATTTTAAATTTGATCTCTGTGTAGTGGGGAGTCAGTAGAGTTTATCAAATAGTGTGATAATATGGTCAGACCGACATTTTAAGAAAATCAGTCTGGCAGCTTGAATTGAGGATTGAAATGGGGAAAAACAAGGTAAAGAGACCAACCATTAACCTATTTCGATAGTTTAAGGTTAAAGTGATGGGTACCTAAAGCAACATGGTGGCAGTGTCAGAAGAGAGAAGGGGCATTTATAAGAAATGTTGTGAAGGCAGAATTGACAGGACTTGATGACTGACTATAAGAGATGAGAGAGAGAAGTTGAAGGTGACACGTGGGTTTTAAGCATGGGTGAATGGGAGAATGGTAGCCTTGATAGTAGTTAGGAATTTAAGAAGAGGGGAAGGTTTAGAGAGAAAGGAAATGGGTTCAGTTTGGGACACATTAGATTTAACACGTCTATGGGATCCAGTTTAAATGTCTACAAGGTAGTTGGAGATGAAAGACTGAAAGTTAAGAGAGAAGTTGGAGCTGGACAAATTGACTTGAGAGATCTACATAGAGATGATCATTAAAATCATGGGAGGTGGTAAAATTAGTAAGTAAAATGGCAAAGAGAAAAAGAAGACGAGTTAGGACAAAGTCTCGGGGAATAGTCACATGGCAACAAGGAGAACAAGAGCAAGCGCTGTATCATGAAAAACTAGAAAGTATCAAGAAGAGGGTAACTGACAATGTCAAAGGCTACATACACATAACGGTACCAGGAAGGATAATGACTAAGAAAAGGCCGTTCAATTGGATGGGTTTAGATCACTAGCGACTCTGGAGAGAGCAATTTCAGTTGAACGAGGTCTGGTGCAAGGCTGCAAAGAGTAAGAATTGATTTAGAGGAAAGCAAATAGCGGCAACCACTGATAGATGGCTTTCTCACGCTTAGCCACAAAAGGGTCCAGAAGAGATATTGAAGAATAGCGGGTAGAGATGTTTGGGGATAAAGGAGACTCCGGCACTTTTGTAGTCAGTAGCCAATTGATAAGGGGCAGCTGAAGACGGATCTGGGATCGAATGCTGTCCCAACTATATTGAAACCCTCTACCCCCCCCCATACTGCATTGACTCAGCTCCAGCGCTACCTGGTACAAGGACGCCTGCCTCTGACCCAAACTATACCCAACCTCCCACCTCACCAAGTGGTCAATTAGTCTCTATTTCTCCGGAGCATCTATCTGTATTTTTCCTGCCCACAGCTATCGTCTTCCTTCACAGTTAAGTTCCTTAAGGACTCAGTGTGGATCTTGTAAAGCTACCTCAGCCTTCATGAAGGGCTGCCATTGGCTGTTTGGCCCTGGCCGTGAGCCCCGGTTTCTTCATACAGAAAATTCAGGAGTGGAAGGCCACGTTCAGCTTTGACTCTATGATTTTCTAAATGTTGAAATGAATAAGCGAACATACAAGTGGTTTATCCGGGCCACTGCTGCCAAACCATTATATGATGACGAGGCTATTTTTTTTTTTTACTCCCACCCATTTCCCATCTCTAAGTCCAAGCCAAGCAGAGAGCATTTCGGAGAAGTCCTTCCTGAGTCTCTCCACCTTTCCAGAAGCAAAATAAAATAAACCAGCCTCCCGGGATCGCCAAACCCCTTCCATCCCCTCCCCCAAGCCATTGCGTCTCCACCCCTTAGGCAACAGCAAAATGCGACAGGTTGAGACACGGACGCATCACGCGCCACGGAGACTCTGACCCACCGGTGGCCCCGCCCCTTCATCTCGGCAGAGCCAATAGCTGCGAGGGGAGGTGGGGCCAGGTAGACTCAGCCCGGGACACTAGTATAAAGGACAAGGACCCGGCAATGAGCATTTAGCCTTCGGGACCGACAAGTTTAGTCTGAGGTCCCGACATTCCCGCTCCCTCCGCTGCTGAGACGCTCAGGTGAGGACTTGGCTCACCGTTTGGGGAGAGGGAAAGCGCCAGGGGCTCCGAGGGGGGCGAACTCCTTTGGCATCTCCTGGATGGGAGGGAGAAAGAGGACCGAGCCTAGGCTCGGGAAAATGAGTGGCTGGGAAGAGTTTGTTGTTGCAGTTGCAGCTTGCATATGCGGCTGATTATGTGGGGGGTGGGGGAAGGAGGGGGATTCTGCCTGAACTAGCGGGTGGGGGGCAGGTGACCTTACCTAAGCCTCTACGAAATCGGGACAAATTATAGCATTTTGAGCTCCAGTGGGAGGAATATCTGTAAAAATTCTCTGCAAACCTTAGAAAGCGTTAAAGGAATGTTCGCCTTTATTTTTAATCACTACTATCAGGAGAGGTCGGGAGCTGGGTCCTCAGTTTATGGAGTCTGGGGTGTGTTTTTTGGCCCGCACTTAACGGGGGAGGAGATAGTGAGAAGGAGGGGATGTTGTGGAGGGTCATCTGTTTGGATGGAATTGGAAATGGGGAGTGGCCAACCCTGGGATGAACTGTGACTCCCTTCCCGGATCTAATCTGGGTCTGTTCTTCCTTTCCCGGCTGCAAACTCTGCCCTCGTCCCTCGGGTAGGGGCGGAGGGGCTAGGGAAGTGTAAATATACTTTGTAGTGTTCCGAACGTAGTACTCTGCTCGAGAGGGGAATGAGAACCTCTTGCAAGGCCCCCCCAGTAGAATGTCCTGCTAACCCCCCGGAGCTGGGGGAGGGGGGTGCTGGGAGGGGCGGCTCCTGGCATCCGGCCGAGTCCCCTCCGGCTGGTTGGCTGTGTCGGGGGTCCTAGCTCACATGGGTGCCTGCACGTGACCTCCTTTCCCAACTGGAGAGGTGGGACTTGTTAGGAGAGAGGCGGGCTAGAAGTTATTTTTGTTGCGGGAGATTTAGGTGGCCAGTTGTGACCAGCTTCTGTGTGTGTGTCTTTAGATCCAAGGCTGGGAGTGTCGGAGAGTCTGTAGGTGGCTGTCTCTGTTGTAGAAAAGGCTTTCCTTCTCTCCCGCTCCATCCGCTGCTGGCCGGCATATGGTGACTAGGTTTAGGGAAAGGCTTAAAAGTCTGTAGGGGCTTTAGGAAAAACGTTTATTTAGTACACATAACGTGCTCAGCATCTAGTATTCCCTGCCCTCAGTAAAGCAGGAACAGCTGTGCATGGCTGAAGTTGCACAGAACTGGCTCATAGATCAGTGTTCAAACAAGTTTAATTTCCAAGTGAGGGAAATGGCTTCGATGGCGGGGCCTTGCCCCCAGTTAGGAGAGACCGCTTTCACGTGGCTGGACGAGTCAAACTGTGTAGTGTAACTGTAGTGAGACAACAGCAACAGTGTGGCAAGGTTGTCTAGTGACAGGAAGTCCATTCATAGAAGGGCTTCAAGGCCCAGCCTGTGGTGGTTGCCTGATCTCCGGGACCATCTGCTCCAGAAGTTTATTGCAAAGGATTGTTGTTGTACCAAGGTCAGGGCACAGTTTGTTTGCTGAGCTTCAGCCCTGGAACACAAGCAGGTTCCTGATATCTTGACAGCAGTAATCCACAGACTTACTAGAACACACCTCCGGCAGGAAAAACAGTTGCGAGCGCTCTTGTCCAATACATGAACATTTATTTCTCTAATTTCTCTATGTACTATACTGTGCTAATAAACACAAATAGAAGGTTGGTTTTTTATATATTTTTGTAATATCCGTAAAAATGAAATAATACAGTCCTAGGGGCACTGGAATCACAGAAATATACTGGGGATGAGAGCATTATGGACACTTTAGAATGAAATTGGCTGCTGTGTGAAGATATGATTTGAATACAGAAAGATTTGGGGCAAGGAGATGAATTGGAAGACTATATTGCAAAAAAAAAGTCCATGGAGAAATGATTGAAGCCTGACTTAGGCTGTTGTGGAGACAAATGAGAGAGATGCTTTGGCCACTTACTGACTGTGGAGTGAGGGAAAGTTAAGGTGGTGACTGAGGTCAAGAACTTTGGAAGGACAGTGATGGTATCCTTGACAATAATACCTATCAAACTATTGTATGTTACATTAACACATGGAAAAGGGATGGATATGTTGGAGAAGAAAGATAATGTAATAAAATCTGCTTATCTCCTAGCTCATACCTCATACTGTGGAATCCACAGGAAGAAAGATGAAAATTTTTTACTAGTCATTGCTCCAGCTACAACTCCCTCTCTTCCCCTATTTCTCAATGATTGCTGCTTGGCAGTAGTTTCATAGCTTCCTTTACTTAGGAGGAGGTTGGAAAACTTAGTGGATCAGAAACAAGCCCTCTGGATTGAGAATCAGGGAGTGATGTAAACTCGGCCTCTGAGTAGTTTACAATAATGATAATAAATTTTTTTAAATAGCTAACATATTAAGATTAGCAAAGCATCTTGTTCATTTTATCCTTACCACAATGTTGTGAGGTAGGGGCTATTATTATCCCCATTTTCCAGATAAAGAAACCCACAGCCAGAGAGTCCCCACAGGATTGTAGTTCAGTTCTTCCTAACCTTAGGCCAAGCATTATTCATTGTGCCTAACTGACTCTAACCCATTATGGTCATTCCTTGGCTTCCATTTGGGATTCACTATCCTAAAATTTTAGTTGTTAAAAACAACTAGTTCTTTTGAACTAAATGTCAGCTTTTATTTTTTTGTACATATGGCTAAACTTCCTGAAAAATTCTAGATCAGCATTGTTTTGTATTTGCCCTCATCCCACACAAAGTTCTTAACACATAAATAAATGTATTAATTTTATTTTTCCTCTGGGAAAATTGTGTTTGTTTTTCAAAGAAACAAAGAGCTTGGATTTTTGGTTTGTCTTGGTTATTTTTTAAATCATAATTTGTATCTTTCTTCCTTTTTTCCTCTTCAAGGTTTGAAGCATGAATTTCTACCTGTGTTTAGTTTCCCTATGCTTGGGAATAGTAGCTGCTGTTCCAAAACTTGACCGGACTTTAGATGCTCAGTGGTACCAATGGAAGGCAAAACACAGAAGAACTTATGAAGCGGTAACTACTCCCTCCCATCCCCCCCCCAGCACTAATGAAATGGCCTTTTCCCAGAAGCCAACTATTGCCCAGACAAGAGCTTAGTTTGCCCCAAGACAGCCACTTTTCCCAGGGGGTAGGAATGTCTATAGCATCAGAACTTGGAAACCTTTCTGACATGTCAATATTTGGATGTGATCACCATCCCAACTGTGTGCTAATTTCTTTACTGTCAGTGAATTTAGTCTGAGGATAGTTGAATTTGTAATAATAGAAGCAGAATCTCATTGAACCTTAATTTTTGTATTTGCTTCCAGAATGAAGATGATTGGAGGAGAGCAACATGGGAGAAGAATTTGAGAAGGATTGAAATGCACAATCGGGAGTATAGTACTGGCAAACACAGTTTCCAGATGAAAATGAACAAATTTGGTGATATGGTGGGTGTATTATAACACTCTGATGTCGATACTGAGCAGGCCATTATCTTTTGCTACCAGTATACTTATTTTAGATGACCTTTCTTTTCATTTTAGACCAATGAAGAATTCAGACAAGTGATGAATGGCTTTTCAACAAACAGAGTTCAAAGGAGGGCTAAAGGAAAACTGTTTCATGAACCTCTCTTGGCACAGATCCCTAAATCTGTAGACTGGAGAGACAAAGGCTATGTAACTCCTGTTAAGAATCAGGTATAAAAAGTTGCTTTAAGTTTGATCCATAGAGAAGTCAGAAGCTTGTGAGTGATAAACAGCCTCTTAAATAATGACACCAGATCACATTTGATTTCCCTTTCATATTCAAAATTGTTTAGATTTGTCTTTAAAAGATGATTAATATTTATCTTGTAAACTAACCAGGGTTTCCTTTTGATTTTTCCAGGGTGTATGTGGTTCTTGTTGGGCATTTAGCGCAACTGGTTCCCTTGAAGGCCAGTGGTTCCGTAAAACAGGAAAACTTGTTTCACTTAGTGAACAGAATTTGATTGACTGCTCTACAGAGCAAGGCAACTCAGGCTGTGAGGGTGGCTTGATGGATAATGCCTTTGAATATGTGAAGAAAAATGGAGGAATTGATACAGAAGAATCCTATCCCTACGTTGGAAAGGTAAACATAGTTATTGAATTTCCCCATCATTTTGGTTTAGCTGTATTTAAAAAGAGAATCTCAATTTGGGGGATGGGAGTTGAGGAGGCCTGAAGAGACTTGCAAACTTAAAGACCAGCTTTCCTAATTAAACAAAATATATCACTGAATCTAAAACATTAATAATTAAAATTATTTGCCTTGACTGTATGTACAGTCATTGAGAAGAAATCTTTTTGAATAAGATTCTTAGGAAGTATGTCTACCGTGTTGCTTCCAACACACATGTATTCAGATATCTTAAATTTACAATGACTTCTTCAATATCACAACTACAGTAATCAATGGCAAAATCTGGATTTGAACTCAGATACCCTGAACCTAAGTCCATTCTTGTCTTTGTAACCTATACTTATATGCATTCCTGAAATCTAGCTCCCTCAACTGCTTGCTTTGGAATAATTCAATCCAGTGTTGCATAATAGCTAGCTGCTGCTGACGAGTGGAAAACTAAATTCACATCTAGGTCTAATTGAGTGAGGCTACAACTAGTAAACTCATAATAGCTATTAATTAATTGATAGTTTTACAGCAATGGTAAAAATGGGAGTCACTGAATCCTGCATTAGAATCTATACAGGATACAGGAAGCATATTGACTTAGGAGTGATGTGTAGGAATGTTACCATCCCTTGGTTTACTCTCTGCTGCTTTTCAATATGTACTTTCGAATAGTTCTTTATCTACCCACCTCTAGCTGGTCTTCTTGAGCTGTTTTTCTAATAAATGGAATGGGAGAACATTGCCCATAGACATATTAATTTCATGTTCAATACTGATAAAATTAAACTATGTTTCATTTTAACAGGATGGTACCTGTCAGTATAATGCACAGTGTTCTGGTGCTAATGTCACTGGATATGTGGACATCCCAACTGGGGTGGAACGGGCTCTCGCAAAGGCTGTGGCAACTGTGGGTCCTGTCTCTGTTGCTATTGATGCAGCACATACTTCCTTCCAGTTCTATCACACTGGTAAGCATTTGTTCTTCATTATTTCTGTTATGATACACTTAAAATCATATTATTGCCATTTCTTTGTTAATCGCAAGATAACATTTCACCTTTTTTATCTTAGGTGTCTATTATGAACCACAGTGCAGTAGTGATCAACTAGATCATGGCGTGCTGGTTGTTGGCTATGGTGTTGAGGGAAAATATGGCAACAAATACTGGATTGTCAAGAACAGGTAAACCAATTTCTTGCCTGCTGTGTCATTAACATGCTTGTTGCCAATTTTGGGTTACTGCATTTAAAGAAGGATCCTGTGAAATGAGAACAGGATAATTATGGGTGGAAGGGCCCTATTTTTAGAATCCAAGATAGATGGGGAAAGTTCCCCAGTGGTTCCTCATAGTTTCCATGGTCAGTGATGACTAGATAATGTAAAAGATTTCCTGTTGGCTAGTTTGTTGGACTGTTCTAATGCTATTATTATCAGATTGATCCACAAGATCCTATGAGGGAAATACTTGGAAAACCTTAAAAGTGCTTATTATAGAGTGAGTACTTGTCATAAATAGGGCATCTGGGTGACACAGTGGATTCACTGCTGGCCCTGGTATCAGAAGGACCCGAGTTCAAATTTGACCTAAGACACTTAATAGCTTTGGATCCTAGGCAAATCACTTATCTCCATTTGACTTAGTTTCCTCATCTGTAAAATGATCTGGAGAAGAAAATAGCAAACCACTCCAATATTGTTACCAAGAAAACCTCAAATGGGATCATGAACAGTCTGATACAGCTATTCAACTAAATGATAACAAAATAATCACCAGAAATTTTCATTGCATTCTAAGAGGTCCAATTCATTGTCTAAATTCAGTTATAATAGATGTCAGAATGCTGTAAATCCCTAAAAGAAAAATGTACTTTTAGATGGTGTTCTGAAACTTAATACTTATCTTTCTTTTCAGCTGGGGTGAGGAGTGGGGAGACGACGGATACGTTCTAATGACCAGGGACCGCAACAACCACTGTGGAATAGCAACAGCAGCCAGCTATCCTCAAGTATAAGGTGATCGAAAGAGAATTGCTTCACAGAGATGTGATCTGACATGTATTGAGTATAAGATACTTGAACCACCCAGGATCCAAGTTGTAATTTGATTTTTTTTTTGGTGATATTTTTACATTTGTGAAATGTAAACACTACTTTGTTATAAATAGCTTGTAATATTGCTTAATTCAAAGACTTATAAATTTTCATTTTAAAATTGTATGTATAAAGCTTTACCTTTTTAAATAAACCTCAATTCGTTATATATGAACTTTGAGAGAACTGATTTCCTTTAACATGTTCAACTTTGGAACAGGAGACAAGAGTTAAGTTTCTAGTTTTTTGTCCTAGGTTGGGGAGTTGGTCAGTGGCTTCAGTGTTTCTCAGGTTGAATCTAATTTTGTACCTTGCTTATTACAACATATTGTTTTAAGTGCAAATCAGTAAGTTTGGATGTGGCTTTGGCATTAATTTAGTCTCTTGAAAAGCAAAACATGGAAAATTAGTTATCCAATTTTCAGGAGCCAATAGTAATCAATGTACAGACTTGATCTCTTGACTCCATCTGTTTCTGATGTAAATAAATAGAAGTATACAGGATAAGTTCAAAGAATTTTTTCAAGACAAAACTTAAGGTCTTTATTTTTATGTGGGAATGAATCTTAGATGGCCGCATAATTAATATGTATGTAGTATTTTACAAAGTTGGCAAAGCTCTTTATAGAATGCACTCAGTTAATCAATAAACATTAAGAATCGGCTAAGTGCTAAGGATACAAAAGTAAAACAAGACAGATACTGCCTTCAAAGGGCTTACAATCTTAACTAGGGAAGACAAGACAAAAATAAAATGAAAAGGGTTCCAAGGAAGGTATTCAAGCAGGGTGGAAAAGTCAGAAGCCCCAGAGTATTGCATGTAGATGAGGAATAAAGGAACAGTGTTATCTGATCCTTACCATCCTGTGAGTGGGCAGTAGGTGGAATAGTGTATAGTCAGAAGAACCTGAATTCTAATCCAACCTTAGGTAGTAGCTATGTGACCCTCAGCAAGTCACTTAATCCTGTTTGCCTCAGGTTGCCCATGTAAAAAAATGAATTGGAGAAGAAAATGGAAAACCACTCCAGGTCTTTGCCAAGAAAACCTCAAATGGGTCACAGAATAGGACAAGACTAAAATGACTCAACACCCTATGAGCTAAGTGCTATTATCCCCATTTTACAAAGGGTTGGTTGTGTGTCCTCTATCTTAGTATCAAGTTAGTATGGAGACCCAGAGGGGATAAGTAAATGATAATAAAATTTTTTTTAAATTTTATTATGATCAAAATTATCCATTTTGTATTTCATAATGTTCACAACTCTGAAAAGTAAAATTATCCCTTGTTCTCCTGATTTACTTGTATCACTCTTTATGATGTCTAAAATCATGAACCCATTTCTACCTTATCTTTGTAGGTGTTAAGATATTAGTCAATGCTTTGTTTCTGCCATTAGATAAATGATTATTGTTCTGAACTCTGGTCTTAATTTCAGTCCCAACTCTACCAAACTAAGTCATAGTAGTTTGCATAATCAAGAGTATTCTGCCACAAGAAGGGGAAGAGCAAGCAATGCATCAATTTTAGAGCTCAACTGGACCTTAGGAATGATAATTTCCAATTGGTTCATTTTTACAGATCCTCAGATTTATTAAAGCCACTATACAAAGTGACTTGTCTGAGATGGCAGGGCTTGGTTGAGAAAATCCTACATGTGGAGTCAAAAGTATTGGGCTCTTTTATACAGCCTCTGCTATGCACTAAAGTGATTGGACAAGTGATTAAATCTTTGGGATTAGATAGACCTCGAAAGGCTTTTTTAGTTTTAAACTATGATTTGCAAATAAATGTGTCCTTGGTTCTGTCATGGAATGAGCAGAAGTACAGTGGGAGAACTGGAGTCTCAATGACCTGATTTTCATGTTGGCTCTGGTAGGTATGAGATAGTTAAGTGGAAGACCTGAATTCAAATATGGTCTCATACCCTTAATATCAGTTTACCTGGGCAGCTAAATGTTTAAGTTTTAATCCCTTTGGAGAAGGAAATGGTAAACCAAGGGCATTATTATAGAAATGATAAACCAAGGACAACCCAGACCTTTTGATAATGATGTCATATCCAGTAACTATACTCTTAGGACTCCAGAGATTCACCTGGAAACATTTATACTGGGTATTCTTTTAAAATATTCACACTCACACTCAGTCACAGTCACAGAGAAAATGCAAAATTTTTTACTTTAAAATGGAAAACATTTTATTAAAAAAAATATATGCATATATATAAAATGTTATTTCTATTAAGTTAAATCTTTTGATGTTAGTTAATGATGTGAAATTTGATTTTATTCCCCAAGTCTATTAAGTGATTAAACTTTCTACTCCTGAGAGCTTTCATGATGATTGACTTCCTAGGATTTCTTTAATTTCAATATATTTTGTTTTGACACAATAGACACCCAACAACTTCCCCAACTCTCTCCTGCAGCTAAAAACCACCCCACAGAGTGAATGCAACTCATAAGACATGTCACTTTCCATTATTGCAGTTCTATAAATTTTTTTGTTTTTTGTTTTAGAGAAAAGTTTCATTGTTCATTTTACAGGGGGTCCCAAATGTCTTAGTGCAGTTTTAAGCCATTAGAGCAGTGAATTGCACTAAGATTTTTGGGACACTCTGTATTTTACCCAAGGTGTATTAGCTTTTAATATTAGTTTTTTACTCTGTAATTAATATACATAATTGCCCTTTTGTTTCTGCTTTCTTCTGTCTGCATCAAGTCTTAACTTGATTTGCTGAATTCTTTATACTTTCAATCTTTATGGGACAATAATTCATTATATTTATGTATTGTAATTTGTTCAGCAATAATCATTGGATACATATGAGTTCAGTATTTTTGCCAAAAAAACTCTAACTCAGGTCATAAAGAGTCAGATAGGACTGAAAAATGACTGAACAACAAAAGGATTGTAATAGAGATTGAAGAGCATTTCAGGCATGGGAAAACCCCATATTAAGGCACTGAGGTAGTGATGAAGTGATGTATTTGAGGAACAATTAGTTTAGTATATAATTGGGTCATAGAGTATGTGAAAAGGATATAAGAAAATTGGAATGGTAGGAAAGTGCTAGGTTAAAAAGAGCTTTATTTTTTACTTTATTATTTTTAGCACTTAAAAAAAAAATTTGAGTTTCAAATTATTTCTCTCCTTTCTGCTCCTTTCTCATCCATTGTGAAGGCCAGAAATGTTATCGCTTTTAACATATGCTATTGATGAGGTCCTAGGCAGCTAGGTTGGGAGTTGGCAGAAAATGCCTGAATCACTGAACAAGAGCTGGAAACCTAGTTACTCCCTGTGGCAAGCTGGGAGGAGCACTGATTGGGTCATCTCAGTCTTAAGTAAGCTTTTGTTCTGCTGGACTTTCCATCACATCTCTCTGCTGATAAAGGTCTTTAGAAACTGCACCTGTACTATTTCAGTCAAAAGCCAAATTATGTCAAACCTCTGAGGCTTTATTTCTCTTATAAAGGATCTGCTCATACTTTAAATCCTCATTAACTCATTTTTACTATTACCCTCCTACCTCACGATATCTTTCTCCTTGTTATAGCTAATTTCTTTATGAATTTAGTCCACCTCATAGCATCTTCCCTTTAATGGAATCTTTCTGGTTGATTGTGAGTTCCACTAAGGAACTAGTCTTTCTCATTATTAAAAGCTAAAACTTTCCTTGCTTACTCCTCTTGGAGTTTAGCCAGCTCTTAATAGCATAATAAAATCTTTGTCCCTTGATTTGGAAGTCTATGGCTACAAACTCTTTTAGGATGACTTGTGACACCAGCTTGTAACCCCAATATATTTTGGGGGTGTCACCCTATCTCATCATTTACTGACTAACCCATTATTCTGATAGCCTGGTACAAGAATAATCTGACTACTTCATTACCTCAATACCATAATGCAAATATTTTCCATATTAACCATGTTGCCAGTAAAAAAAAAAAAAGAAAAATTTAAAGTGAAAATAATTTGTTTTATTCTCCTCTTAGACTTTATCAGTTTTCCCTCTGGAGATGGATAGTAAGAAGAATTTTAAATAAGGGACTTTATATTTGATCTTGGAACTAATTAAGGAGTCAGTGGAGTTTATAAAGTGAGATATTTTTGCACTATAGGTCTTTGCTTGTTGTCATTAACTTCTTTGGATTATAAATCCAATAGAGGAATTTCAGAATCAAAAGAATATGAATAATTTAGTAATTTCTTATATAATTCCAAATTGTTTTAATCAATTTTCCATAGAGAAAAAAAGTTCCTGTCTTTCCATATCCTTTTCAGTAATAAATATTTCAGTCATACCATCTATGCTAATTTCATAGGTAGATGTGACTAAGTTTTAATTAATATTTTCTGATTATTAGGCATTTTGAACAATTTTTATAGGGTCATTCATTTAAATATTCTTTTAAAAAAACTTTTATGTAAATAATTTGATTACTTGTATGTTAGAAAATATTTCTTAGCCTTATGGTAAATCTTAAGAGATTTTTCATGATATCAGAAATTAATAACATTCAAAGTTATAATTTTTAATTTGTTATTCTCACCACAAAACATTCTATCTCATTTATTTTATTAAAAATTAGAACTAGATATGCATCAACTAATAATTGCTTCAAATAATAATTACTTCAGATAATCACATTTCATTTTCTTCTTCCCCTTCTAGTTCATATACAAATTGTTAGAACTTGCCTTAAAAAAAAATTGTCCTTTTACATTGTTTTAGTATTTCTTATTGAATCTGTTTTCTTATGTTCTATCTCTGCCAGATCTTTTTCAGAATGTCTAAGGTTTTTATTAAATTATTTTACCCTAAACTTTAGATTTTAATTTGTCTTTCAAAAATTCAATCTAAGTGTTTCAATTTCCCTCCTTTTATCTTCCTTTAATTCTTTTGATTAGCTTCTCAATCACACCCAGGATTCTGTTTCTCACACATGACACTCCACCTCTCATCTTCATTTTATTCACTGACTGTTTGACATGCCTGGAATGCATATGTTCCTTAGTTCCACTTAATAAAGTCCCTTTCCAGGAGACTATTTAAGGTATAGCCCAAGCACTGTCTTCTTAGTGATCCTTTCCTGATTAATTTCTTCAAATGCTATTGCCCTTCCATTCAAATTATATTTAACGTGTGTGTGTGTGCGTGCAAAACATAAACATAAGATATATATGTGTATATGTATACATATTTGGTTATTTTATACGTATAATTCATATATTTTTTTCTGTATCTGTGGTATCCCCCATTTAAATGTTATCTTTTTATGAATAAAGATTAGTTGATTATTTATACTTACATCTCAATGCCTAGAACAGTGACTGACTCAGAGAAAGCACTTAATAAAAATTTGCTAATTAAATAGTTGATTCTCATTTCTCAGGATCTAATTGTTTTTTATTGCACCAGCCTTGGAGTCAGGAAAACCTGAATTCAAATAAAATTGTATTTTGTCTCTAGCCTAGAGATTTTGCCTTGAAACCTAACTCCATCTGTATAGCATTGCTACAATGAATTAAGAACTCTTTTATAGTTATTCTTTTCTTGGATCCAAGGTCAGGAAGATCTGAATTCAAAGAGGCCGCAGACACTAGCTTTGGGGCAGCCATTAATCTATGTCTGCCTTAGTTTCCTGTCTTAGTTTATAAAATTGGGATAACAGTATCTTTATTCCCATGTTGTTGTGAGGATAATATTTGTAAAGCTTTTTGCTAATCTCAAAATGCTATGTAATTATTATGATTATTATTGTTCTGATAGTTTTTCTACTACAAATAACTTACAAAGATTTTCCTCCTTTTGTTGTTACTCTTTTACTTTCTTAAATATATTTCTTGCTATTTTGAGATGAAGATGAGGAGCTGGGCATAGCAATCTTGCCAGAAATCTCTGGGTCTTCTTGATAGGAGAGTTCCTACATAACTGGGTTCTGTTTTGCTCAAAGAGGCATTTTGGGGGCAGCTACATGGCACAATGTGTAGAACATCAGTCCTGGAGTCAGGAGAACTTGAATTCAAATACAATCTCAAAAACTTATAACCTTGTACAGATCACTTAACCCCCACTGCTTGGAAAAAAACAAAAAACAAAACAAGCATCACAGAATCACACTTAACTACATTAAATTTCCAAGTTAGTTTATAGGAACTACTAAGAGTAAAAATACTAAATTGAGCTGAAACAAAGATTTTATGTGCTTATATATTCATATATGTATGTGCATATATATATGTGCATGCACACACACATATATATGTAAATGTATGCACATTATAAGCTTTTCTTCCTCTATATAATCTACTCATCCCTTTTCCCTCATTTCTTGGATGACTAGCAAATGCTAATGTAATTTCATGTAAATTTGGTTATGAAACATAATATCCTTTCAGTTTGATAAGAATCTCTCAATTTAAGATATTTTTATCATCAGTCACTATTTTAATTTTGTGGGTAGTCAATATGATAGGCAGTTAGGTATTACAGTGGAAAAAGCACTGGTCCCAGAGTCAGGTGAGGAAGACCTGAGTTCAAATGCAACCTCAGACACTTAGTAGCTATATGATCCTGGGCAAATCATTTGCCTCAGTTTCCTCATTTGGAAAATGAGGTGGAGAAGAAAATGGCAAACCAGTATCTTTGCCAAGAAAACCCTAAATGGGATTCCAAAGAGTCAGACATGACTGAACAACAACAAATTTTAAACATTTAGATCATCATTGACTATCTTAGTTTGGTGGGTGGGCAGCATGAAACAATGAAAAGAATGGTGTATTTAGTTTCAGTTCAAATTTCTGGCATATGATTTTGGGGGGAATCATTTAGTCTTTCTAGTCTTCAGTTTCCTCATCTGTAAAATGAGAAAGCTATGATCGTATGAATATTATTTCCTTTCAATTGCCCTCTCATTTATATTTGGTAAATGACTCAACAAATAATTAGGAGGGAGATGATTGGAATATATTATCATGTTTGGCATGTTAGTGAGGGAGGGACAAGCCACTGACAG
Source organism: Sminthopsis crassicaudata (assembly GCF_048593235.1). Classification (NCBI taxonomy): domain Eukaryota; kingdom Metazoa; phylum Chordata; class Mammalia; order Dasyuromorphia; family Dasyuridae; genus Sminthopsis; species Sminthopsis crassicaudata. The sequence continues at coordinate 514,913,676 of NC_133617.1, forward strand.
TAATTACTCTTTTTTTTTTTTTTTTTTTTAATAAAGGTACAGTTTTAGTCTTCTGAAGAAATAAGTAACTCATGCCTGATGTTTATTAAAATGTTTTAATTCACATTTTTGCTTTCTTACTCATACAATGCAACAGATATACTGTCATACTATATATAGACCTAATATATCAAAAGCAGAGTGCATGCAGCAGTTAACTGGTCCATAGCCAATTTTAATTTTTTTTAAATGGTGTTTTAAATAAATAAATATTAATTTACATATCTAAAAATAATAGAAAACAAATTAATTACTTCTATGATTTATTAGAACAAAGGAAGAGGTTAAGGGACTAAAGCCAGTGCTTTACTACTCAAAAAATATCTTAACATTATGAAATGTGAGCTTACCACTGCTCCAGAGAACCCCAAACAAAACCAAAGCAAAACAAGAGAAAAAAATTAATATAAATAAAAAATCAAAGGTCAAATAAAAGAGTGAAAAATAACTGCACACAAGTCACCAGTTATCAATCATATATAGATACCAATAATATAGTATTTAGTTTCCTATCAAGCATATTCCTCTTCCCCACTGTCTTAGAAAGAATGATTTCAGTGTCTGAGAAAAAGGAAAGTCAGCTTTTTAACCAAATTTCGAGTGCATCTGATGTGCTTTTAGATTTTACAGTTCTTCTGTACAGTTATGGAAACAGAAGATATGGGGATCATAAGTCCTAAGGGCAAGTACTGTAGCAGACAATTTCTTTAAAATATAAACAAAGCAAAACAAATCATACTCTTGGTATTTGTGTCTGGCAATGACTCTTTTCAGAGTTTTGACTGGAATAAGAAAAAGGGCATTATACTCTCCCTTTCCCCCAAAATTTCTGCTTAATTTTCTTAAACTCCATTATTCCACATTCTTATCTCCTTAGATTTGCCAGAAAGGCAAATCTAAATATTTGTATATCTAAATATATCTAAATATCTATATATAGATATATCTATTATATCTAATTATCTAAATGAAATGCTGAGTCTCTCTTCTCTATCAACAGTATTGGGGGAAGGCAATATTTACTTTATAAATACCATTGTTATCTCCTGTATTTTGTACTAATTTTTTGTACTAACAGTCATTTTTTGACTCTTCATGACCCCACTTGGGGTTTTCTTGGTAAAGATATTGGAGGATATGGTGTTTCCTTTTCCTACTCATTTTCCAGATGAGGAAACATTTAACAGGGTTAAATGACTTGCTCAGGTACACATAGCTAGTGTCTGATTTTCTGAACTCAAGAAGATGAGCCTTCCTAACCTTAGATGTGGGCATTTTATCCCCTGTACCACCTAGATGTCTTGATATTCATCTCCCTCCAACACTTAACTTCAGTTTACAAATACAATCATTTTTCATTGCTAGACACTCAATTTACCCCTTCCCCCAGAGCATGTGATTGGGAAAACCCAAGCTTATATCTTGTGATGTCCTGCTTAATTTCTTGAACCAAATTGCAATGTTTTAACATGTTTCCTGACACTAACCACATAATCTTATCAGTTCTATGCTGTCTTGAAGGGATCATCTGGAGGACGTTTAGTCCTGGGATTCTTAACTTGGGGTCCATGAACTTATGTGTGCATGTATAACATGTATGCACATTATATATGTTATTTTATTTTAGGCATGTTAAAAAATTTTATTAAAAAAGAGGTTCATAGATTTCACTAGATTGCCAAAGAGGTCTGTCTATGACACACAGAAGATTAAAACCCCTGATCTTGTGCAATCCTGCCATTTTATAAAAGTGGACACTGAGATCCATTAAAGTAAAATGACTTTTCCAAAGTCATAGAAAGGTAGATGTAGGATTTGAGCTCAGGTCTTTTGTCTAAAGAGTCAGTGCTTTTTCTATTATACTATATTTCATAGTCTCATGAATTCATGCTTGGCCTGGTCAGTGACCACAAGGATAGAATGGTAAGAATTTGATCACTGAGGAAACCACAAAGCATTTTATGAATCTCTTTTTCTTCCTTTTCTCAATCTCTTCCCTCCTTCCCAAGAAGAATCCTGGTATGAGATAGTCTATTTCAGAAGACTGGACTAAATGCCATAAAATAGATTTAGAGTTTACATTCCCAAAAAATATTTAGTGCCTACTACATACAGATTCCATTTCAATACAATTCAATAGATATTTTTGAGTGTCTGTGAGTTTCTTGTTATATGCAAAACATTATCAATAAATAGTACTATTGGAAAGACTTAATCCCTCCTCTAATGGAGTTCACAATCAAATAGATGAAAATAGAGATATTAGATAGTTAAGACTTTACAATGTGTAAGTAATTGAACCAAATACTGAAGATACAAAGACAAAAATAAAACAGTCCTTGCTCCCGAGGGGGCTTGTAATCTGCTGAGAGATGCAACATGTGCACAGATTAAATAAATTAATTAGCTGTAATTACAAGAAGAAGATGACTGGAGGGATCAAGAAAGGCCTTGTAAAGGAGGTAGCATTTGAATGAAAGAAGAATTTCTAAAAAGAGAGGCAAAGAGGGAATTCGCTACCAACATGACAATTAAAGTAGGAATTGCCACCATCTTAGTACAAACAAAGAGGGAATTTGCTGCCATCTTGTTACAGGCCCTACTGGTCAGTAACTTTCCTTTGAATTATGGCATATACTACCTTGTAAGGGAAAGAAAAAATTATTGTTCCTTTCAAATAAATTCTCTTCCTTACTAAATACACAGCTCTGAATTCCTAATCAGGTTATAATACCTCAATAATTTATATTTCCTTCTCTTCCAGGTTCATCCTTCCTTTCAATTGCTCTGTTCATGTTCAAGCAAATAGAATTAGAACAGATTCAAGAGCTACCTTGTTTTAGTAGTTTTAAACACAATAAGAAAACTCAGTTTTGGGGTAATTCATTCATTTTAGTCATGTCCAACTCTTTGTGACTCTGGAGTTTTCTTGATGAGATATTGGAGAGGTTTCAATTGAGGCAAACAGTGACTTGCCCAGGATCATACAATTAATAAGGGTCTGAAGCCAGATTTGAATTCTGGTGCCTGACTCCAGGTATTACATAACCTAACTGCCCTACTACTCAATCTTATGCTGAAAAAGTTCAATATAAGAATTCCAAATAGAAATTTTTCTGTCCTGATCCCCAAATCTTTTATCACTGGCATCTCTTCTATCTTTAAGGTCAAATACCCTCTTCTCCCTGGAAATCCATCACTTTTCCCAAACCAACATGACCAGAGGATATACCTGAACAAAAGTTCCCCACTTGGCCTTCCTAATAGACAGTGTTCAATGCAGTAATTCTCATTGATCATGGAAGGGAGGGTATACTGCAATATTTCAATATTGTGATATTAACATTTCAATAATAATATTTCAATATTAACAATAAGTTGTATTATTATATAGTATTGTATTATATAATATTTTATTCTTATATTATCAAATGGCACTTTATAAAATAAAATTATGTAAATTGAATGCAACCCTACCTCAAACCCCATTGATATGTATGGCAACTCCTTATTGGTGGAAATGAATGTCCTGCCCTCCACGGCAGTACAGAATTAGTGAGACAGGATAATTCTTTAGTTTCTTTGGATTTTCTTCACACTTGGAGTTGCTTGAGGTTCCACAATTACTTTGGGCTCTTCTGGCTTCCACTGTGCAGCGGGAAGTTACATCAGGTCAACCGCACTTCAAGCTGCTGAAGGAAAAAAGAAGACAAGATAGTAGTCAACAGTTTCTATCATGTCTCTTTGCTCACCTTGCTTCACTTCCTTTTCTGTGAATCCAAAATTCCCTCTCTTGGGTGAACTGAGTTACCTCACTCCCTGTGAGAATTCCTTTATGCTGAATTATCTGACATATAATCTTATATCTATACTTTCTCTGATTTTTGTTTTGCTACCAATTTGGACAAATTAGTTTCTATGGCTAAGTGTTATATATATATATATTCATTGTGGAACTGATATCTGATAGGGAGTCAAGCCTCAGATAAAAAGCTTGGGTCTTGCATGTGCAAAAAGATTTGTAGCAGCTTTTTTTGTGGGGACAGGACATTAAGTGGAAGCCCATCAATTGGTGAATGGCTAAATAAGTTGTGGTATTTGACTCTAATGGAATATTATTGCTCTATAAGAAATAATGAGCAACCTGATTTCAGAAAACCTGGGAAGACTTATGCAGAAAAGTGAACAGAACCAGGAGAACATTATACATAGTAACAGCAAGATTGTGTGATGATCAACTATGATAGACTTAGATCTTCTCAGCAATACGATGATCCAAGACAATTCCAAAAAGCTCGTGATGGAAAATGCTGTCCCCATCCAGAGAAAGAACACTGGAGACTGAAGCCAGATTGAAGCATAGTATTTTCGCTTTTTTTTTCTTTTTTGTACTTCTTATCTTTTTCCTAATTATTCTTTCACAATGTGACTAACATGGAAATATGTTTAAAATGGTAAACCTCTTATCAAGTTGCTTCCTGTTTTGAAGAGTGGGAAGGGAAGGAAGGAAGGAAGGAAAGAAGAAAAAAAGGAATTCAAATGAATGTTGAAAACTATCTTTACATGCAATTGGGAAAAATAAAATATTATTAAGTGGAAAAAGTTGGGGTTCTCAATAGTGAAATATTTGATTGATTCTCAAAACCCATCCCTTGGACTATTAATACTTAAGGGAGCAAATAGATATAATTCTAGCTTGGTATCCTCTTTTTCTGAGGAAAGTGACAATTTCTGGTTCCAACCTCCTGGCAGGAATTGATATCTCTCTTCAAGAAGGTGGGAGGGGAAAAGGATAGAGATGTCTATTGGAGTCACACAAAGACTACATGCTATATGTGAAGAAACATTGTCACATGTCTAAAATATAGTTTCTTAAGCTTTTCAAAGTACTGACACAGATCTGAACCTTATAATAACCCTGGAAGATAAGTGCTCTTATTATCTTTTGCTAATGATGCTCAGAATGGTTATGATTTCCCAAGTCACTTGACAACAAACACAGTTAACAAATGTCAGAGGCAGGATTTTGACCCAGGTTTTTTCTGACTAAGATCACACGATTCACTATAAGCAAACAATTGTAATAAACAACATTACCATTCAGAACCTAAATTGCCAAATAGTCATGTTTCTAATTCCTACAGTCAAAATTTTAATTACTTTCCTCTCCCTCCCTTAATGAATTTAATGATTCACTTTGAAAATATGGGGCAAGTCACATAACTACTCTTCGAAACAGGAATGCATGACTATATCCCAGAGATGTAATTAAATATGGCCAAGGGTTTATAGATCATTGAATTAAAAGTATATGAGTATGGAATTTTAGTTTTTTTGGTCAAAGAATGATAAACTTTTATCAAGAACCTATGCTTGGTCTTGGTGAGACAAAGGCATAAATGAGAAGCAATCTCTGCCTTCAATGAGCTTACATTTTCTAACAGTGATTTTGTTTTGTTTTCTGAGGCGAAGTCTCCATTAGCTAAACAATATTGATCTTAATCCACAGACTGCGGAAATGAATTAATCCTATAGCAATAATTCTCTCAAATTTTTTTGAGTTTATTTTGACATAAGTGTAGTTCTTAAGGAAATCTTTTAAAGTGTTCAGCTTAATTGATTTCTAGTTATTGCTTAGCAAAAGATATTTTTCCCCATAGGCAGGCAGCATAAAAATGAACCTATCTTATCCAGGCTGTTACAGGGTGTGCTCTACAAACAATATTTCCTCTAGATAGGTAGCACAATGGATAATGCAGGAGATGTAAGGGTCAGAAGATTTGAATTCAAGAGACCAAGTCTGTGAGCCTGAACAAGTAATATATCCTCAACCTCAGGTTCTTCCTCTGGAAAAAGGTCTGATGATACCTACTTCAGAGTGTTGTGAAGATTTAGAGTTTTGCAAACCTTAAAGGATTAAGCTCTTTCTAGCCCCTCAATTTCTTTTTTTTATTCAAATGTTTTATTTTCAAAACATGCATGGCTAATTTTTCACCAATGACCCTTGCAAAACCTTATGTCCAATTTTCTCCCTCTTCCTTCCATCCCCTCCCTTAAATGGCAAGTAGTCCAATATATATTAAATCCAAGATATGCATACATATGCATACAATTGTCTTGTTGCACAAGAAAAACCAAATCAAAAAGGAAAAAAATGAGAAAGAAAATAAAATGCAAGCAAAATGCAGCAACAGAGAGAGTGAGAATGCTATATTGTGGTCCACACTCAGTTCCCACAGTCCTCTCTCTGGGTGCAGATGGCTCTCTACGTCACAAGACTATTGGAACTAGTCTGAATCATCTCATTGTTGGAAAGAACCACGTCCCTCAGAATTGATGGTCATACAGTCTTGTTGTTGCTGTGTATAATGTTCTGATTCTATTCACTTCACTTAGCATCAGTTCATGTAAGTCTCTCCAGGCCTTTCTGAAATCATCCTGCTGGTCATTTTTTACAGAACGATAATATTCCATAACATTTATATAATGAAACTTATTCAGCCATTCTCCAATTGATGGGCAGCCACGTAGTTTCCAGTTTCTGGCCACCACAAAGAGGGCTGCCACAAACATTTTGGCACATACAGGTTCCTTTCCCTTCTTTAAGATCTCTTTGGGATATAAGCCCAGTAGTAACACTAATGGGCCAAAGGGGATGCACCGTTTGACAATCCTTTGTAAAAGCCCTCAATTTCAAAGAACAGCTTCTTTTTAGCAACCTTTCTCAGTTCAGGCAAGAATAAAACACCTCCCTCTCTTTGGGGAGGGGATTAGGAGAGGGTCCTAGAGCTCCTAATCAGAGTTTCTTCACAGTCACAGGGCAGTTAAGTAATGCAGAGAGAATGCCAAACCTGAAGTCATGATGACTCATCCTTTTGACTTCAAATCTGTCCTAGGATACTTTAGCTATGTGACCCTGAACAAGCCACTTAACCCTGTTAGCCTCAGTTTCCTAATCTTTATTGAATCTTTGCCAAGAAAACCCTAAATGGGATCATAAAGAGTTGGACATAACTGAAATGACTGAAAAACATTGATAATAGCAGAAAGGGAAAAGAGGTACAATAAAGAAACTCAAATAAAAAGAGAAAGAGGGAATTAAGAAAAAGGAATTGAATAGGAAATTTTTCTGGAACTAAATAAAAATGATGATTTTGTGTGAGTGATAAGTTAACCCCTAGAATTAATTCCAAAAATCTTTTGAACAATGGTATTTTCTATATTGTACATGTATTCTATATTGTAATGTATTATGCACAAATAAAAGAATCTATGCGTATACATGTACACATACATTTGTGTACATGTATATGCACATTTTTTTTGTGAAGGTAAGAATATTCCCATTTTATAATCATAAAAGTGTTTTTCCTATTTCTCCCTGAAAAATCTCTTCCCTCTAGGTTTTTGTGACTCACTCTCATAACAAACCAAAATTGAGTTGATTGTCATTGATTGAAGGCCAATAAATTAAACAGCAATTGGAATATCTTTTTCATACTTTCAAATCAGTCTCTTAAAATATGTGAGATATGCTTTGTTCACTGGAAACATTTCTTCATGATCTGCTCTGACATTCTATTTAGAGCATTTCTTTTCATTGGTTTCGAAGTAGTCCTCAGACTTTTTAAATAGGGGCCAGTTCATTGTCCCTCAGACTGTTGGAGGGCCGGGCTATAGTAAAAACAAAAGCTCACACTCTGTCTCCGCCCCTCAGCCCATTTGGCATAACCAGGCGGGCCCATAAATGTCCTGGGAGGGCCTCATGTGGCCCTCGAGCCATAGGAAAACATGCAAGGTGTATATATATATATATATATATATCCCTGAATTTGAGATCAGAATCCTAACAATTCTTTTCTACCAGTGTGACCTTAAATCAATTAACTTATCTGTATCTCAGTTTTGTTATCTATAAACTAAAGGGTCTGATTTAGAAGCAGATAATCTCTAATCTCCCCTCAAGCTCTAAATCTGCTTATATTACTTTTCATCTTATTATTTATGAGCATTTAAAACTCAATAATGTGCTTAATTTCTGTGGAGACTATGATATTACATTTGTATATAGCCACTGAGTGTGCCTACTCCACATTCGATTGCGTTAATTCCCAGGAATAAAACAGGCATTGATATGGAGCAGAAATCTATAAAATATAATAAATCAGTAAAGAGGATTTATGTCTCCTGTTATATTTCATGACAATCCAAAAAAATATTTTCTGTTAAGATTCTTAGTTTCTGGTGATAGGAAAACTCATTTAAACTATTATAGTAGTAGAGTAGAGTAGAGTAGTAGTAGTAGTAGTGGTAGAGAACTTTTTCCATATAGTTGACATAAATGAACATAAATTTGTTCTGGATAAAGGAAATAATAATAGATCAATGTAAAGAAAAATGTGTCCCCATTGTTTTCCTTTGCTTTAAAGTTAACACAAGATGAACATTAATTTTCTGTTTGGAAAATACTTTTTTTTAATAAAGTTTTTTTTTTTAATTTTCAAAATATGTATAGTTTTCAACACTCACTCTTGCCTTTTGTCTGTATCTCCAATGCTTAGAGTAGTACCTATAGGCACTATGTGGGCACCATGTAACATAGTAGATATTTAAATAAATGTTTATTGACTATCAGCTGTCAAGTCTTATCAATTTTACCTCAACAAAATTTCTGATCTCCCTCCTCTTTTCTTGACTTACAGGGCCATCACCCTGGTTCAGACCTCCCATATTTCTTACCCAGACTATTACCAATAGTTTCCTAATTTCCTCGCCTCCATTCACTACCTCTCCAACAAATTCTCCATACAGGTACCAAAGTAATATTCCTTAAATGAAGTCTGATCATATCACCCCCTCCATTCTTAAGCTCTAAGAGCTTCCTATTGCCTTCATCTCCATTGTAGTCTAATCAAACTGGTCTATTCCTGTCTTTCACATACAATATTCCATCTCTTTCTTCCATGTCTTTGAGAAGGTTGTCCAGCAAATCTGGATACGCTTTCTCTTCAATTTTCCCTATTAGAATTCCTAGTTTTCTTTAAAGCACAGGTCAAATATTGTACATACATAGGTCTTCCCTGATTCCCCCTTCTCCAGATGTCAATACCCCAACTAATTAACTAATTATATATACACTAATTATATCAATCAACTCATTCTAAACATGTGCATGTGTTTATAATTACACACTATAACCATATAAACTATTGCACTAATTAACTAATTATGCATATGTGCACTAATTTAGTGATTATACATTTATGTGTGTGTGTGTGTGTGTGTGTGTATATATATATATATACTTATATTTGCATGTAATAATAATTGGTGCTAGGCCCATTTGGGCTGTATCATAAGCCTTCTCCCTCTCCATTAAGGGTCGTTTGTCAGCTTTGTATTCATGTACATGGACTGAGTTTAAAACTAGGGGATTTTAATTTTCAAAGAAAGACACTTTTTTTCTTATTATCTCTAGCTATATATACATTTCCACCCCAGAGAGAATCATTTATAGCTTTATGTTTAGGGAATCTTGAGTAGAAAGGTACTCAATTTCTAATGTAGATCAAGTATAGAACAAAAGCAATATTAAACAAAGACATAGGAGCATACATTTGGAAAAGTTAAAAATAAACAGTAGCAATGATATAATTACTATAACACTCTTCTAGGATGTTGAGACTCAGGAGAATTTGAGATCAGAATACTAATGATTCTTTTCCATCTGTGTAGAATTGGTCTTTGACATTTTACCTCAGATCTGCTCCATATAAATAACTTCTAGGTCACTGTTTTCTGGCAAGGAGTGGGCTAATTGTCCCGGTGCTACTCATCTTCTTTGTTGTAGAAACTCCTGATTCAAGTAAGCTCACACAAGTTTACCTCTAAGACTGGAAATTGACCATCTCAGGATCAATTTTTTCTTGTCTATGTTCAAAAAAAGAACACACAAAATATAAAAGTCAGGGGCCCAAAACTCAAGTTCAACCTCTCTCTTTTAGCTGCTATTTTCTTTTGTTTTTTTAACTTTTTTTTTTTATTAAACTAAATACAAAGTAAGAAAAAACAATAGAAGAAAAAAGAAAAGGAAAATAATAAAACAAAATAGAGCATTGTCATGTGCCCAATAGAACATCAGGGAGGATTCCAAATATGTAACATAAATTTCCTTTTCAAGAAAGCATATATAATAATGGAAGAAATTACATTCATGAGAATCTATCGTTTTTTTGCTTCCTTATAGGTTAACTTTTGTTCTGTGCTGCCCATTTTTACTTTATTCTTTTCATTTCCCCTATTTCTCCTAAGCAGGCTATAATTGAGCCCAGATATATTTATGTAGGCATATATTATATATATTCACATTCATCCATAGACCCATATATATATGTTCACATATACATAGATCTACATGTTTATACCCATATATACTCAGACACATATACCTACATATGCATTTACTCATATGTAAACATGCATATAAACTAATATTAATATGGCTGACAAATAATGTAGATTTCTCTCTTGATTGAATCTTTCAGGATGATTTTGTCTAAGATCAATGATTACTAGCCCTAAATTTTTTTTCTAATAGATTCTAATGCTGAGCCTTGTTTCAATGTTTGTGTATATCTCTCATTTCATATCCCTGTTAACTCTTCTACTTTAATTCTGCTCCTTAACTTAATTTGCTATTACTTAACTTCCTCCACCCATGGATCTTTTCCTTATTTTTTCCCTCTACCCTTTCCTTCTCGTTTTATCCCACTCTTATTAATTTACACATCTTATCCCACTCCTATTAATCTAAATACCCTCTGTACCCCACCTTATCTTATGTCACCCTTTTGCCCCTCTTTATCCCTTTCCCATTACTCTACAAGTGTTATCCACAACTATTGCTCTACATACCCTTTTATTATCCTATTCCCTCCCTCCTTATTTCTTTATAGATTTTGGAGGATGTTATATCCTTCATGGTATATATATTTAATGTTTTGTATTTAATCCATTCTTGATGTGAGTAGGTTTTCAGAACTACTAGCCCTTTTCCCCCCTCTAACGCCTCTGTATCATTCTTCCTCTGCACATTTGTTTAAAATTATTATTTTTACCTTTTCCTAGACAGATGTCAATCTTAAACATATGGCATACATTTCCAGGAAAAAAACAAATGATTTGTCCATGTTGAGTTCCTTGAAATTAATCTTTGATATTGACTCATATGTTAAATCTTCTTTCAACTTCAGGTTTGATTGAGCCACGTCCTGAAAATCTACAAGTTTGTTGAATTTCCTTTTTTTTTTTTTTTTTTTTTTTCATTTAATGTTATGGATAATTTTGCTGAATTAGTTGGAAGTGCATCTCCCATGAAGGCAGACACATGGTCTGGCACCAGGATAGCATCGTTCAGGGAATCCTCTAGTTAATTACCTGAAATTAAGGATGCCTCCAAAATATCTGGCAACTGATGGTTGGGAATGGAAGGGGGCAGCAGGGAACAGAATATTGTTGGAAGAGGCATGATCTAGTTTAAAAAAAAAAAAAGAAAGAAAAAAAGAAAGCCTCTGCTCTATAAACTTTTTCTTCTGAATTGGAGTGCAGAAAAAGCACCGGGAGGCAAGGTGGAGAGGGAGAATCTCCTTCCTCCTTCTCTGGAGAAATAATAATGATTTGTAACAGAAGCACATGACCAGCCCAAGGGGAAAGTTCATAGTGGTTGAGTTTTTTTGTTTGGTTGGTTGCTTTTGTTGTTGTTTTGAGGATTTGGGTTTGGCTTTTGTTTTTTTTTTTTTTTGTTTTGTTTTGGCTTTTGTGTTTCCTTTTATGCTCACTCACAAATCAAAGTGAGGAGAATAAGAAGTTGGGTATCCACAGATAGTATCTAAACAGGATGAAGGGGAAGGTGAAATACCGCGTTAAGATATCTCCAAACAATTATTTTGTGAGTCAAGAAAGACAAAGTTCCTGATAGAGACCCAGGTCTAACCTGATCCAAACCAGCTAAGATCAATCAATGACAAGGGACAAGCCTTCTGGCATATGGAACGGGTGAATAGAGGGTTGTGACTACAACCAATTGTAAATCAGATTGTAAATCCAACCAATTTTTAACTCAGATTGTAAATCCGACCAACTGTAACTCAGATTATAAATTTGACCAATTGTAATAGAAATTGTAAATCAGACCAATTATAACTCCAGATTGTAACTCAGACTAATGAGAACCTTGAAGGGAGGGAAAAAGAAGCAAGTTAACAGTATAAAGCTTGCTTTTGCTTCTATATTTGGTGTGTCCCACTCAGGAGCACACCTGCTTCTCATGAGAATTGCTGACTATAGGATTCTTCTTTTACTCTAAAAGAGTGTTAGTTTGTAACTTTACTCCTGGACTAGTTTGCAACTAGGGAAGCAGTGGGAGTTACAGCTCATCCTAGGTTTCATGGAGTCTCATGGAGTCTTTAATACCAGACTCCAAAGTCATTCTGCATCTTTTCTTTTCTGGCATTGGAGAGTAATCTGTTTATTTACATTTTTACTTTTTTTTTTTTTTTTTTTTTTTTTGAGGCAATGTGAATTAAATGATTTTTACAAGATCATACAGCTAGTAATTGAGTCTCAGGTCTCCTGATTCTAGGGCTGGTGTTCTATTCACCGTGCCACCTAGCTGCCCCCATTTCTACTTTGGACTAGAATTTTAAAATGTTCCTCCTGTTCTTTTTCACTCTAGAACCCACTTTTCTGTTCACAAAAATCCCATAAGAAATATTTCCAAGTAGGTAATACTAGGTTACTTGGCTATAGGAAAGAATAGAAGTGATTCACTTACATATCAGTGAAAAAGTAAATTCAGGGAATCTTGAGCATTTTCTACAGGAGATAGGAGGAGGTGGGGGAAATTCTGAGTTAAAAATGAGAAAAGAGCATTTTCAGTGGAGACTCGAATAAACTCAGAATTAACCCTGGAAACAACAGCAGGGGAGGAAAAGGAAGAGCAGACTTTGAGATGTGAGTTTCCGGGGGCAGCCAGGTGGCGCAGTGGATAGAGCACCAGCCTGAAATACTCATGAACCCATGTGGCAAGGGTTTAGATTTCTTAACTGAACAAAACCTATTAGTAAAGTTATCTCTTCCACATCACAAGGGTTAAGAGTGTGGCAACCAGGCGATCTGGAAAATCCA